>NC_142011.1:183040700-183344230 GCF_049901735.1 Notechis scutatus
ATATCTTATGAAATAATCACAAAACAAAAATAAGCAGAATTATGTATTCATATTTCAGCGTCTTCCTTTTACAAGCATGGCTTGCAGTTTGTTAAATGAAACAGTTGCTCCCTCAAGATTACAATCTAAAAGGACTCAGAGCAAAGGGAATTGGGGTGAAATGTGAAGATGAAAATCAGAATGCTTAGGTTCTGGTTCTTAAACCGTATGCATTCTTGCTGTCCAAATGGCTGCCAGATAGCAATTGTGTGATAGGCAGAGCCTTGATGGTGATATAGGACATGTAGTAGAAGTAATGATGTATAAGAAAATAAAAATGGTATAATCAATGCATTTCTGTTGTTGTTCCAATTAATTAGTGTACAATAATTTATTATACACTAATTAATTGGAACAAAATTAGTACAAAAATTTATAATGATAATTTTTCTACATATTTCTCTGTAAAGCCTGAAGAATGTAGTGAAGTCTTCAGACAGAATAAATCTCATGGATTCTGGTGAGATTTTGCCTATGGTGGGATTCAAAATATTTTACTACCAGTTCTGTAGCTGTGGCGCGGTGGGTGTGACATGGCTTGGTGGGTGTGGCTTGGTAAGTGTGGCAGGGGAAGGTTACTGCAAAATCCCCATTCCCTCCCCACCCCACTAACCTGTTTTCCAGCTCCGTTCTCCTGTGCAGGGCAACAAAAGAAGACCCAGCCGATCAGCTGGGACTCGGGAGGCAGAGAATAGATGGGGACGGGGCCAGTCAGAGGTGGTATTTGCCAGTTCTCTGAACTACTCAAAATTTCCACTACTGGTTCTCCAGAACTGATCAGAACCACCTCTGAATTTTGCCATCTCCATGCTGAGCTATGACTATTAAAAATTATTATGATACTGTAATTGAAAACTTTTATAAGGGCTGATTTAGGCACTGATAAAAAATTATAAAAAATTAAATGAATGAAGTAAGCTAAGCCTATTCCAGAGTTCAATGAAGCACATTTTTCTCTGTGTATGTCTGTGCATATAAGCATTAAAAATGTGCAAGGTTTCTGGTGGTATATACTTTTAAGGCACCTAAGCCAAGAGCTATTTCATATGTAGCATGTTTAAATAAAAATAACGTGTCTGGCAAGGTCTAAAAGCTTTTGCAGCTGCAGGGGCATTTCTTAGAAATAAAGTTTGTGTTTACACAGGTGCAGCCATATTTAACAAAAAAAAATTATATGCAATGAAAACAGCTGCTTGTCTGTTTTCTTTGGCAATACTCATTCCAACTGAAACAATTTATATCAAGCCTTTCTCTCTGTTATACCTACGTAAATAACAGGCACAAAATACACACACACACACACACACATACGGAAAAACAAAACAAAAATCAGTGTAAAATATTGAGGTTGCTCTTCATAATTTATCTGTTAGATAAAGTATCAAGCCCAATTTGTACTAAAATCCTTTGAACAAATTTTTGCCAGTAGAGTGTGTGTGAGCACATGTACGTTCATACACACATGCACATATTCACAGTTCAAATGTAGGAACCTGACGCCTTGGGTTGAAATTGAACACAGTGGGAACCTGTTCCTTAGCACAAAGCAACTTACAATGTTTACATTCTTGGCATTATTCAAGAAATTAGTGCCAAAAACTGAAGATATCATCACTGAAGGTGCTAAGCTGTTTCCACCTGGAGCACCGAAATGCAAGCAGGATCAAGTTCTCTCCACCTCTCAACTCAACAGCAGTGGAAATTTGTACTATTCAATGAAAGAAGAGGGCAAGAAATCCTTGTATTGGATTAAGGCTAGCAACTGAAATGCAACTGGGGACAGAGATAATGGGGGGGTCATTTTACTGTACCAAAAGACACGTGCTAAAGAATGAAATAATTTCTCCACCTTCCTCAATAGTTTTCTGTTTTTAGACAAGTCAGTCTTTAATCTAAGCATACAGACCCTGGGGGGTCTATATTAGAACTTGTGCAACATATTTTGTAGGGTTCATTGAAAACTATAGCAGATTTTGGAGGAGACGCATGCTTCTCCCCCTTTTGTTCCAATGTCTTTGCTGTTTACTCCCTTTAGGATTTCTTTTTTTAAATTAAGAAACCCAAATTCTTCTGTCTTCTTCCTCTGCCACTTTGCTAGCCTAGCATTCTTGGCTAGAGGTGATATTCAGCTGGTTCTAACCAGTTCTGGAGAACCGGTAGAGGAAATTTTGAGTAGTTTGGAATACCACCTCTGACTGGCCCCACCCCCATCTATTCTCTGCCTCTTGAGTCCCAGCTGATCAGCTGGGTCTTCTTTTGTTGCCCTGCATAGGAGAACAGAGCTGGAAAGAAGGTTAGTGGGGTGGGGAGAGAATGGGGATTTTGCAGTATCCTTCCCCTGCCATGCCCACCAAGCCATGCCCACCAAGCCACACCACGCCTACCAAGCCATGCCTACTGAACTGGTAGTAAAAAATTTTGAATCCCACCACTGATTTGGGATGAAGAAACGTTAACTTAAGGAAAATAATAATGCTGGCAACAATTAAGCTGATAAGGTAAAAAAGAAGAAAGAAGCCATGTGCTTAAAAACATTTGAATAAGATAGTGTAGAGAACGTGTCAACATCTTAGAAATATACAGCCATCAGCAGTGTAATCATGTATTTAACAAAGCCCAGCAGCTGACTGCAAAGTTTATCTTCAGCTTTTTGTGTAGGGCAGATGTTTCATTTTAATACTCTTCATATTGTACATTAGGATTATGTATTTTTCTTTCTTTTTCTCTCCCTCTTTTCAACAAGAGTATAAACCTGACATGTTACTAATGTCATTTCACACTGTGGGCCAGATGGTGAAAAATGCAAAGCTTACAGATCTGTTTATATAGAGGGGTAGGGAAAGGCAGTCATTTTTTTATTATTATTATTATTATTTCTGAAAAACTTCCAGCTCCATCATTTGTGCCTTTCATCTGAAAACTTGGGGGTGAATAGAAGAAGAGTTTCAAGAACTTCAGGAAATAGACTTGAGATTAAATGGTTAAACATGTAATGCGATGATGGGGGTAGGCAGATAGAGAGGGCAGCAGTCCTGTTATTTGTGGCTGCCACAGCAGGGCACTGCGAACATTTACAGCTTTGACACAGGTCATTTCCAATAGAACTAATTTGGCAGCTGTTTTATTGTAAAACATAAAATTAGTGCTGTGCCGAATTTTTGTCAAGTTTTATTTTCAATGGGAACAGTGATGCTTTAGGAGTTAGAACTGTCAAGTGGAAGATGAAAAATACACTCTGCTTTGTCATACTTTTTGCATTTGTTTACAACCATCATTCTCCCAGTCTGCAATCTTTCATGGAAAAAGTTTCTTTTAGATATGTTTCCATCCAATCAAGAGTTGAAGTAGTAAAATGTATGATCTCATAATTGCATACAGCAAGTCAGACATGTGACATGACAATCTTATGGGGCAAACCAACCAGATGGCTGTATCCTTACAGAAAAATGAAGAAATATATCCCTATGGCCTGCACAGGTTTGCCAGTAATCAATCTCTTCTCTTTAAAATTACACCCTGCACACTCCTAGCAATGAGGGAGAAGTGGCTCTCCAATGTAGAAAGAAGAAAAAAATCAGGAGTCAATGAGCATTGACATCCAAGAAAACAAACAAATGGATTATTAAACAAATCAGCCTGGCATTCTCATTCAAAACACAAATGACCAGACTCAAATTATTCTACTTTTCACACATTATGCAAAGACTTAGCTCTCTGGAGAAAGTTGTAATGTTAGGAAAGAAGGAAAGAAAGAAAGAGAAGAGGACAACCAGCAGCAAAGATAGACTCACTTTTAGTGGCAAAGAATGTATTGTTGGAAATTCTCAAAGACTAGGTTAAGGACAGATCTATACGGTCTCTAAGAGTAAAAAAAATCTATATGGTCCCTAGCAGTAAAAAAATAATTTGATGGCACATCAGTCAGTACACATACTCTATTTGTTGTCCTTGTCAATTTTACATCAGTTCAATATGTTGCATCCCATTTCTCTATAGATTTTTTTTAATACCCACTATATAAACATTTGCTTTATTTTTTACATTGGAAGAGTATTTATGTATGCCACCTCTGTAAGCACTGCATTCTGAAATAGGTAGTTTATGTGTGTGTACAGGTGTATTTTATGCAATGGGATAATGGTAAATTTGAACAGCAGGTACTCTTAAAGGTACAATATAAAATGCACAAATACATACCATAGATTGCAATCCTATACAGCAGGGGTCTTCAAATTTGACATCTTTAAAACTTGTGGACTTTCAACTCCCAGAATTCTTCCTCCGGTCCTGTTAGCTCAGGAATTCTGGGAGTTGAAGTCCACAAGTCTTAAACTTGTCAAGTTTGAAGACCCTTGCTATATAGAGAGAGAATAAAATCTATTGCACATAGGAAGTTATCCTTAACCATCTGAAAAGCAATGCTTAATAAAAATCTTGCAAGCATTGCTATTTAAACTGATAACATGACATAGGAATTGCCATTAGAGGAAAGGAACAAAAAGGATCCTGATAATGTCTTTTCCAACTATCAAATTTTATCAAAAGGCATGTCAGAAAAGATGCGAGGAGACATCTTCTGATTTTTTTTGCCACCATAGACGAACAAAGCTGTCCTACGTCTACAGTGGGAAGGAACAATTCTAAGCTTGATCCTTATTCTCAAGTTTGCTTCATGATAATATTATCACAAACAATAATAAAACTTGAAAGCCTCATTATCACCTTATTCACCTATTAAAACAAGGGAAAATCAATTCTACTGGCCAGTCAACTTGTGATATCATTGTTTCTATTCAAATTTAACTTAAAACAAGCATAGTCCTTTTCTCAGAGTCTGGATATGTCTATTTCACTTTTAAAATATGTACAGAAGAGTTGATATCTGAAACTTTTTTCCTTGCTTTCTTAGATTCTAATTTGGATAGCAATCTATTATTTTCAACTACTGTATAAAGCCCCTTCCATGTTTTGGCAGATAAACAATATAGAATAGTACAATCCTATGCATATCAGAAACAAGTCCCAGTGAGTACAATTAAATTTACATCCTGAGAATGGGTTTAGGATTTCAGGCTAAATATAGCTAATAAAAATTAGTCAATCAACCAGTAATGTTGACGAACATTACATTTGACGTTGAGAGAGAGAAGAAATCTTATAATTACCTCTATCATCATTTATTAAAATTAAGGGACAACCATGTCATTTTTCCCCCTTTAACATTCTAAAAGAAAGAAAGAAAATCTGCCTATTATCTTTTTCAAGAATCTGACACTATGACAATGGAATAGGAGCTTGTCACACTATAATAGTCCCTAACTGCTGGATAAATGCTGTGCTAGAGCAGAGACATTTATCAAAAATAAACACTGAAGGAGAGCTGACAGACATTGATCCTGTGATAATGCTCTGTTAAAATGACTATTTCTCCAGTGCCAAGTGACTGATGTAGATGTAGTCATTATGTCTGAGGAACGCTCATCTAAATGCCCTCTCACTGTGCCATATTCCAGCCGTTAGCTTTTAAAAGTTTAACATGCTTTAAAAATAAAAAATAAAGCATGCTATCCATATTCATTTTTATTTGGGAAGAGAAAACAGCCTGCCCTGCATAATTTCATATTTCTAGTCCTGCTTTATTTTTCTTGCTCATTTTCAAGATATGGTTGGGATGGGAGAATAGCAACCTTAGAAAAGCTATTATAGTGTAAAGAATGCAGTAGGGAGAACATCAGAATAAATGACCAGATATCTAGATGCTATAAGTCAGCATTTCCTAAATTTTGTTATCTCCCAAAATTTTGTATGTCATAATTTTATGTGCCTCTGTCAAATTCCCTGTCCTATCTAATATTGTGACTACACTGTCCATTTCATGACTTTCATTAAAGTTTCAGGCATGGCTTAATTCTACAACTGATCTCTTCTATATGTGTTTGATTATCCTATGTTTAGCTGATTTCTAGCCCAAGATAATTGGAATAGATTACCTTATACATCTATATCAAATTCGATTGCATCATGTGACATACTGTGATGTATCGCAATGTTTTTTGCCTTTGCGGAGCTAGGTGGATGTGGCCTGCACATGACACATCCAGCCCCACGGGCCAGTTTAACACCCCTGACCTATATAAACCTGTAATCTTTAACCCACTTTATTTCTTGGGGCCAAAAAACATTAAGAACAGTTTAGGCGAGTCTTCTCCAGCTGGGTGTCTCCCAAAGATGTTGGAATATTATTTTCAGAAGTCACACAAGTGATGATGGAACATATCTAATTGGACAAAAAATAGCAATAGCACTTAGACTTATATACTTCTCCATAGTGCTTTACAGCACTGTCTGGGCAGTTTACAAATGTTAGCCTATTGTCCCCAACATTCTGGGTCTTCATTTTACTAACCTCAAAAGGATGGAAGACGGAGTCAACCTTGAGCCACATCAGGATTGAACTGCAGGCTGTAGGTGGAGTTTTGCCTGCAGTACTATAGTACTGCAGTGTAACCACTGTAACATCAAGGCTCCAAAAGATTGCATATATTTATTGAACAAGTGAATGCTGAGAAGTAAAAATAAAAATCACCCAATCTACATCTTTGATATATTTTAGTTCATATGTAGAAAGAGTGAGAGAACTTTCAACACATAGATATTAGATATCAAGGACCAGCAACTAAAAATAATCTGCAGATGAGTTTGGAGGCACATTCATCTATTAAATAAATAAATGAGTTGGTAATATGCCAAGCAAATATGAACACCTAACAAGTATCCAAGCCAGGCATTCCATAACTGAGACAATACAACCAAAATGGCACTCTTCTAACAAACTACTAGAAGGTGACAACACATTTCAGTTTACTTTGTAGTATTCATTTCCTTGGAATGAATGCACTGGGCTGCAGCCTTAAGTAACTAAAAGGACATATTGCCAGAAGAATACAGTACAAGCTAGTTTGTTTAACTTTCTGCTTGATGTTTCCAGTTTCTTAGCATAGTGTTACACATCCTGAGCTTCAATCACTGACCCCCTCCTGTGTAAAATTTACAAAACCTCAGAAAGTTGGTGGAATAACCAAGGAAATCATTTTTCAGTCAATTGAGTTCATAATGGCAAAAAGCCCTGTGAATGCTATCTTATAAATTAGAAGATCCCCTGCTTTCTAAGTAGTTCAATTGAAATCAGCTTTTTGCATTTATCCTTTAGGTCATTCATGCTCAAAATGCTGTTAGCTCAGAGTCCAAAAGTCAGATTTTAAAGGGAAAATGTCAAGTCCTTTTAGGCTGCTACTGACCTTTTAAACCAGATTAGAGACTTGCAGCATTACACATGAATTTTCTACATTTTATAGTATAATAGTTAACAAATGATCAAATGCAGCTCCCAAGAATGTTCTTTGTACAAGTTTGACATTTCCAGTTTTAAAAAGATATCACCATTTCATTTTGCAGAAAATTACTCTAGAGAAATTAATCATTTCCTGCCCTGTGGGTGTGACATACAAGAAATGACCACATGCAGCTTACTTTAAAATTCTTCACCTCTGATCCAGCTATACTTCTGCTTAGAACTCTAAATCATTTCTAAAGTACTGTCTGATCTGTTAACATATACCTGTCAGTCAGAGAAGAGAATGACTTGGTTTAACACCATCTGCTTTACTTTAAAACTCTTTTTATTCTTTAATTTCATCTTCAGAATCATTCTTTTATCTTCAATGCAAGCTGCTGAGAATTTCCGAGTTCCACTTTTGTAAGTCATAATGTCATGGATTCTTATCCATCCAGTGAGAATGTCAATAAATAACCTATTACTTTGGTTCTTGCCATTGCTAATATGGGTTTCCTAATTCTTTTCACTTATGGGATTTTTTAATCCCTGTAATTTATTTACCTACAGGGCAAACCCACCCCATTGCACAATAAGTTCCTCTATAAATGAAAATCAGCAGACCAACAAACAAAAATGTAAAATTCACACAAATATTTTGAAATGCAACAAATTAAAAATGTGATGATAGTTCAGCATAAAATAGATTTTAAAACTGAACAAATATTGCTCGCTTCTAGTGGCGGTTCTTAATTTCAGATTAGGACCTAATGAACCCTTCAAAAACCCTCTTATCTAACAATGTCAATTATATCAATCATTTATTCTTCTCTTGGCCAGAAAAGCAGTAAAAAAAATTAACATATGTGGAACTCTCTTCAAAAATTCTATTATTATAAAGAAGAATGGATCCCAAGAATATGTGCTTTGACCTGACACAATTCACATCTAGCATCTATCTAAACAATCAAGGTCTGAAGACCAACTGTAGTCCTGTTGGGCTAAGCATACAGAGAAGACAATTTCCTGTGTTAAAAGTGTTGCATTAGCTGCCAATTCATTTTGAGTCAAATACGAATGCTTGCTTTTACCTTTCTATATGATTCTGTTGATCTCTGAAGACATGAAGAAAATTTGTCTTCAAATGCCATGGATTTTCTTGCTGATAAGCCTGCTCTCTAGCTACCCCAGTTTTTTCAGACTGTTGAACCAAAGAAACAGGTTTTCTTATTTTTCTTAAGAACTTAAAAGCACTTTTAAATGGACTTTTTCCTTGTCAATAGCTTTAAAATGATTTGTTAATATTTTAAATTCCAGTTTATGTTTCTATAATAAATTTCTATGAAAATATAGCAGTATGGACATTAAAATTTAAAAGGCAGTTCTAGTGTTCCATAATATTGGATCTCCTGATTCTGAAAGGAACCTTTCAACCATGTGTAATTGTAGACATTCTTCAACTCAGGAAGAATGGAAACACGTTGCTCTAGTTCATTTAAATGAAACTTCTGCACAAAACCTTTATTTTCGTTTGTACCACACCATCTCAGGGTAGAATATTTTTATCTTCATGTTTGGCATTAAAAATCTCGCTGCTTGGGGAGAATCTTATCTAATGTTGATTGGCTATTCAGAGTGCTGATAGAGAGACAAGGAGATATCCTTGAAGCAAATATTCAGAAATCCTTAGGTAAACAAAGGACAGAAGCATTCCTTAATTTGGGGGGGAGAGAAAAAAGAGAGAGGGAGGGAGGGGGAGAGGGGGAGGGGAAGGGGGAGAGAGGAGGGGGAGAGGGAGGGAGGGAGAGAGGGGGTTCAAGATGATTTCTCCCTGAGTCATTAGCACACATGCAAGATTTTGTTTCTCTAGTCTATCTCAGTAAAGTCAAGTTTTGGTCTTCCTCTGGAGTCAATTTCCTCATCTGGTCTACCTCAATGGGCTGACATCCAATTGAAGTGGTGTACAGGAGGCAATTTAAGAAGAGTCCGGCTGGATTGGGTGTAGTCCAGTATTCTATAACAAAAGTGAAAAAAATGCCTCCAAGAGCCTGAAACGTAGGAAATGTTAAACCCAACAAATTGTAATCCAGAAATTGAAAAATAGCATCTCCTGCAACTGGTAATATGTATGTGTGAACACACACACACACACACACACACACACACACACACATGCACACACACACACACATTACTTTTGCAAGATGAAATTACCATAGACATTTGACAGATGCCATTTCCACTCCCCCTTCCCACCCCTGCTATTGTCAATTCTAAAAGAATGCTATTTTAAAGATTGCGTCAGAATTCATCAAATCGTTTACCTATCACTATAGATAAGCTCTGCATAATGGAAAAGCTCTGTAGTGTGACAGGAAGATTAGGTTAAACTGAAGCAAATCAGTGTGATAGTTTTCCATTACCTGAACTCCAAACAGGATTGTCAACAAAGGCTGACATGGAATAATGATTCTCCTGCCATCTCACACTGAGCAGCACATAAAGGATAAAGGCATATTTTGATATATGTAACTCCTCTTATTTTTCTCAGGTATATCATGTAAGTCAGCAGGTCAACCTATAATTACATCTCACCAAAGGCAAGCAAGCAAAGGTTGAATGACTCTCTTTCTTTTCCTTGCAAGCGGAGCTGTATTACAATTAAATCCTTAGCTCTTCTTTAGCCTACAAGTTATAGAAGGAACTATTTCATTTAAAAAAAAAAACTGCCTACAATGGTGTTGTTGCTGTTTAACTGCTATCCAGAGGAATTTCTCTGTGGAACTTGAAATTTCTCAGGCCACCAAGTCAATTTTCTGGATCCCAATGCAGACGAAGAGCAAAAGTGGCTGAACAAAAATTGTCCAGCATCTCAAGAGGTTTCCCCCCAGATCAGGGGGTTCTGCAGGATATGATTAAAAAAAGACAAGACAGTGGCCACAATAGTGTGATCAAAGCTCTACCTATTTCTTATGTGCAACCCACTGCAGACCACCTATGACAATTGTAAAAAAAATTTGTCAAATAAAATTTACACTGGGTTGTGTGTGATAATATTAATTGGTTAAAACTAATTTTAATTATAATTAGCATTAAAATTGAATGGGTTAATTCAGTAGTCCCCAACCTTTCCAGCTTGGTGGACTGGCTGCGGGGAGGACAGGAGATAGTTCCATGCAAATGTCAGGCGCATGCGTGAGAAAATGGCAGGTGTGCACTCGCTCGGCTGCCACTTTTGCGGCCCGGTTTCAAACATGGCCCAATAGTGGACCATGACCCAGGGATTGGAGAATCCTGGGGTAATTGAGTCAAAAAATCAGAAGAAATCCTCTCTATTCTAATTTGGTCAGATTAGACCTAGAATGTTGCTTCTAGTTTTGAGCATGACAATTTATAAAGGATATTGAAATTAGGCAGCACGTCCCAAAAAAATGACAAGGATCTATATCTTATGGGGAACAATCAGAGGGGTGGGCTTCAAAAAATTTAGCAAAGGGTTCTCTGCCAGGTTGCTGGGTGGGCGTAGCCATGCTGGGTGTGGCGTAGTCAGCTTCCTGCACCATGGTGGTAGTGGGTGTTTTTGATCTCCCCAAGTTCCAGAGGCTTTCTTCGAGCCTCCGGGAGGGCGAAAGCAGCCTCCCTGGGCTCTGGAAGCTCTCTGAAAGCTGGAAACAGGCCCATTTCCAGCCTTCCCTTCCATTTTTTTGTCCTCCTCGAGCCTCTGCACATGTCCTGCATTTACTTGCATCCAAAACAGGCTGTGTGGGGGCTCCTGGGAGGGACAGGATGGGTGGGGCCAGGCAGGAGTGGGATTTTGGGGTTCTCCAAACTTCACAGAATTTTAGCTAGGGGCTCTCTTGAACCCCTGAGAATCCCCAGAAGCCCACCCCTGAACAATTAGCATTGGGTAACATGGAGACCCACTACTGCCTGTTGTCCTCTAGTAACAGAGGGATCTCATGTAGAAGAATCATTCAAAGTTGGTTCAAAAGTGTCTAACCAGCAAGTGGATGACCATTCTAGGTCATTTGTTAGAGATGTGGATTCTTCTAGGCAATCTTTCAAGGATATGGAAAGTTTGGATTTCTGAAGTAGGCTGTGGATATTGGTTTGTCGGATATCAGATTCCTGGGTTTTTTTTTGTTTTAAATAACAATGATAGTCATTAACTTGAAATTTCTCAGGTCACCAAATCAATTTGCTGGAACATAATGTATCATTCGATCAACCTCAAGATAATAAATTTGCAATGAACTAGCAACTATCTAATAGCAGAAACTATAGCAGTCTGTAATCTAACTGCTGAAGGGAAGGAGATGTGCCAGCTGGATCTACTACTAGAAGAGGTAAAATACTGGAAACCACATTCACAAAAAGGCTTAAGACAACTTGGGTTGGAAAACAATAATTGTGAGTCAAAGCTAGAAAACATCTTTTGAGGTCCATTTGCAATAGACTGAGACTATTGCACAGTTTCAGCACTCGGGAAATGGTGAGCTACTGATGGGCCAAGCAGAAAATGAATCCACTATTAGAATCATTCTATGAAATTAATTGGCAACAAGAAGGAGATCCTGTACTTTAAAAAATTGTATGTTATTGAATATTGTCTGATCATGAGATGGTTAAAAAAGTGGGAGTAGCCAAGTTCTAGGAAGACATGTTTGTCAACAGCTGTTGCCTATCCCATGTCCATTCAATTTCAGAGCCAGTTTTTCCTTAGTAGCCTATTCCTCAACATGATAGCAGAAGAGAACAGCTTGCATTGGCTAGAAAGCAATATCTGGATCCAGACATGGAAAATCAATGGCTGAATCTGATTGAGTTTTGATTTCCTGGGTGTACCTTTTTTGGGATGCCATGATAGTTTACTGAATGTCCAAATATTACATCAGAAAATATTGCCCAAGTGCAAGTTGTTTTATGATAGCCTAAAATTCTTTGTAAGCATTTTCTTACTAGCAATATTTAGCAAAGTATGGAGACAATGTGGCTAAAAGGACTGAAAATCACTGTGTTAAGAGAGTACTTTTATAAAATAATTTACATTGTTATACGACACCAGATAAATTATCTTAAGATGTACAAAGCTACTTCTAATCAATGTTAGAAATGTGACAAACATGAAGGGGATTTTACCATGCATGATGGACTTGCCAAATACAAAGTAAAACTATCTATATCCATATCTATATATCTATATATCTATATATCTATATATCTATATATCTATATCTATATCTATATCTATCTATCTATCTATCTATCTATCTATCTATCTATCTATCTATCTATCTATCTATCTATGGATCTTTGGTTATTCGGGTTTTCTCCCGTGTAAAATTGGAAGTATCTTGGCAACGTTTCGACGAAATCTCATTCGTCAAAACCCGAATAACCAAAGATCCACATACAAATACCGCAAGGCTTGGTTCGGAGTATTTTCCCACGTCATTGTAGTTGTTCTTTTAAAGTTGTAGCAACGTTTCAGCAGAATCTCATCTGCCATCATCAGGCTTCTGTATAGTGTTTGTCTGTGAGTCAGACTTTTACAGTGGTTTCAGATTTAAATTTGGGGCAGCCTATTGCTGTGCAAGAATGGTTTTTTCTTCATCCTGATTGGTTGGGAGTCTTGGTCTGTGTTTATTGGTCTCGGAGTTTGCTGTGTTCTGCCAAAAAACAGACAGAAGATATTAGAGATACCAATCAAGCAGAACACAGCAAACTCCGAGACCAATAAACACAGACCAAGACTCCCAACCAATCAGGATGAAGAAAAAACCATTCTTGCACAGCAATAGGCTGCCCCAAATTTAAATCTGAAACCACTGTAAAAGTCTGACTCACAGACAAACACTATACAGAAGCCTGATGATGGCAGATGAGATTCTGCTGAAACGTTGCTACAACTTTAAAAGAACAACTACAATGACGTGGGAAAATACCCGAACCAAGCTGAAGGCCATACATGTAAGTACCCGCGAAAACTTAAGAAAACATATGTGTGTGTGTGTGTGTGATAATGCAAATAATTTTAAAGATGAATTGATTCAGATGAAACCAGAACTTCTTTTATTGGGACTTATGGATAGCCAATTAGAGGAAACTTATGGTAGACTGATTTTGTAAATAACAAGTACAGCAGACGAGGAGTAATTTTGAGGTTGCTAAGCTCTTTTCAATGATACTGAAAAGTAAGGAAGAAAATTCTATGTGAACTTCAATAAGAGACCATGTGTTAATGATGTCGGACCATTATCTGATTTATTAGTGAGCTGACAACTTCCTGTTTGGTTCCTTGGCCCATTTCATCTGATTCAGCCTTCCAGGTCAGAATAGTTGCTAAGGCAGAGGAGGCAATTGCCATCACTACAGAAGAATTTAAAGCTTTCTAGTCCTCGCAGGCAGCCACCATCTTGCCCTGTGTTTACCAATTTCACGTGTCATTAAATTAGCCCTAAGACACCTTTTGTGTGACATGTGGAAGTAAAGCACAGCCTGTAACTTTAATGACCTTTTATGCGATTCAGTCTATAAAACACAAAGCCTGCCCAGCAACGGTTTACATTAATGGCATTTAAAAAAATATTTTAATATTCAAAAATACATCCGTGGTGAAAGGATTTGGCTGGTTCTAAATTAAGGCTAGTTGCATAAAAGACATAGAGGGAGAAACCTTTAAGACTGGTAGATTATCTTCAATAGATAAGTTCATTTGAAAGAAAAAGAAAACAACTATCAAGTTCGCAAAATGAAACTAGAAGGGTTTCAATCCTGCACTTAGTGAAGCTGCTTGAATCCTATTCAGGTTAATCGAACCGAAAATATTTGGCTGCAAACTGTACTGTAACAGTTACTGTGGCATCTGAAAGATTAACCAATTTATTATCGCATTAGCAAGTGTGATCCAAGAACCCTTGGAGCTCTCCTCTCCATTTGAGATCAGCTATGATCAGTTCAGTGGCACAACTGACTACAGAAAAGGTATTCTCACAAACAGCACTGTTTTAAGTTTGCATCTTTGCTCATCATGAAAATAACAAGAAAGATAATCTTTATTTAGCCAAACAACCTCTTAAAGCTCTTTAAGTGTAAAGAAGACAGTACTGAATATGACCATTCATAAGAATGTAAACATTTTGAAAGCAGGATTCTCTGGTTTAGCAGGATATTGAAACTGTCTGATTCTGAGCTTCTCAAGCAATTTAAGTATGTTTGGTCAGCAGGACTATTTAGCATTCTGGAAAGCACACCATAGGGTGATGTGTTTGTCTGGGGGTTGGGGTGGGGGATAAGGTTGTCAAACATCTGAGAATGACAGCCTCAAAGATAAAGTGAAAAGGTGACATGTGTGCAGACAAGAATAATCTTTGGGGCAAATATGTGCTTGGGATAATGAGGACCATCATTTAATTCCTTTTCTGAGATTTTCAATAGAAAGAATAGAATTAAAGATCAGAGACCACTCCACACCGCCTGTCTTTTATTCATTATTTGTATTAGATGTAGCCACAGGATGTGAGTACAGGGATAACTTCACTTGCAAACGGAGGCAAATATACATGTTGCAAGATAATGTTGCAAGATCCAATCTGGGTCAGTCACGGGGAAAAGAGATTTCGTCTTCTGAGCTTTTGGAATTGTGCGGGAGCCCAACCTAAGGGAACTTCTCTCTCACACTCTAATGTAAAGTCGTAGAAATGCGACTTTAGCAACCGAGTGGTCAATGTCCACAATACTGTACCTGACTCTTTGGTTTCTTCCCCAAACCCCAAAAACTTTACCCTTAGACTGTCTACTACTGACCTCACCCCTTTCCTAAGAGGTCTGTAGGGGGTGTGCATAAGCGCACCAACATACCTACCGTCCCGGTCTTATTGTTTCTTTTTTATTTGTATCCATTTCATGTATTCATAACCATGCTTATACTTATACCTGTTATCTAATACTTGCTTGACAAATAAATAAAAAATAAATAAATAAAATAAAAAAATAAATAAAGATGGACTCCAGCATGAGTCTGAAAGCTTGGAAGACTAAACCTCTGGTCCTAGTGACCAACCCAGATTGGATCCTATAACATCATTTGGTTGGACAGTTTTAAGTGATGAGAGAAAAATATCTGGACAGTGTTCTCTGATGTAAGTTATTCCTGCTCCCTAAAGCATTGTGCCTCAACCCGGAAAACCCTAAAATGTATGAACTTAACTGTGACTTGGAGTCCACAAATTTTAGACTTACTGAAACACTGCTCTAGAGGTTGGCCTGTGCAGGAAATAAATTTCATTCCATTCAGAAAACCCTTTGCTAATGGTTGGACTATATGACCTACAAGGTCACTTCCAACTCTGTTAATCTGTAATCTAATTTGTGTCACAGAGATAGAATATTAACCCAACTTGTGTTAATTTTCTTTCATGTCATCATCCTTTCATAGTCTGCAAGAAGTCTGTTGGATGACCTTAAATGTGGTAGATAGGTCCATCTTTCTAAGTTTGATTTTAAATATGGTCTACAAAATAATTGATAACCTCAAATGATTTAAGCCATAAACCATTCATCTTAAAGCTGTGCAAAACACATGGAATCCACTTGATTATATGCTTCATGCCATTTCTTTTACTGAAGCTATACTGATACATTCTTCCTTGGGCATTTCATAGATGGAAATAATTGTTCCAATTGAAGATAATATATGTAACTCAGGGTTAAATTGTAAGCTCCCTACTTGTTCAGAAGTGCATTTAAGGCAGCAAAGCAATGTACTCATTTCACCCCACTGTTTAGAAACCATAGGAGTGGAGAATCTCTTAAGTAAGCTATTGCCAAATGGTTGTTTACATGAGCTTGCATCAAATCAAAACAGTCTTCAAAGGTGGGTACCATCCTACTTCATATACCAAATTCTGACCTAGCAGCAGAAAGCCTCAAAGATATACCACCTCTATCATTAGGCAACATGAAAGCAAATTCAAATGGTGAAAGAGTCCAGATGGTAAATTGAAGCAGGAATGATTCTTTCTTAATAGCTGGAGCAGATGCTTCATTGTTGTCCAGTCAGCCTGTCAGATCCACGACTTAAACCTCTATATAGAAATGATCCTTGGCTCCATTTACTGAGAAAGGTATAGTTTTATTAGAAGTCAAGTGTATTGCAGTAATGCATAGCCAGAACAGAGAATCATATACCAAAATCTATAAGTTCAACTTTTCCCTCCCTTAACTACTTCCCATCGCTGACCCCCCCATGACCAATCAGATTCAAGAAAAATGTTTTCAGAACAGTCAGTTCAAGTGCAGGTTGATATGCAGCTGCCTTCTTTTCCCAGTCAAGTGACCTTGAGGCAGCATCTTGGGGAGGCACAGAAGTTACATTCATTTTCCCCCAAGCATCATTCCCCCTCCCAATCACCCTCCCAAGCATTCATGGCAGACTGTCACCGCAAGGTAGCAAGGCACAAGCAAGCATAAAGTGGCAACTGACACAGCCACTGATGTGAGACCATAAGATCCTTCTTAGTTGGCACTTATGGGACAGCCAGGCAGTTGGACATGTATACCAGTGGTGGGATTCTACTGATTTGGCCTGGTTCAAGTGAACCGGTAGTAAAAAAAAACCAGCTACCGGTTCGGCCAAACCAGTATTTTTTTTTTCCTCATGATGATCAGCTGTTCTGATGATCAGCTGTGCCAGGATCCCCCTCGCTGTCTTACTGCTTTGCCCAGGAGGCTTCCCTGAAGCCCAAGAGACCAAAAAATGGAGCGCAGAGGGGTGCTGCGTGGCCCCTCCAGGCTCCATTTTTTTGCCTTCCTGGGCCTTTGGGAAGCCTCTTGGGAGCGAAAACAGCCTCCCAGGAGGTTTCCCTGAGGCCCAGGAGGCAAAAAAAATGGTGCATGGGGGAGGTGTTGCTGCACACACAAAAAAAGAAGAACCCATGGCCACCTAGCCACTCCCACCTAGCCATGCCCACAGAACCAGTAGTAAAAATATTTGCATCCCACCCCTGACGTATACAGTCAGTGTTGCCAAATTTATGCTGGGGATGGGATCTTCAGAAAAGAGCAAATGGAAGGCAGGGATGAGGGCAGTTCAGTAATAAATCTTCTTTCCATTTTAAGTAATATTTCTTTGGCATCATCTAGGACATAAGCAGCATGGATGAAATGATTGGTCCAGAAAGCCAAATGCTATATAATTCAACTACAGGGGAAACACATCCTATGAGGACTCCACTGTATCCAATTCTGTTTAGTATCCCTTTTAAAGAAAGTATCGAAAAACTGAACTGGCCACAAGAGGAAAGAGGAAATGATTTGATTCCACCTAAATCTATATGTCTCCCTAGATTTTTATTTCCCATTCTGAAAACAGTTCTCATGCCCACCCCAAATATTTTCCTTCCTTTCTTGAAACTTTGGAGTTGAACCAGGAGTCATCCACTTGCAAAACAAAAGGGCTTCTGCCTAAATTAGAGGACATTATTTAGCAAATAGGACTTCTGAAACATAGTGAAGAACACTCCAGCTAGAAAATAATGGGATTAGGTGTTCAATGAAGAGAATGATCACTTAGACTTCTATGGCTCCACTATCACCCAGTACATTGATTGAGAATTATAAGAGTTGTGATCTATTTAGGAAGTGCCAAATCAGGGAAGACTCTAACCATTACAACAGCTTTCATCTTATTTAAATCTCAATTCAATAAGGAAAAAGAAGATGGTCTTGCTTTATACTAGGATTGCTAAGGAAAGAATACATTGGATATTCATATCTTTACTTTGTGCACACTATTTTATCTCAAAAATGCTCTTTAGAAATGAGAAATTATTTGCATAACAGCTGCCATATTCTTTGCAATCCTTTTTTATTTGCAGTTTCTCTGCAATTATTTCTTTTTTCTTCATTACAGAAAATATAAGCAGATAGTGACTTGGAAAAGAAGAAAGGACTTGTAATGAAATATGCTAAGAGTTCATCAGATACAGCAAGGAGGGTTTGTGCCTTTGGCAATAAGAGCGTACATGAATGACACTATTGTGTGAGGTCAGCCATTGTATCTCTCGGACCACCAGAAGATGGTCTTTTTGCATTGAGAGATGCTTGGAAATTTAATTCGTAAATCAAAACAATTTTTGCAACCAAATGTTGGTACTCTATTTCAAGTTTTTTTTTACCATCTTATGCAACTTAATCTTTAGTAACTTTAGTATCCATTTTTTTTAGTGTGCATTGCAACATAAGTAAAAAAGGGGTGTGATTGCATGGTCTGCATCTTGACTTTTAAAAAGAAGATTTTTTAATGCTTTCCCCCCTTTTTCTTTGCAAGCTTTTTGTTTTATTTTAAAGATAGCTGAAATGAAGCTTTGCTCTTGAAGTTAAGAAGCCTTAAAAACATGAAAATATAAAAACAGATACAAATATAAAAATCAGGAGCTATTGTATTTCTATTACTCTCAAACTATGAGACCTTTTAATATCAAGGTGTTTTTAAAAACAAAATGACTCTCCCTTCCTAACAATATTATTGTTTTACCTTCAGGCTCTTGTTGTAGATTCTTGCTGTAGATTTTATGAACATGATTCAAATAAATTGGTTTCCTGTCCTTGGTGACTCATTTAATTATTTTTTTATTATCCAAGGAACTAGTTTAATTTAAATGAACATAATATTCAGTTGCTATTACCTTGAGAAAATACTGGCTCTGGTCGTCATAGTTTGCAATTAAAATGTTAAATGCCTAAATCAAGCCTCTTCTATCTGTTTCTGTTTTTAAAATCGTTAAATTATTATTTACTATTTGCTTTTTTCATTGCCAAGATGAGAACCAGATTTTACTTTTTTATTTATTTGGTTAGTATTCTTCCAAAAGTTCAAGATAATATACACTAGATTCCCTCCTTCACTATTATCCCCACAGCAACAAACTTGTGAAGTAGGATTGGGTGATATTCTGGCACAAAGTCTTCCATTGACTTTCATGGCTGAGAGTGGAGTTGAACCTGCATCTCTCATTAAAAATATAGCACCTGAACCCAGTGTTTCACAACCTCAACAAGTTTAAGATGTGTGGACTTCAATTTCCATAATTCCTCCGACCAGAAAATTCTAGAAGTCTAGCTCTACAAAATCTGAAGTTTCTGAGGTTGAGAAATATTACTTTAATCAAACCATCTTCATTCTCTGTTTGCTTTGGTTATTGTTAATAGTATTGTTTCAGTGCTCAGAGGCATCATTCTAGGCATGTCTGCCCCTGATTTTTTTTCTCTTTGCAAGAATAAAAGTTTTTCCATTTATGAAATGGAACACAAATAAGAAAAATTTTATGGGCATTCATTAGAGTATAGTTTAAGACAGGGGTGTCAAACTCAAGGCCTGCGGGCTGGATCCAGCCTGCAGGGTGCTTAAATCCGGCCCGCAGGGCTGGCCTGGAACTATCAAATGGACCATGTGCAGACCCCCTGCATCTCATTTTCACCCTCAATGGCCTCCTGCAGCACTTCTGCAGCAAGCAGAAACTGGGCTGAAAAACCGGCCCAAAATGGCCCAAAAATGGCCCCAAAACAGGCCAAAAATGGCCCAAAATAGGCTGAAAATGGCAAAAAATGCCCCCCAAACAGGCTACACAGCCTGTTTTCAACCAGCAGAGTGCTGCAGGAGGCCATGGGGAGCAAAAACAAAGCACAAGGGGGCCACATGCAGACCCTCCTAAGCCCCATTTTGGCCGGCGAGTTGCTGAGCAGGCACCTGTCCCTCCCATCCCATGCCCCCCTCTGCTGCCGGCCCGCAGAGGAGACTAAAATGCTGGTCCAGCCCTCGAATAAATCCAGTTTGACACCCCTGGTTTAAGTATATAATATAGTGTTAAAATAGGAAAATAGGAAAAGGGGGTGTGAGAGAGTGTGGTTGCAAATTGTTTCTACTATGGGCAAATATTGTTCTGTTGAGTTCCTTGGAGGCAATTGTCAGAGGCTCCATGGTTATTAGGGACAGTGAAAAAGTGGGTGGAGTTGCTGATATTCTGCCTCATAGACCTTCCTTTCTTTCTGTCTCCCTCTGCTTTCTCTCAGCAGCTGAAGGGGAAAAAACAGGTAATTATTGGCAAAGTTCTGATACAATCTAAAGCTACATGCATACAGTTTGAGGTTGAATGTGTTCCTAAGCTGGAAGTTGCCACTCTGATGTATGTTTTGGCCTAAATCCAGAATGACTACGGTCAAACGTAGGGAAACAAAATTCACCAAAATAGCCTTGATTGAGGCAGCATTGAACTGAATCTCCTGTTGCCTTTCCTTTTCTGACCCAAAGTATTCACAAAAAACATCATGACTAAGTGAATGAATAAGTGAATGAGTGAGTGTTGTGAAAAATATACCCCCCAAAGTACAGATGTTTCAGAAAGAGCTAAAGCAAAAAGCATGTCTCTGAGATAATTGCACTACTAAAATTAATATTTAAAAGGAAGCTTACATTAGGACATCTATGGAGATTCTTGGCCATCCAGGTCATGGTTGTCCCTAAGGTGCTTTTTTCAAAAGGCAACTGGACTTTCTGGTTTTTCTTTGAAGACGTTTTGCTTCTCATCCAAGAAGCTTCTTCTGACTGGATGGTAGGGATTCCCCATTCCACTTCCATTCTATAAATCCTTCCGTTACCCACAATCCAATCAGAGCTGAACAAGCTTTTTGGATGAGAAGCGAAACATCTTCAAAGAAAAACCAGAAAAAAAGCACCTTTGGGACTTACATTAGGACATTTCAATTGTTGAAGCCTTCATTGCAGAAATGTGGATAACATGGATAGTGTGCTATAAATATATGCATAAATATAGTATAAATATGCAGAGAACGCAGATACCAGGGATCTGCTAACCTTGCCTATGCCTTCAAGATATCTGTTTGTTTGGGGCGGGGAGACCTACCTTATCTGGTCTGCAAAAATCCGGATGACCACTACATGGTAGCAAACAGTTTTCTTGACATGAATATGTTACTTCAAGGGACTTATAGCTAAAAAGAGACATAGAAGGAGGAAGGAAAAGTTGCTGTCTCCTCAACTGATACTGCTCCCAAGTCAGTTGTCACATCCACAGCAGCAGAAGCTCCTGGAAACTACCCTTAGAAGACTCCAATGGTTTCCCTAATGATCACTGTTGGCCAATGTGGTCACTGTCTTCCTCTTGTCACTCTTCTCTTCCATTCAATTTGTGAAGGAACTGACAAAGTGGGGAAAGGCAGGCCATACTTGCACTGCAAAATCCAGACAATTTGCCTGTATTTAGTAGTCTTTTGAGGGGAAAGGAACATAAATACTTACTATGTGCCCAACTGTGCTCTCATGGAAGAAGGAAATGATGAGAAGGTGAATGTCTGAATTGGTGACAGTCTCAGACCTGTTGCTGCAGGGAAAAACAACTGGTCATCAAGTGATCTTCTCTTCCCTTTTTTTAGCCTACCCTCAATGCTGCAGCCTAGGATGAGGGCTCAATGACTCATTTTATTTGTTTATTTATTTGATTTATTTGATTTTCAATCACTTGCAAGATAATATGTATAAGTATAAACATGAGTAAGAATACAGGAAATAGGTACGAATAAATGGGGACAAAAGGACAGGGACAGTAGGCACGATTATGCATTTATGCATGCCCTTTACAGTCCTCTTAGGAATGGGGTGAGGTCAATAGTGGATAGTTTGAGGTTGAAGGAGTGGGGATAGTTTGAGATTAAATAGTGGATAGTTTGAGGTTAAAGGAGTAGGAGTGTAACAACAGAGTCTGGTCGTGCATTTCAGGCATTGACCACTCTGTTGCTGAAGTTATACTTTCTGCAATCAAGTTTGGAGCAGTTTACATTGAGTTTGTATCTGTTGTGTGCTCTTGTATTGTTGTGGTTGAAGCTGAAGTAGTCATTGACTGGTAAAACATTGTAGTGGATAATTTTGTGTGCGACGCTTAAGTCCAACTGTAGGCAGCGTAGTTCAAGGTTATCCAAGCCCAAAATTTCAAGCCTGATGATATAGGGTATTCTGTTGCGAGCAGAGGAGTGTAGTACTCTTCTTGTGAAATACTTCTGGACTTGCTCAATTGTATTAATGTCTGATATACAGTGCAGATTCCAGACCGATGAGCTGTATTCGAGTATTGGTCTAGCAAAAGTTTTGTATGCTCTAGTTAGCAATTCAATATTTCCAGAGGAGAAGCTTTCTAAGATTAGATTTACAACTCTTAATGCCTTTTTGGCAATGCTGTTACTGTGAGCTCTGGCACTTAGGTCATTTGATATGAGTACACCAAGGTCCTTGACAGAGCGAGGATCGTCAACAAGGTCATCTCTCTCATTATCTGAGAGGTTTACCTTGAAACACAGTCAGATCTCTCTACTTACAACCCTGCATGAGAAACTTGTGAAAAACAGGATATCTCAGGGAAATTTTTGCTCACATTTCAATGCAAAGAAACTTGTTGCTTTGTGAAGCAGCTTTGACCAATTGTTCTGCATGAGCCATCATCAAAGTGAAGTGCTTCTTTGAAGCTTTGGACAGCTGAACCGACAACTTGGATCAAATATGTAAAACTGAATTTGGAAAATTGTATTGGCTCCAACTGAGATGCTTCAAATTCATTCAAATTGCTCCATTTGATTGGACAGATGATCTGAAACAAGAGCTCAGACTGGAGCCAATCAGTATATGATTGTTTGATACAGAGACAGTCAGACAGACAGACAGACTGATCAATCCCTGGCCTTGTGTCGTGAATGGTATGCTAGAGATTGTGTTATTTTTTTTCTCTGGATCTTTTTGCTCTTTTGCATTGTTTTAATATTGTACACAACCCACAGTCCTGGTAGGGTTGAGCAGCCTTACAAATAAAATAAATAAGCAGAAGATTAGCTAGATAAATTTGTTAAATAACTGCTGGTTCCTTTGTGATTTTGAAAATACGTTGCCTGAAAGGAACCAATTCATTCATCCTAACTGAAGGAATGATTTTGTTGGCCTTTCTTTGTGAACAGATAATTGGTGTTAAGACAGGACATGTTGACCTCAGTGGATGGGATTGTCTCATCTGGTTCATAGTTTGACTTAAAAATGAAAGTCTGAAACTATCCACAATATATAAAGTGTAGATGAACTGCCGCCAACAATTATTTTTGCATCTATTCATAT
This sequence comes from Notechis scutatus, assembly GCF_049901735.1. Classification (NCBI taxonomy): domain Eukaryota; kingdom Metazoa; phylum Chordata; class Lepidosauria; order Squamata; family Elapidae; genus Notechis; species Notechis scutatus. The sequence continues at coordinate 183,064,244 of NC_142011.1, forward strand.
CATCCCGGATTCAATTATATAGTTATAATAATACAATAAATATTTAGCAATCCAGCTCTGCACACAAGAGTAAAATACTCCCATTTTTTTGCTTCTAACCAAATAAAATACAGCATAAACTATCAAAGAATTTTTAAAAACGTATCCATTTGTATACCCTAACAATCTGTCTAAATGCAAATCCAATTTCATTTCCTGAAATAATAAGAATGTCAAATCTTCAGTTTTAAAAACAAAAATAAAGGAAGCCTAAAGGTGTTAAAAGAAGGTCTGTAACTATCCAAGGCTGTTGCTGTAACCAAGGTAAGGTCTTGAAAAAAGAGTCTTCATAATTGCAAGTAGCTGAGTTAGTACATCACATGAATAGGATTTTCTTTATACAAAACAGATGTGAACAAAAACTAAATAAGAAAAGTGCCAATGTAGGCATGAATCATCAGAATAAAATTTCGTGCATAGCAAAAGTAACAGCATAATTATATGTTTGCACACATTTAGGTAAGGAAATATGATTATCCAAAAATATTTTAAATATTGTTCTGTTGAGTAAATACATTTACAGGAAAGAACAATTATGCTTGAATTTAACTCAGATTTGCAAACTTAATTTTTTGCCAGTGTGGTGTTATTATTATGGTGCTGAACTAAGACCCAGTTCAAATCCACCCAAAGCCATTTGCACCTGTCATATATAATTCTTACTCACAGTGATATATTAAAAATTTCCCAGTATCAATAGTAGCAGGAAATCCAGACCATGGTGAACCAGCATATAAACATATATTTCCAACAATACCTCTTGGCCCCATATAGACCCCAAAGGCATTCTTAAGACCCATGTAAGAGATGACCAGGCTGATCCCAAGGGAGGGGTCAAACACGTCATTAGTCATGAGTCACTTTGCACCACAAGAGATTTAAGTCTCTTGTGAATTCTACTGTGAATTCCACTATGAATTCCTTATCTACCACTAAATTGCTTTGACCATTAGTAGTTCAGATTCTTGTAGAGAGCTTAAGTTTACAATAAATCTTTATACTCATTTGAACTGCATGGATCTCCTTATTTCCCTGTGCTTGACAACCTAGTTCTTAGAACACAAAACACTTTGTTGGCTTCTTCATTGACCACTGTCTATGCAATCATTTCAGGAGATCAGTCACTCATCCAAAACCAAAACTGGTACAGATAAAAAGATGTTTGTGCTGCTAGAGCTTTGTTACTGACTTGAAGATGACTCTCAAGCCTACAGATTATAAGATGATGTCACAAACCAATGGACATCCCAATTAATGTTAAGTCAGCTTGCCTTCCCTGACTGGCCCGTATCTGAATTAAATTTTTGTCTTTTTCATTCCCAGAGTCTGTTATCAGACTTGGCTCACACACCAGCCTATTAGAAAGTGAATTTCCATACTCCAGCTGTTCTATATAACAGTATCTGGCTGCTATCCATGGGTCAATTGTATGCCAGGCTTTCTAACCAAGACTTAGAATTAATTCACAAATATTCTGGCATGTCACAGCATATCGGGATTTCTCAACTAGACTTATCTCAAATAATAGCTTGGCTGGATTAGAATTTTTATTTTCAAACAAAAATGAAACACCCTAAATAACTGGTTGCCCACTCTCAAGAGAAGGCGTAAATAACTTTTAAATCTTCACATTTAAATCCTCAAGAAGTGAAGACTTCCTTTCTCCCCTCTACTGAAGTAATATCTACTAGATGCAATGTTTGGGACCTTGAAGCTGAGTGATTGTTTAGTTGTCTTATTTGTTGGGCCCATCTCATCCTTCCCACTCCAGGTATTTTTAGAGTAGGTTTAGTCTAGATGTTTTTAGAAATAGGTTTGCCATATTGATTGAAATTTTGGGATTATAATTTAATTCATCTGATTTGGGACATTGAGTTAGAAATGCTGCTGTACAGCCTTCAGAATAGAGATCCATTTGCTGACAAAAAGCAGCTTTGGTACAATCATGACGTGGATGACTGAGAATATCCATAGACATTTGCTGACAACTATATTTAGAATGTTCTTAATTGCTCCTTTTAAGTGTGATTGAAGTTACTACTACACACGATGCTAATCATTGGAGAAACATGATTGGTCCACTTGACCAGAGCAGCTGAGATTGGCAGAATACACCCTGGCAAGACTCCAAAAGTGACTCTTCTTTCAGATTCCCTTTCATACTGCAATCATGACTTGAGTCTATGGAAAGCTGTTTGACTTTTTCTTCCAATTGTTTTGGAATTAGATTAGATTTTTTTTTTACTATAAATATGACTGACCCAAGACTGAGCTGATTTGTTTGACAAAGGGAATGTATTTGATCTCTGCACTGAAGTCCTATCCCAGCTGGAGACTGACAACATCTACAAGCCTCCCATTGCTACTTCACACATCCCTCTCTGCTGTGCTGCACAATCCATCAAACCTGTCCATCAGATCACACACACAAAAAAGGGGGGAACCTCACTGCCTCCTCCTTTTTCAAGCCAAACCTCTATTGCCCACTGTGTTACATTTGAAACAATCATTACGTCTTCAAACTACCACTAAGATGTCATGATAGTGAAAGAAAATAATTAGATGCCAACTTTGGCATAATAGAGTATTTAAAAATCAATTAGGGCCTAATGAGAATACATCTCAAGTTTTCTCATGATTTCACCAGTTGACACATTGTACTGAAGTATGCTTGCACACAACAAATAGCCTATTGTCTTGTGGGAAACTGGAGCCAAGTTGCAGATTGTCTTTCTTTTTTCTTTCGCTTCAGGGCTCCATTTAGTTCTTGGCATACTAACTAATGCACATGAACTTCTTAGCTGGTGAATGTATTTATGGACATGTCAAGTAAGTCCACACTAAGTTGATCTGGGCATCATAAAGTAAGATGGCAATTAAATAATTTCATAATACTGGTCAGGATGAGAATTAAAAGAACCCAATATTGCAGTAGCTGCAGCCCTTTTATGTTCCATATTTCCAAACTTGTCAATCTATGAAAGTTGAAACAGAGATGGTAACTTTTCTGGACACCAGTTTTGAGCTTCAAGATGAAAAGAAAAAACTTCTACACCAATTTCCATAACAGTTTCATCCCAACAAAAACAGAAGCTGGAGTATATTCCTCAACATTGGAAATCCAAACCCACTCACACTGAGTTTAGTACCCATATCAAAAATTAAAAACTTCTTGTTATTACAGCCTCCGAACCTTTAGCAGAGGGGATTGGGTACATATGTTCTGCTAAAGGAACAAATGTTGTGCAATGTAATAACAAGTAAAAGTTCTTCCAGAGAAAGTTTGCTGAAGTTTGCTTCAGGACAGATTCTGAAATACCAACTGCAAGATCAGCACTTCCCTGCAGAATAGAGAGCAGATGTTTCCAAACTGAAGCAGTGGTTGACAATTGGAAACTAAATCCCACAATGGTTAACCAAGCATTGGGCTACAAAACCTGATTATCTGCCACCTAGTTTTTCTATCAGGCATTCTTTTATTTCCTGTAATGGTGTCTCGTTTGTTCTCAAAGAATAGAAATGAAAGGGGACACAACAGCAGAGAGCGAAGACTTTCCAGACCAATGTCAGCCCCGTGGAAAGATTGCAAGGGAGCCATATGTTCACTTACCCAATGGCCACCTCTGGGGCAGCAGCGAAAGGAAGGGTAAGAAGGTTGGGGGACCATGTCCTGCCCAGGTTGTGAATTCCTCAAGTGTGGTCAAGGGAAAAGGGGAGAAAACTGAATAAAGCAGGGGAAATGAAGAGAAGGCTCTGACTATTGAACTTGAAGGAGATTTATTTTTGTGCAAGGATGAATAAAACTCTCCATGACGGAGGCAAGAGTACAAAGTGTCTTATAAGCACAAAAAAGAGTAAAGGTTAAGTATATAATGCAAAACAAACATTAAACCAGGGTTTATCACCCTTGGCAACTTTAAGATGTGTCGACTTCCAGAATTCCCCAGCCAGCATTCTGGAAGTTAAGTATCTTTTCTATCTATAAAAAGGACAGAAACTTTGCCTAGAGAGAACATCAGCTGTTCCACAAATGAGCAATGACTGATCAGCAGCTCTACTGTATTTTGTTTTGGGAAATACCTTTCATGGTAGAAATTATATTCTTAGTTGCCTGCTAGGATTTGGAGAGTGATAAGTCTCTCTCCCATGCTTGGTGCAGAAGCTATTTCTCCTATGTCCAGGAAATACCCATTACTAGGTTTAAATTCTTTGTACTGCTTGGCTTCAGGGTGATTAATTTATTTTATTGCAAATGCACTTTCTATAAGCCTGCCTAATTAAATGTTAAAGAGCAGGCTATGTAATCAACACACACAAAGCAAACTATATAATGAACAAGTGGCACTCCAAGTGTTTTGTGAGTAGGCAGATACTCAAACCTGCATGAGTGTCTGGTCTGAATTCCCACTGCAGTGAGAGACATTTAAATTTCCTGGTGGGGAACTCATTAAGAAAGAGTAGAGAATTGTAATTTGGGGGACAGATTTAATTTTTTTAAATGGTCATATCAATTTCTAAAGCTAAAAATCTATCAATTCAGTTAGATGTGGGATCTGTTGCATCATGGCTACTCTAGGATGCGCTTGGAGAAATGTCTGTGTATTTTTTTAAAAAAGCCAGAAGTCACTCATACAATTTAGAAAAAAAAAATCCCATTGTAGACCTTTCTTTCAAGGAAAAGTGCCTTGCATATTCAAGAAACATTCCATTACTTGTTGACGAAATGTATAAAGTTTCCTATAGCAGCATTTAGTGTGGAATTCTTACTCGCTAGTGTTCTTGCATCATGAAGAGATGGTGTGCCCTTAGAGACTAGGGATACTTTTCATAGACTTCACTCAATCCCCTAAAGAGTCTGCATTTTCTTGATTAGGCCTTTGTGGGAAAAATTTTTGAACATCTCTAATTAAAAGTCAAGCAAGACACAAGCAACTTTTTTTTTTTTTTGACACAGGGATGTGCTATCAAGATTGTAAAAGCAACCACAGCATACTGGTGAGCACCAACAAGACAAGACACATTGATAGAATGTCCCTATTCAGACTGGAATTCAGCTAGGACAGAGTGGCTGACACACCTACTCTGACAGTGTTGTCCTCTGAATCATTCGCAACCAGAAACAGAGGAGGCATAAATGAATAGCTGCTCAAGCTTGAAAGGAGCTTTTGATGGCAAGTTCTGAAAATGGCATGCATAATGCCTAGAATAGGCTCCAGCACGTGAGGGGACATTGCCATCTTCCTTACAGATCTGTCAGAAGTTTCTGTGCTTTTGAGTGTGTGTGTGTGTGTGTGTGTGTGTGTGTGTGTGTGTGTTTTCCCTTTTCCCATCTCTACAGTTCCTTGAAACACAAACCTTTTTCTGCATTTTCTCTCTGAGTTTTCCCAATGCTGCACCAATGATGAATAATTTACCAGGATGGAGACGAAAGAAGTATCACTGGACTCATCCCTCATAAACTTGTCACATGGACAAGATGTATCAATGCTTTCTGTGGGGAAATGAATGTGGAGGCTCTGCAGCTACATCAGTAAATAGGGCCAAGAGAGCAGGTTGCTTGCAATGTGACAAAACTGAGCTAAAACTGAGGGAGTGACAGAGAGAGAGAGAGAGAGAGAGAGAGAGAGAGAGAGAGAGAGAGAGAGAGAGAGAGAGAGAGAGAGAGAGAGAGAGAGAGGAGACAATGATAGATTTCACTGACAGGTTCTAACATAATGTCAATAATGCGCATACATTTAAAATGTGGGTTGCAGAAAGTTGAGGTTTAGGTTGGACTTTTAGTGAGCATTCTCCATTTTCTGTCTTTTGCACTGGATGGAAACTATTTAATGCTTTTCATAACTGAATTACTAACCCCAATGATGCCCTAGTTATGATGTATTTCATTTTGATGTCTTTGGATAATGTGGTATAACTTAAGCTCTCCTACCCCCCACTTGATTAAGCCTCTGCTAAAAACAGGAACGGAGGCTATTAAAGATGATAAATGTTTCCGGGAGCTTCAAAGAGGAAAAAGTATAGGCTTCATTTCCCACTCTATATTTCTTTAAACAACAACAACAAGACATCCTTGCAACAACTTAAATTGGACACTCTTTGTTCTGTAAATATGTCTTCTGTTTTTTTTATTGGATAAATTGAATCTTATGCATGTATTGTTCTCTGATATTCATAATGTTACCCAAAGACACATATGCAAGTATTCTCCATTGTAGCTGAGATACAGATGTAAATACCAAACCAACCTGAGCAGGTTCAATTATTTATTTTATTTATTTATTTAGAAAATTTACATAGCTCTCTACTCTCTCACAGCAACCCTGGGCAGCTTACTAACAATAAAAACACAGTATAGAAAAAAGTTACAATTAAAAAAACAATAATCCAACCCCTCCCAGTGATAACACACACGGTTAAATAAGCCATTTAATGGATTCTATCACATTCTGGGTTCCTCAGGCCTGCGGACTAAACCAAGTCTTCAGGGCTTTCTGAAAGACTGTCAAATGGGGGCCATCTACAGGGATGGTGTTCCAAAGGGAGGGAGCTATCATGGAGAAGGCTCTTCTTCTGGGTCCTGCCAGATGTACCTCCTCCAGGTACGGGACCTGCAACATTCCTTATCTCTTAGTTGTTCTGACCCAGGCTTCATCAAATGTAATGAAACACAAACTTGTTTTAAAAGCAAAACCGATTTTAATGCAATGCTGGAAATTACTTTCATTTCCAGCCAGAACTAATCTTAAACAGTTCCCCAAGTTAAGCACACACCTTTCAGTGCTGTGGAATGCTGCCAAAAACAGAAGTATCCAAATTAATTATAACAGAAACCAACCAAAGGACCAGAAAAAACCCTCCAGAGTACACAGAGCTTCAAGGAGGACTCAGAATCTATCAAACTACTTTGCTTCCTGCAAAGATTTTGTCATTGAGGTCTGACTTTTATCCCTTAAGGGAGGAGCAATCTCCTCCCAGCCTTACTCCCGAATCGCCCCTTCTGTTTCAGCTGCTCTCGCCTTCTAGCAGCTGTGCGCACACGCGCACTGGGAATAGGCTCCCCTGGGTCCTCTGCTTCACTGCTGCCAGACTCCAAAGGCTCTGAAGGCAGCACCCCACTCCCAGATGATCCTGGCCCCATCCCTGCATCAGATGCAGAACCCTCATCCAAGTCCTCTTCAAGCTCCCTTTCCTCCTCACTGTCTGACTCCACTGCCATCTGCACCGGCTGCTGGCGAACCACAACATTAGTGAATTCTCCTACCAATGAAAGAAAAAAAAACTATAGTAGATTTTCATAACATATATAGTAACTCTAAGGTTATAATTTCTTGCATTTGTATATCTCTTGCTTGGACTCAGCCACAATTTATAAAAGATCAGTTAATACTAGTCAAATTCATAGGGTATCAGTGACATCAAAATGATATTTGTGCTCAAGAGAAAGGATTTTCATATAGAGGCCCCAGGCTGAGTGGGATTTTAAATATAATTGTGAAATATTGAATGGTACCATGAACCAACCCTACTAGAACAGAGAGGCAGGTCTATTACATGGAAAGGAATACCATGTTATCAGAAGTGGTATTCAGCGGGTTCTGACCAGTTCTGGAGAACTAATAGCACCAATTTTGAGTAGTTTGGAGAACCAGCAAATACCACCTCTGACTGGCCCCATCCCCATCTATTCTCTGGCTCCCAAGTCCCAGCTGATTGGCTGGGTCTTCTTTTGTTGCCCTGCACATGAGAATGGAGCTGGAAAGCAGGTTAGTAGGGTGGGGAGGGAATGAGATTTTGCAGTATCCTTCCCCTGCCACACCCACCAAGCCACGCCCACAGAACTATTAGTAAAAAAAAATTGAATCCCACCACTGCATGTTATCTCTGGTGGCACAAGAGACATTGCATTTGTATCTACTAGTTACCACTTACACATGATCTTTAGTGGCAGTGGCAGTGGCAGTACCCAGATCAAATTATTTTAGTTGATTTACTTGATGCAAAAGTAAAGAAAGTTTACTGGAAAAGAAAATGAAAGTTTCTAAAAGTTTGCAGACTCAGAGCATATGGTCATTTTTATAGTATCAAATAAGAAGCTAACAAATAAGCATCCTTCCCATTAAGCCAAGAATCAGAAAGAAGATCAAAGACAATTTTTTTAAAAAAACCTTAACTTAATATACTGACTAATAAATCAAGGCCAAGTCACATACAGTATATCTGGCTTCTAAGATCCTATAGCTCCTTGTTCATTGCAATAAACCAGTTTATTCTGCATGTGAGACTTGTTTTCTTGATTATAATCAGCTGTAAGGTGGCTGAACATGTCTAAGGTGATTAAAGCACAAGTGATCATTGCAAAGACCTGCTTTAGAACAGCCACAAATGGCACATCTCCTAGAGGTAGGGAAGCATCTCCTGATCACAGTTTCCATCTGCTATTGCAGCTAGAGCTGGGAGTCCATAAGTATCCACACATTTCACACCAGCTCTTCCTGAAGGAGCACAATCTTATCAAAATGTAAAGTTGGCATTGTTTAGGAATCAGTTGGTTTCTGAATCAAGGCAGTTCTTTTTGCCTTTATCGACTGTAATTCTGATTCTTCCTATCCAAAGTCTCATATCTTCCAGACGCCAGGATACGACTTCTACTTTGTGCCTTCTGTTCAATCTGTAGGTGAACTGTATAATTTAATAAAACTGACATAGCAGTGATACTTTACTCCAAATTATCAGATGATTTGCCCCAGTCTTTCCATGTGGAAGTTAAATAAATTGGGACAGAAGGTCTACATATTGACTCTTAGTGACTATACAGGCACACCTTCTCTAGAATGATCTCATCCTGTCCCCACGATCATTCTCAGATTTTCTAACATATTTTGGTTAGGATTTTAATGATTCTCCATATTTTGATTAGGATTTTTACTGATTCTCCTTTTATTGCTTGTCATATTTCTGTAGCTCTTACATGAAATCTGACACGGTAATGACCACAATGTTGAACTAACTTCATCTTCTACTACTAGAGATTCTTGTAAATAGGGGATGTCTTCTAAGATAACTTGGATATTGACATCTTTTATGTAAAAATGTCAGTATGCTGCTTCCATCTTTGATTCCCCATCTTTTTAAAATCAGTAACTATCTGTCCATTGGCACCTTTTAAAATATCACTTCAAAGTTAAAACCTGTACTGATATTTGAAGATCTTTAGGAAGACACTCATGGATGTGTGTGTGTGTGTGTGTGTGTGTGTGTTTCCATTTCTGGTGGAAATGCCTTCTGAGATATCATTGTCAGTCTGTTTCTTGTGTCTTCTAACAGCTGTCAAACATCCTTTGCTAAGTTCTTTCCCAATATCTTTGTCTTCCTTGGCTTTGGTTTTGGCTTCTCTTCTCTGAAACAATTTCTACCATTTGTTCTGACAACTTTCTTCCATTCCTTGGCAGTCCCTTTTCATATTCATCTTCAGCAATTTCTCTGATTTCATTTCACAATTCCTCTGATTCCTATTAATGTGGTTCCAGATTTTAAAGCAATTATTGACATTTTCTTTGAAAATTATGGGCATATACCCACATTTATATTATTAAAAACTGGATAGCTTTGTCCTTTTGCTGTAGCTTGAGTTGGAACATAAGTTCCAACTCAACATAAGATAAGTGATGCATGATCTGTTCCACATGGTCCTAGCCATGCATTTAGTACGTTAAAACTAAATTCCCTATAGAGCAACCATGTCCAGACCTGCACCCTAACTGAAAAGGGTCCAGATAACCTGTTCCTTCCAGAATGCTCCACAAATACCACATCCGTCTATCTTTTGATCTTATCTATTTATTGATAGATCTTGTGGTAATATAATCTATTGATCATTTTATCATTTTCTGTAAGGCCTTTGTATAACTAGCAGTAAGTCTAGGAGATGTGGGCATTCTTGGTGGGGGTAGGAGTATCTTTGCTCAGAGTGCCTCATTCTGTTTTGATTCTGCCAGTTTAGAAGGAATAGGAAAATGGGTGAAAGTTCAAGATACACAGTTGTGCTTTCTCATGGGACTTTCCAAACTTTCCCATGAGACTTTCTGTGGCTGTATGATCTCATCCTAGCAAGGTAACATCTGGGACTTTCCAAGATTGTGTGTTCTCATGCTGGTGAAGTAATCTCCTGTTGAGGTCATTGTTTTCTGAATATGCATACTGTATTTTGCTTGTGTTTTTGCTCAATAAATACTGCTACCTGAGTTCTCTCAGGGTTGGCATTTTTCTCAGAGACAGTTCCCTGTGTCTCATTTCAATGTCAAACCACCATAAATGGTGACCCCGACGTGATAGCTTGGAAGGCTATACGTTTCCCGCATCCTATACTCATCGTCGCGACGTCGACTGGGCCCTCATCTTCTTCGCTGGACGAAGATAGATTCTTTTCGTGAGTATGGGGGGAGATCTCTCGAAGGCTCAGAAAGAGCACATCAGGGAATTGAGAGGGATCATTGGGAATAGTTTTGGGTTTGGAATTGGCAGTAGGGGTTGTGCTGTAGGAAAGAAAGAAATTGAGGACTTACTACAGTATGTTTGGAAAAATATTAAGTCATATCCGGAGGGAGGTAGTATTAAAGTAGAGTCCTGGAAAAAGATAGGGAAATTTTTGCACGAGGAACCTCGTGCCCCTTCTTCAATTTTGTTAACCTGGAGGGTGATTATGGATGCGTTAGCTACTTATGAACAACCGCTCCTAGCACCCCCGAAGAAGGTTTGCCGCTTTACCATGCGGTACGTTTGTTGCCGCCTGACGGCACCTCCAGATAAATCTGGGGGACTGTCCGGCACTAGAAATACTTTGTCAGAGGATAAGAGTTTACCTTTAAGGGTTCAGGTGGATGCAGTTACTGCAGCTATTCAAGAAGCAAAGAATAGAGGGGAACTATCAGGAGATGATTTGGTGGAGTTTGGAGTAGAAGTTCAACTTAATCCAGTAGAAATTGTCATGGATGCTGCATTAAATCCGCAGCGGGAGTGGAAGCCTTTACAGCTCAGAATTTTGAGGGAAGTTAAGCAAGCAGCAAAAGAATATGGTGTTAGAACGCCATATACTCAGGCATTGTTAGAAGCAGTTGGTTATGGAAATAAAATGATTCCAGCTGACTGGAAAGCTCTGTTGAATATGATTTTAACTCCAGCTCAATATTTGGTGTTAGATCAGAAATGGAGACAGCTGGCAGTCCAGAGGGAACAGCAAATGTTACCCCAGATCAGCTTTACGGAGCTGGTAATTTTACAACAGTGGAACAACAGAGAGATGGTATGCCTGAGGAAGGGTTCATTCTTCTCCCACAAATAATTTTTCAAGCCATAGGGTCTCTCCCTGACGGCGAAGGTGGTGAGAAGACCTTTACTAACATCAAACAAGGGAACAATGAACCCTATGAAAATTTCATTAGCAGACTGAAATTGGCTATTGAAAGACAAATTGATAATCAATTCGCCCAGAAAGAGTTGCTTTTTAAGTTAGCAGTAGAACAAGCTAACACAGATTGCAAAAGATTTTAAATCCACTGGTAGCAAGTGGAGAGAGAGAAATCGCAGATTTGATTAATGCATGTAGGAAGGTTGGGAGTCAGTCTTTTAACATGGAAACTTTAGCTCTGGCTTTACAAACAGGACATGCTCAAAAGGGGAATTGTTTCAATTGTGGGAAGCCTGGACATTTTAAAGCGCAATGTCGGGCTCCTGGAGGAGGTCAAAGTCAGCAGAATAAGAGATCAATGGGACAGGGTGTTCGTCCTAAATCAGTGTGCCCAAAATGTAAGAAAGGATACCATTGGGCATATCAGATGCTCCTACAGTTTTTACTGATGGAGGGAAAGTTTTTGGTGCTTGTGTTTGGAAAGATAAATCTGGAATTTGGCATACAAAAGTGACTTCAGAGCAGAAGTCTGCCCAGCAGGCAGAACTTGCTGCTGTAGTTTTGGCTTTTCAAAATTTTCACAATCAGGATTTTAATTTAATAGTGGATTCATTGTATGTGTATAATTTGTTACCCTTTGTAGCAGGTTCTTATTTGTCTCCTGGAATATCACCTGATATTTTAAGATTGCTTTTGCTGTTACAAGGATGTTTGGAGCAGTGTGTGAATGTGTGTTTTGTTGCTCACATGCCACGCTCAAGAACATGTTGACTAAATTAAATAAAAAAGGAGGGAAGCTCCTGGGGCTTCCGGCGATTCAAGATCAATTAAATCTAGCTTTATATACTTTAAATTTTTTAAATTTGTCTGGTAACCCCCCTGCGAGCGCGGCCAGCAGGCATTTTTCTTCTCCTTCTACAGATGCGGTGAGACCTCGGGTGTTGGTGCGGTTCCTTCCAGATCCAGCATGGGTTCCTGCTGAGCTGATAACGTGGGGACGTGGTTATGCAGCAGTTGAACATCTTGGTCAAATTCGTTGGGTTCCTGGTCGGTGTGTTCGGCCTGATCATTCGCAGGCACCTGTGAAGGAAGTTTCGGAGGAGCAGGATGGCGTATCTGTGGTTCCTGATCCTGCTGATTCTGCCTAATCTGTCCTGGGCTGCTCGGGTGCGGAGAGAGCAGCGACAGCATGTTCAGCGTGCCGGAGATTTGGGCGATGATTTGTGGACCGATAATAATTACATTAAAGATTTGCGCACAACTGCCAAAAAACTTGAACATCACCAATTGTTGGTTGTGTATGCACCTTCCTGGGAGAGTGGGAGAAGGACTAACATTGCATGGAGTGCCTTTTGAGGAAAAAGATTTAATAAAGAATGCAACCTGGAGAAAACAGTTGTCTTGTGCTACAACAGAGCAATTCCAGATCCTAACCATGGGAGGTAATCTATGGACACAAATTTCTCGAGGTCTCATCCCGCCTTTGGGAATTGCTATGAACTATAGGGATATTCATATTTTAAATAATTTTACTGTTGCTATGTTTAATGATACTATAAAGAATATTAAGATGATTAATGTAGAAATGTCTGAAATTCGTACAGTTACTTTGCAAAATCGATATGCTTTAGATATTATGTTAGCTGCCCAAGGAGGAGTTTGTGCTTTAATTCATTCACATTGTTGTGTTTTTATACATAATTATGAGCCAAACATTACAAAAACTGTTCAGGACATGGAAGATCGTATTGCTCAGCATCAATCTGGAGCCGATGGGTTTAATGCATCATTCTGGGACAGTCTGTGGTCCTGGCTTCCTGATGGATCATGGTTTCGCTCCTTATTGCAAGGGGTTGTTATTATTATTGCTATATGTATCTTATTATGTTGTTTTATTCAATGTATTCCTAATCTATTACAAATGTGTACCTCAGTCTTCCGGCGTGTGGGATCAGGTCATGAGGGAACTGTGTACTATGCCACTAAAACACCCCCTATCTTTGAATAAATAAAAAAGGAGGGAATGTGGTAATATAATCTATTGATCATTTTATCATTTTCTGTAAGGCCTTTGTATAACTAGCAGTAAGTCTAGGAGATGTGGGCATTCTTGGTGGGGGTAGGAGTATCTTTGCTCAGAGTGCCTCATTCTGTTTTGATTCTGCCAGTTTAGAAGGAATAGGAAAATGGGTGAAAGTTCAAGATACACAGTTGTGCTTTCTCATGGGACTTTCCAAACTTTCCCATGAGACTTTCTGTGGCTGTATGATCTCATCCTAGCAAGGTAACATCTGGGACTTTCCAAGATTGTGTGTTCTCATGCTGGTGAAGTAATCTCCTGTTGAGGTCATTGTTTTCTGAATATGCATACTGTATTTTGCTTGTGTTTTTGCTCAATAAATACTGCTACCTGAGTTCTCTCAGGGTTGGCATTTTTCTCAGAGACAGTTCCCTGTGTCTCATTTCAATGTCAAACCACCATAGATCTATCCATCTAACTTTCTATCTATCTATCATTATCTATCTATCTATCTATCTATCTATCTATCTATCTATCTATCATGTCTTTATAAAATGGCAGTTCACAGCAATCATCACCAACAACCTTCCTTAACAAGAAAGTTTGCAGACTGGCATTATTTTCCAGAATATTGAAACAAAATTACTCTATGGAAACTCTCCAAGCACCTTCTGAAAACTAATTGAATCTATTAGTTATAGAGAGAGAGAGATGGGCCTTCCAAATGATCTGACTTCTCTGTAGAGATTAATGGTGCCAGTGGTTTACATGCCAGAACAAACCCACTCCTGACCAGATCAGGCCTCCATTATTCTGAGGTATAGTCCAGATTTAACGAGACTTCCCTTTTATACCAGTTCCATAATGACCTGGAATAAGCCAGTGGAGCCATGAAATCATGATCCATTTCCAACTTTACTTCCAAGAACAGCCTATTAAAATCCATTGAACTACCAATCTAAGTGTACCGAACACCAATTGTGAGGTGGAATTGAGCAGTTCATGTACGGATACCGCTGTGAAGCTAGAAGGATAGTTCAATAGAAGCATCCCTAGCTTGTCCTTCTGGACCAAAATGCAAATAAAGTCTCAATCCAGCAAAGGTAAAAAAATATCAAGATGGTATTTAGGGCCATAAATTCAGATTCTCACACCTTTTGTATGTGGGTCAGGAAAAGGCCAGAAGAGTTTGATGGAAAGTGGGAAAATAGGTGCTCCAATTCATAATCCAAACTCTGTCTTTTATATATTTGTATGTGACATTGCAACATAAGGCCAACACAGCTTCCATTGTGATGTCACAATGCACAATGCAATTTGGCATCATCACGTTTAGGAACAGATGCCTATGTGTAGAACATAAATTTGATTATAAATCCAAATGTTGTTCAGAGATTTCAAGTAGTCTATCAGCAATTTGCTTTCTCAAATATCCCATATCATTTATCATTGAGCTGTACATTTAAATGCCTCAAGGAAGAAATTGTAAGGGAGGCAGGAGAAGAGAGGGAATATGTTCCATACTAAAGAATGCACTCTTTAATTCAGCTCCTGCCATTAATCTTTTACATACCATAGTAAAGTTGCTTTAAATCATAAATCCTCCGCAACTCTCAATGGAGTATCTACTTCTCTGTAGATTTAAACAGCTGCTTTAAAAGTTAAAATCCTCTCCATACCCCGTCATGCTATTATACTCTTCATTTTTGGTAGTTTTTTGAAGTCCACACTTTAAAGCCCACGCCTGTGTTTTCTCACACTTTGTGTTTGTCCATTAGCAAGGTCGCAGAGAATTCCCCCATGGAAGGCTTGAAATAACATTCTCATTTCTCCCTCACCCAGTGCAATCAGTGTATTGGAATTAGCGCTTACTCGTTCAGCAATGTGCTTTATTTTTACCTCCTATTTATCTTTGCAATTCTACACTGAGCACGGTGAGAACTGATAATAACATTCCAGTCCAGAAATATTTCACAAGAAGAGTTCTCCACTCCTCTACTCGTTGTAGAATACCTTATGCCACCAGACTTGAAATTCTAGAACTAGAAAACCTTGAATTACGCCGTCTTCGGTCTGACTTAAGCATGGTATATAAAATCATACATTGCAATGTCCTACCTGTCAATGAATACTTCAGCTTCAACCATAACAACACAAGAGCACACAATAGATACAAACTCAAAGTAAACCGCACCAAACTTGATTGCAGGAAATACGACTTCAGCAATAGAGTGGTCAATGTCTGGAATACTCTACCCGACTCTGTAGTTTCTTCCCCAAACCCCAAAAACTTTAACCTTAGACTGTCTACTATTGACCTCACCCCTTTCCTAAGAGGTCTGTAGGGGGCGTGCATAAGCGCACCATCGTGCCTACCGTCCCTGTCCTATTGTTTCTCTTATTCTTTTATTTTTCTTATATGTACCCATTTCATGTATTCACAACTATGTATACACTTATACTTATTATCTTGTAAACAATTGGCAAATCAAATAAATAAATAAATAAATAAATAAATAAATAAATAAATAAATAAATAAATAAATAAATAAATAAATAAACATTAAGCAGGCTAATAACCATCGGTTAGGGCAGAGCAAAGCTTTGAAAATTTGATCTCTTCACCCCTTTCTTATGCTTTTCAAGCATACACATACACCCAAATGCAGACAGACATGATAACACGACATTAGGAGAGAGAGGAAACATACAGTATATATAGACATAAACACATTCCTTTATTGCATATAAGAAAAGATAGATGCTCTTGGTAGCTTCTGCTAGTAAAGGATCTAGAAAGACCCGCAGGTATCATTTTCTTAAAACATTTCCTACCACATTTATAAATTTTCGTGACAAATACTGTGCCTACTTATTTGGCAGATGGGCTTTTGTTCATAAAGGCAAATAGGGATACCAGCATTGTTCTCCCACCAATCAGCAATGAATTGAAACAATTCAGCCAAGGTAAACTTATTACCTGGGTCTTACTCCCTTTCATTGACCGATTTCTCAAGTTATGGAAGAAGTAGGGTACCCAATCAATCAGAGAATTAGCCGCTAGACCAGGGGTCGCCAACCTTTTGGACTTCAGGGACCACCAAACTCATAATTTTAAATCCCAGGAACCACTAACTGTTGTGTGGGCATGGCTTGTATGTAAATATTATAAATATTTATATAAATATTGAATTTTTTAATAAAAAAGAGCAACTTTTACCCAAAATCAGGCAAAGCAGGAAGGCAGATTGAGTTGCTCACAGAATCACAGATTCACTTAGAGATCTATCTACCTCTAATCGGCTACCTCAGTCTGTCACATAAAATTTGCTTGCAAGCAAACTCATAAAATTTGCTTGCAAGCAAATTCACAAAATTAACTCACAACACACCATGTATACAAATATTGATTTTTTTTAATAAAAAGGAGCAACTTTTACCCAAAATCAGGCAAAGCAGGCAGGCAGATTGAGTTGCTCACAGATTCATTCAGTGATCTATCTATCTGCCATCGTATACCTGAGTCTGTCACATAAAATTTGCTTGCCATGAGTCTGCACTGAATAATAGAACCTTGTCCTAAGGGAGGTTCGGATGTGCTTAAAAGCAGAGCCAAAGATCTAAAGACTAGCTAGAAAGCAAGAAATCCAACCATTTCCTGCTTCCTAGCTAATATAAATCTCCTGGCATAGCAGAACAGCTGATGGTCAGAAAAAGGAAAAATAGCAATTTAGCAGGCAAGTTTGCCGGGTAAGGAATGAGTGGGTGGGGAGGGTTCCCACGGGCCATGTGGGCTGTGCAACCTTGTGTTTCTGCACAGCCTGGATTAATTGCTTTGTGGGGGTGCTCTGGGGGTGAGATTTCTCTGCCGCCCACCAAAATTTTCTCATGGCCCACCAGTTGGCGACTACTGCGCTAGACTATAGCAATAGCATTTAGATTTATATACTACTTCAGAGTACTTTATAGTCCTCTTTAAGTGGCTTAAAGAGTCAGCATATTGCCCCCAACAATCTGGCTCCTCATTTTACCCACCTCAGAAAGATGGAAGACTGAATCAATCTTAAACCGGTCAGGATCGAACTACTAGCAGTGGGCAGATTTAGCCTGCAATACTGCATTCTAACCACTGTGACACAACGGCTCTTCAGTTTGAACTATTTCCCAATGGTTCCTAACAAGCCTGGTGAATAATCTATTGAACCTAGAAGTGAGCTTTCTAGAGTTCCTCTGAAATATATCATGCCAGAGGAGGCATACTGAGATTCAAGTGCACTAGTACACAAGAATTTGACTATATCTTGATTTCTTCACAGGTAGATTAGTCGACCTGTGAAGAAAATGTGTTGACTTTCTTTTTATCCTACAAAATCATTTAATATTCCTTTTTTTTCAACTAAAAGCATTCTAATGGCTCCAGAGAAGAGATTGACTTTATATCTCCTACAAGGTCCAGTTTTTAAACAGGCTTTTATTTTTAGTGTTTGTGTATGTTGCTTGAACAAAGGCACTTCTGAACAAATTTGCTCTCACAGCTATGAATTTGTGAGTTCCTCCTTCCTTCCAGTCAATTTCTACAGCTTCTGAATGAGATTCTCATAATGACTAATGATGGAAGGGTTAGAACTATTAAAACTTTCAACAACTGTCTGCAAGATACTAGAATGTTTTATCAAGTTAAGAGATTCTGTTACTTTTCTCCCCATCAGTAAAATGTCTTCTAAATCCAATTGGGCCATTTTTCTTTACAACACTTGGGTGATAATTTGACAATGCCTTTAAAGAGTCATCAGGAAGGTACAAATCTAGTGTAAAAGATAAATCATCATTGTCGGTCAGGGCTCAGTTCCAAAGCAGATGATCAAGCTCACTAAATATGAAGTCAGCATATTAAATAGGGGAAACTGATGGAGAAAAATTAACTTTTAGCAGCTGATAGGTAGTCATAATGATAAATTACAAAAACACAACTTTGAGGGTTAGGAGTGATACTAAAAGTCAATCTATGGTTATTTCAGCCCCCTCCTCCAAAGAGTAAACTAAAACTGTCTTCTATTGCCTCTGTGCTTCTCTATGTTTATGCATATATGAAGCATGTGAAGGATGTGGATGCACAGGTTCACAAAATAGTTGACTGGCTCTTAAGGACAAAGAACCTAGCAGTATAAATTGATCTTATGAGTATATCTTGCAACCATCAAATATGAACACCAAATTTCTACCAAGTGTTCCGTCTGATTCTGACTGATCAAAATATCTTCTCTTCTATGAACCTGCTATACTATGAGCTATTTGGGAGGAAAAACAGTATTTTTAAATTGATCAAGAAATTTGCTAGACAAAATTATTTAACATAGAAAGATAATCTGTAGAGAAAGAATTTAACAGCCTTTCCTCCCCTACTAATATTTTGTATGACTATTTTATAGTATACTTTGCTTTATCTTCTCAACTTTTCTCCCTCTCTTTAACCTCCCTGGTTCTCCAAACATATCTATCTTCCCAAAACCACATGCAACTCAATCATTGTTTAGTTGGGTCTGTGGTTGGATGGAAGATTCCTCTCCTTTTGGCTGATTCTGGAGAACTGCAGCAGTTAGTCCGGCCTTCTAGGTGATGGGTGGTGGGACTACTACTCAGGATTGCTTTCTATCAAGTTTCCAGAGCTTGGATTTAGGATTTCCAGCACCAGGATTTTTTAAAAAAAATCCTTAGTCATTTGGAAAGAACCAGGTTCATATCTGGGCAATTCTACCTTGCAAGCACTGGACTATCCACAGCACTAGCATTTGGTTCTTTACAACATTTTTTTTTAAATTTACATTTAAGGTTGCCTCCAGCATCTTCAAGGTTTCCCACTCTGCAGCCAGCATTCCTTCCCACAGTGAACACTGTCTTACATAGTTGCCATTCCCCCACCAGGTTTATTGAAATTGATGAAGATATCATCATCATCTTTGTCTTCTTATCTTCTTCTCATCCTCTATTCCAGGGCTGTCAAACTCCCAGTCCCCGGGCCGGATGCATCATGTATTGGCCACACCCATACCTGGTTTAGCAAAAAGTCCCGATACATCATGTGATGCCGCCATGACAATGTGACTTTGACACCCCTGCTCTATTCCATCATCACATTCTTCTCTTCATCCAGAACCTTCTCTAAAAGCCGGCTGTTTAAATATGGTAGAGGTGGGGCTGTAAAAGAGGAAGGAGGAATGCAGGCATTCAGGGTCACCATTCATTATTTTTTCCACAGGGAAAATATGCAAGGATAAATAAAAATTCTTCCTTGAAACGTTTACTAAAAGTCTAAAATTTTAAAAAGGTTCCACATTTTTTTTTATAGCCTGAAAGCTATAAAAGGAATTCAGACAGGTCTTTGACTGCTCTTTTTGAAATTCTCTCCCAGATCAGGGGTCTCCAACCTTGGCAACTTTAAGACTTGTGGACTTCAAGTCCCAGAGTTCCTCAGCCAGCTTTGCTCTGGGACTTGAAGTCCACAAGTCTTAAAGTTGTCAAGGTTGGAAACCCTGTCCTATATTGCAGCTGATTTATAAATGGTATCTTTACTCAGAGATAAAATTATTTCTTTTGTAAATGTGCCATGTATTTTCTGTAACATTTAATAGCAATAGTACTTAGACCTAAATACCACTTCACAGTGCTTTACAGCCCTCTCTAAGCAGTTTACAGAGTCAGCATATTGCCCCTCTCCAACAATGTGGGTCCTCATTTTACTGACCTCAGAAGGATGGAAGACTGAGTCAATCTTGTCAATCCGGTGAGGATCGAATCCCTGGTAGTCAGCAGAATTAGCAGCCAATACTGCATTCTAACTACTGTTGCCACCAAACGCTTACCATGTGGATCATTATTATCCTAGTTAATTCCATCCATTCAGCACTTCAATTAGTAGAAGCCAGGCAGTTTCTCCAATGATCTATTAGTGGCACATGCAGATGGATCTTTATTCCTGTACTTGTTATATTTGTTTATTTCAGATTTTTTTATTTCTTTGAATATACTGTATAAAAAAGAAAGAGAACGAAAAAGACCAATGTAGAGAAAAAATAGGGGAGAAATCATTGAACCCATTTTTTTTTTTACATATTATTAAACCGTAATCCTGTGGAATAATACTGATCTTCAATTGCACCAATAGCTACTGCATCAAAAGAAACACATATCAATGGTAAAAGCTTCTACATTGGGACTAGCACTGTCATTCCCACCCTAAGGAATAATCTTTTTATTGATGTTCCCCATATTCAAGAAATCCATAATTAGCAATGCAGTTCCAAGTATTTAATATAGCTTATCATTCAAAAGTACACTCACAACTTTAGCCCATATTATTGCTACATGAGTGTAAACCTGTTCATTCTATCAGATAATAGTCATACTTCATGTTATTCCACAAAAAACAACACTGTTGGATAGGTTGGACAGAGAGGGAGGGACTGTCCTTAAATCATTAAAGTGTTCCCTTGACTGAAGGTGGACTGATTGCCACACTCTTGAACTAGAATAAGGTATTAAAACGTTCAACCACATTGGCACTAATGTGGTGAGACCATTTAAATGTAATGAGGTGTGACTGCAACATTTTCCAAAAAAATCCTGTGAAATCTGTTAAGCTGAGAATCAGGGTTGTCCCACAGCCATCTGCTGAGCTTATTGATAAAGACAAAATATTTGAATCTAGAGATACCTAATCCAAATTATATCAATTTATTCACTGTCAGTTTTTTTCTTCCATGATATGAAAGACTTTCCCCAGTTCCCAAGAAGGACACAACTGTTTAATGGTTCATTCTGGCCATGAAACGATTATTGTTTTTTCTCTCCATCATGACATTATTCCTGTATTACTTCTTGGCTTTGTGACCCACCTGAGATGCTTTGTTAGATTCTAATTCAGTTTCAGCATTCAAACAATGGAATATATGAACATGGGTTTTGTTCACTTTTGTCTCCCTCTCCCTACCTCTGCTGCACACAAACACACATTTGTCACAGCTTCCTGTTGGGAATTCATTTGAGTGTTTAACAGGCTTGTTTGAGGGATTTTTCTCGGCATGTCTGCTATCACAGTCTGGTTCCTTTCTAAGCAGGAGCAAGTGGAGTGGTCTCCATTGGCTTTACGGCTGTAGGGGGAATAATGGATGGACTCAATATATTACAAATGCATGGGGATTAGAATCAGCATCATTTGCTACAAGGGGAAACAGTCAACATCTTATTTGCATCCATGCATAACAACAATGCAATTAGGACACACTTTTGTGAGAATTAGATTCAGATGG
Source organism: Notechis scutatus (assembly GCF_049901735.1). Classification (NCBI taxonomy): domain Eukaryota; kingdom Metazoa; phylum Chordata; class Lepidosauria; order Squamata; family Elapidae; genus Notechis; species Notechis scutatus. Next base: position 183,086,013 of record NC_142011.1, read on the forward strand.
TAATTAACGAATTGTGTTATGAATTTTAATTTGGCATTAGGGAAGTAAATTATACAGTATTGCTCTGTTCTCACAGTTTGGATGGAATACATTATGCTATTCATATTAAGAACTTGGAATTAAAAAACAAAATCATAAGCCTGGGCCCCAATGTCCTTAGAATCTAATTGTGTGGAAAAAGATGAGTCACATAAAATATTTGACATAGATAGAAGCAAAACAGCCGTGACTGCCGCTGCTTTGATTCTCTCACACCTTTTGATGAAAGAATCAGTAGCAATTATGAGTGATAGCAGCTACAAAGCTGTAATAAGTAGAATATGTATTTAAAAGGTCATTTTTAAAAAGGCCAGGAAGAGATATGGTTTTGTCTAATAATAACAAGTCAATATGTTTGAGACACCGTTTCTGCAAAATATCTGATATTAAAAAGTTGGAAAATAAATTAGAAGTTCCTCATTTTCCTCACTAATTCCATTCCCTTCATGTTGCCTTTCTCTTCAACTAACTTCTAAATGTGAAGTCCTTTACAATAGAGGCATCACAATGGTTGCAGAAAACCCCAAACAGACTAGCACAATGGCTCCAAGGACTTAACAAAATAACAAAAGTTATTATTACACTGAGGTTCCTTCTCAATCCTTCATAAAATGTAGGATTTTTAAATATGTAGGTAGTTAATAGAAACCAAACACTATATCTAGAACACAACTGGGAATTTCTTTTCAATCAGTCCATGAAAGATTGTAATGCTAATTGACTGTTTTTTTTATTAGTAGCATTAATACCTCCAATTCTAGTGTGTCATTTTACAAAGATGAAGTCTTCAGGCCTTGCTGTACTTATGTTACGGTTCATGGGTTGTGGTGCCACTGGCTCATCAATGCAGCTACAATTGAATTTCAATCTGGACTTAAAGTTCTTAGATTCAGGTACCTTGGATCTGAGGTCTCAAACAATATAATTTCAGATGTTAGGACCATTAACTCTTCATATTCTCCATCTGTTCCTGGATTACTGTCAGTTTCAGAATGCCTAAATGAAAGTAAAGACCAGCCCCAGATTTTCTAGTATCTCATTTATTTTAGTCTAAGTTACCCCCAAAATTGGAGGCTTCTTTATAAAATGATTGTAAAATACTCTTATTGTAGAATTAAATCATTAAATGTTGATCAATTTTTTTAAAAAATGTGAATATTCCCAGGGTTTGCGGGCTACAGCAACATACTGTACAGTAAATGTCCCCCATATGTATGAGCTTCAACTTACAATATTCTGGGCTATATCACCAAATTATCTGGGAATTGTGGGAGCCCACAGAAATAGGCATTGCCTAGCCTGGAAAAACTGGTTTAGAAGCAAGCAGCACTACTTTTGGACAAACATTACAGTATTACACCATATCTGAAAAAAGGTACATTTGAAATATTTTCTGCTGTGCTTAGAGTATATGAATTCTTCAAAACCATCATTGCTTGCTGAAATAAATAAAATATTCCTTGCTGAAGCTTACTTATGAATGTAGCATGTGTATATTTTTCCAATAATTCTAGAGGGCAGGATACATACATTTTTCAAGGAAAGCAGGGTCATTAGTCCCTAAGGAAACAATAAAAATAACAAATTGCAGCTTTATTTCTCAACCTGTGTTTAATTACCATATAAATGTACATTTGCTCACCATACTGGTTCAGAGCAGTCATACTTAAACTTCACAATATGCCACCGTGACAGGCATAGGCATAATAACAAACTTAATGGTATTTCAAAATTCATAACAGAGCTATAGAAATCAGTCTAGTTATAAGCAAAAAAAGGTTGAATGCATTGAATCCACTGCTTGAAACTAAGGCTGTAGCAAACCTTCTGGTTATAATTCTTTTTGGAAGAACAGGAACTTATCAAGTGTCTTCCAGAAGGGAAAGGGCATTCTTGGAGGGCAAAAAGTCCAAGAGATAGTTATGACCATTTGATTAAAACCCTCCAGTTCAGAGGTATTCAACAGGTTCTGACCAGTTCTGGAGAACCGGTAGCGTAAATTTTGAATAGTTCGAAGAACCGGCAAATACCACCTCTGACTGGACATTTTACAGTATACTTCCCCTGCCATGCCCACCAAGCCATGCCCACAGAACCGGTGGTAAAATAATTTGAATCCCACCACTGCTCCAGTTCTGTATATACATGGTAAATGTAAAATTGGGGGTGGGTGGGTATTGTATGTAAAAAGGGAGCAGGGGTTTTTATTTTTTTTTATCATGATGACTACCTTCTTGACTTTGACCTTCCTTGAGGGTACCTTTCTTAAATGGCTTAGGAGTTGACTATTCTACAAATTTACTTTCTGATTACAAACCCCACAGCTTTCAAATACTGCAGGAGGAGAGTTCTGAAGATCCTTTGCTTTAAGATATCCACTTATTTAACACCCTGGAGAGAGCATTCTTCTACATCATCCCCAGGTTTAGGAACGCCCAATAATTTTATTTGTCCTCTAGGAAACTAACGGTAAATGCATACTCCTTCAACAGTCAATTCTTATCCATGATTTCCCCAAAGGTGCTTTCTTCAAGAGGCAACTGGACTTTCAAGCCAGAAAGTCCAGTTTCCTCTTTAAAAAAGCACTTTTGGACAACCATGACCTGGATGCCTGAGATTCTTCATAGATATCTATGGTTTTGTGTATTTGTGTGGGTGCTTTGCCTTCTTCTCTGTAAGTTTCATTTTCTGTTGTATATTGTTTGACACTGTACAGGTACCTGAAATCTCCATTTGGTATATAAATAAATTTAACAAAATAAAAAATAAGGTGCAAACAAGGCTACAGCATGATAAAGTGTTTCCGTTCCTTGGGGATATTTATTTTCTTCCTGTTACACCCCACCCCCCTTTTTTAAATAATGCTCTTCTTGCTGTTTTTGTTATTTCAAATCATTTTTACTCCAGGTGAGTGCTTTTGAGTAAAGATGCTAAAGAAAATATGGACCTTTCTATATGAACTGTTAGAGGAAAAGATACGTGAGCTGCCCTGAAGGTACCCCTGATTTTTTTATATGCTTCTCTCTGAGTCCTTATATTTTGTAACTATAATCCTGTGGGGTTGAGATGAGAGAGAGAGAGAGAGAGAGAAAGAGAGAGAGAGAGAGAGAGAGAGATGCCCAAATCAGCCATTCAATTCTCAGGACTTGAACCTGAATCTCTTTAACCCTATTCAACTCCTTGACCATCTCAGATCACCAATCTCCCTGCTCATTCATAAAGTGTTGTCTACCACTTGTAATCTTTCTGTTTTTAAACAGAAACATCCAGTTTTTCTTCCCACAATCACTTGGGGAAAGTAGCTGCATTCAGAATGCCTCTTTGACCAGTAGCACAAGAAAATCCATTTGGAAGTCTTTTCTTTCAACAACCTCCAAAGCTAAGCAGGTACAGAAGCCAAGATCTCAGAATGGAGGCATTGGTGGTGATCTTAATTTATTTTTTGTCTTCGTTTAAGTAAAGAGTAATCTCTGAAATTGGATAGAAGGCCTATTTTTCATTTTGCTTTGCTTCAGTCTTCATTCCTCTCCCATATGTTATATTTGATAGTTCCAGCACTGAGAAGGGAGGGGTGGAAAGCATTGGAGTAAAGGGCTTGTCCTTTAATCATAAATTTAAAAGGCCAGCAGGATTTATTGCTCCTGGAAGGTACATACCTCTGGTAGCCCTGGCGTCCTGCTGCAAATGACCCTCACAATCTATCCTTACATCACTTGCAATAACTTTGACCTATTAGCTGCCTCATTGCAAAGCTAACTTGAAACATCTGTGCAGTGATAAAAAAAAATGCCAGTCTTTTTTGATTGCGGTCAGTATATCTGGCACGGACCTGGTGTGTTTTATGTAACTAATACATTATTGCAGGTCAGTGATAATCTCAGTTATTTTGCATTACATTTCCTCCCTCTAGGACGGAAGTCTTTAAGCTTCCTAGGGAATGTTTAAAATGTTTTTTTTCAGTAAGATTGATATTCAGCGTTTTGCCTATAATAGGCTGCAAAAGCAGATACATGATACTTTTGCATCATGTATGCATGTGACAGCATGATATAATATAATGTCTCAGAAAACATGTAGGGTTGGGGACAACTTGTACCCCTCCGGCAAGCCTCACTTGCATGTCCTCTGAGCCCAGAAATCCACATCCATCTGCAAGACAAAATGAAATGTGCAGAAGAGAAGATCAAGGTTGGCATTTAAGTTATTCTAGTGACAAGGGCAGGGGTGGGATTCAAAATTTTTAACAACCGGTTCTGTGGGTGTGGCTTAGGTGGTGGGCATGGCTTGGTGGTCATGTTATTGGCTGGGTGTGGCCAACTCAATATCACTCACATCGAGGCACGCATCTCCTCGCCTGGACTCTCATGATTGTGGGGATGCTGCAACAGTCGTAAGTGTGAAAAATGGTCATAAGTCACTTTTTTCAGTGCCATTGTAACTAAATGGTCACTCCACACAAGCAAAGTACCAGTAAAGGAGGGGAAAAAAACTCCAGAGATGTTCCTGAGACAGGAAGTCTAGTCCTGCCAAGAATTTAATAAGGATTAATGGAGAGGCAGTTTCTGTAAGCAACACCAGAATGTTTCCTTCCTGCCTTCCTTAAAGGATTAGGCCAGTAATTTATTCTAACAACCGGTTCTCTGAACTGCTTAGAATGTTAACAACCAGTTCTAGGGAATAGGTGCGAACTGGTAGAATCCCACCCCTGGACAAGGGCCCCATCTTTGAGAGGCATATCTGGGATAGGATTAGGAAAATTTAATTTTAATTTAATTTAACTTAAAATCTGAACCAGCATTGCATAGCAGTTATGCATTTGGACTAGGGCTAGGGAGACCCAAGTTCAAATCCATCCTCACCCATAACAACTAACGAGGAGAACTATTGTAAGTTCCAGAACTAAGAATGAGAGATGAAATTTGGGATAATTTGGGACAGTTCAATGATTCAGTTGACACTGTGCCTTCACTGTAAAAAATGCCAACAACATATTAGGGACAATAATAAATGGTACTAAAAAAAAGATGCCAATATCATAATGCCCTTATATAAACCGATAGCGCAACTTCATCTGGAATATCATGTGCAGTTCTGGTTGCCAGATATTGCAGAAATAGAGAAGGTTCACTGGAACCATCAAAGTCTTGGAGAAGCTTCTTATCAGGAAAAGTTGTAACATTTGAGGTGTACAAAATTATGCATGGTATGGATGAAGTGAACAAGGAGAACCTACTTCCCATATTAGTGGGATCAGAGGTCACCCAATGAAAATTGAATCATAGAGGAACACGGGAAGACAAAATGATTTATGTTTGGTTTTTTTGCATGAAATGTGCAATTATACTTTGGAATTCACTACCATAAGATGTAGCTGCTGGCTATCAGTTTGGTTGGCTTTATAAAAAATAGGGTAAGATCATTTCATAGAAGCTATAGGATAACTATATATATATATATATATAGGTGGCAGGAATAAGAATCAGATTTAAACTGATCTCTGCTTTATGCCTAGCTATCCAGTGTTTACTATGGAATCTTGTTAGGGTCATTAGGTGACCCATATACTAAAAAAAAGAACAAACCAGTCAGTCCTCTATTTGAAATTGTCGTGTATTTGAAGAAAAGATCAGCCCCTGTTTCTGCATTTGAAATAATATGTGCCATTCTTGCACAAAACGGTGACTTCTTTTCCCCTTCATTAGTGATGCTTTACCACTTCTTTATTTCTGTTTTCTTTTTGATCTCCCCTAATCACGGAGCTATTGCTGAGCTATAGTCTCCATATCATAGGATAAAACCAAAGCCAGCCAGTGGGAAATGGTACAAAGAAAGAGCACATTGCTGTTTGCTATGGTCAGGAGGCTGGTCAGAATCAAATAGTAAAGAAACTGGGAGGTGATCCAAGAAAATCCCAATCCAATGGAGCCCTTACTTATGTCTAATAATAGCCAGATGACTCCCTAAAGGGTCCCAGATTTGAATTTCAATGCATATTATCGCAAGGCCATGTGAATTCCAAGAGACACAGTCAAGGATTAACAATGGGTTGGGTTTTATTTATGAGAGAAGACAAAGCACTAAGATTTTCAAACTAAGTTGGAGAGTGCAGTATTATTGACGGTATGAACTTCTTTCTCAAGTGCCCAAACTCTGATGGTTTTTGTTTTGTTTTGTTTTTCCAGGAAGGGAACGAATGGACAATGTTTTCAAGGCAGACGTGTGCAAAATGGAATTCACAAGAATGCATGCGGAAAAGGAAGCTTCTAAAAATGTTTATACACATTACCCAGAATAAGAGATGAGCAATGAAATGGCCAAGTTTGCTGATGGCATCAAAATATCCAGGATAATAATTTTTAAAAGATGTTGAAGTGCTCCAACTACATCTCTCTCAACTGGATGAACGGGCTATAAAATAGCAAACAATGCTGGGTTGAAAGCAAGCCCCCAAATAATGTACGTTGGCATGAAAACAAAAAACAATCTCAAGTGTTGAATAATGCACAGATGCTGTTTGAGCTTGCTGTGACAGAGTAAGAAAAGGATCGTGGACTTGTGATGGATTATTCAGTGTAAATGTCAATCACCAGTCCTCCTTTTTTTAAAAAAGAGGATTGATTAGGGATGGAATTGAAAATAAAACTGCCAATACAGCTAGGCTTTTATAATTACAAGATCCTAGAGTATCACAATATATTATTACAACATTAGAAAACTGAATAGCCCCAAGACATCTATAGGCAAAGTGGTACAGTGGTTCAAATGTTAAATAGAGAGATTCTGTTTCAAAATTCAGACTTTGGTGACAATGATTAAGCAAATTCCAGTTTTTCAATCTGACCTAACTTATAGGGTTGTTGTGAGATAAATATAGAGAAGAAGGAAGACCACATGACCTCATTCCTCTCTGACAAAGCAGTAAACCAACAACATAAAATGTAATAAAATCTTCACCAATGGAAATGACATTACTTGATTTGAATTGCAGCAGGGCCTAGGATAGAAATAATATGTAATATGGCATTATATTGGCTAACATTAAAGTTGACATGGAGACCATGACATTTCTCTTTGCACATGTTTCTGCTAGTGGTGGGATTCAAAAAAATTTTACTACCAGTTCTGTGGGCGTGGCTTGGTGGGCATGGCAGGAGAAGAATACTGTAAAATCTCCAGTCAGAGGTGGTATTTGCCAGTTCTCCGAGCTTCTCAAAATTTCTGCTACTGATTCTCCAGAACTGGTCAGAACCTGCTGAATACCACCTCTGATCAGATTGTTTGGGAAGTTGTGGTTGGGATTGTTTGGGAAATTGTGGTAGGTTCCCATCTTTGGATTTTTAAGCATTGATGACTAGCATTTCTCTCCAAAGAACTGGAAAAAAATATCTCCCATACGCTCAATCCTTCTTTCTCAGCCAGAGTGCAAGCAAACATATGCCTCAGCAAGCTCTCTATTATCGTGTGATACCAACTGCAAAACACATATGAATCCTGTGTATTCATTGTGTGACTGTCAGGTTTGTGAGCACTTCAAGAGTATTTGCCCTTTCTCTCACCACATTCTTTGGGTGTTGAATAAACAGAATAAGAAATCTAGTGAGAAGGTTAGAATGTCTTATACCCATGAATGGGAAGAACCCACTCATGTTTAAAAATGATTTCCTGATTCTAAGCAAACTTTTTTTACTATGTTAAATTTTGGGGTGTGTCCATTTTGCTAGTCATCTTTTTTCCCTATCAAGAATAGAATCTGAATTTGGTTGATTTCAGGTTCTTTTAAAATAATTCGCAACACATTCCTCATTAGGCATCTGTTTATTTCAAAACACACACACACAGGGGAAAAAAATTAGATAACACTTTTCTGGCTTACTAAATGGATTCAACTTAGTAAATATGGTTTTCAACTGATTCTACCATCTGTCAGCAAACTTACTGCTTTTAGCAGTTTTTTTTTTCCTTGGGTGGCAGAGAAAACTCTTTTCTTCTTTTTCTCTTCCCTTTTCTTCAGTAAATAGACAAGATATTCAGCAAAAAACATGGATAAAGGAATCAGTACTGAAACGCATATAAAACTTGTAAAGAATTGCTGCAAGAAGATACTTGGAACTGTCTATTCAGCAGTAATTTTATACATAATGAACTCAGGCTATTACAAAGTAAGCTTTATTTAGTGGAACATTTTGATGCACTTTTGGGTTATTGTAGAATAGCAATATACTTATATCCCACTTCACAGTGCTTTACAGCCCTCTCTAAGTGGTTTACAGGGTCAGCATATTGCCCACAACAATCTGGGTCCTCATTTTACCAACTTCCAAAGGGTTGAAGACTGAGTCAACCTTAAGTCGGTGAGAATCAAACTGCTGAACTGCTGGCAGTTGGCAGTCAGCAGAATTAGCCTGCAATGCTGCATCTAATCACTGTATCACCACAAGGGAGCTGGCTTATTTTTCTTTGCAGAAATGTCATACCGTTTATAGAGAAAGATAGTATAGTGTAGTGATAATGTGCTGGACCTGAAACCAGGAAATCCAGGTTGTAGCCCTTTCCCAGGACAAGTGCTTTTCTGGCAGTTGCTCTCTTATGGCCCTTGACGGGGAAATTAAAAAATGTCTCTTTACCAACCCATTCTGGATCAGCATGGTAGATTTTGGTCCATAATCTTCCAAAAGAAAGTACATTTTATAAGGGAACTGCCATGTGTGAAATTATTCTTAAATATAACAGAATATAAATAAAACAAGAAGGATGTTTATATTAAAAATTCAAAGCCTGATTCTCTTCACCTCTAGTTACATCACTTGCTTTAGCAATTTGTTCATTTGCGGTATTATTCAGAGCTGTGTGTACAAGGGTGGGATTCAATTTTTTTAACAACCGGTTCTGTGGGCGTGGCTTAGGTGGTGGGCGTGGCTTAGGTGGTAGGCATGGCTCGGTGGTCATGTGGCTGGGTGGACATAGTTTGGTGGTCATATTATTGGCTGGGTGTGGCCAACTCAGTATCACTCACATCGAGGCATGCGTCTCCTCGCCTGGACTCTCATGACTGTGGGGATGCTGCAACAGTCGTAAGTGTGAAAAATGGACATGTCACTTTTTTCAGTGCCATTGTACCTAAATGGTCACTCCACACAAGCAAAGTACCAACAAAGGAGGGAAAAAAGCTCCAGAGAAGTTCCTGAGACAAGAAGTCTAGTCCTGCCAAGAATTTAATAAGGATTAACGGAGAGGCAGTTTCTGTAAGCAACACCAGAATGTTTCCTTCCTGCCTTCCTTACAGGATTAGGCCAGTAATTTCTTCTAACAACCAGTTCTCCAAACTGCTTAGAATGTTAACAGCCGGTTCTAGGGAATAGGTGCGAACTGGTAGAATCCCACCCCTGTGTGTATATGATTATATTCTATCGGAGGGCCAAGTAGTTTAGATGGTAAGGAAGCTCTGTCTTCACTTCAATACTCAGAAGCATGCATCAATGAACTAAACCAACTCCTTCCCTTTAACTACTTCAGAACCTGTACCCCGGACTGTTCCTGAAGCTGTCAAACCAATTCAGGTTCACCATTACACAGTAAAATAACAACCCATGTAGTGCAAGACTGTAAGATTCCTAGAGAACATGTTTTTATTTTGGAGGTAGGAATTCCTTCAGTGTCCAGGGGAAATGAATGCCAATAGCTGTTTGCTTCTGTCTAGACATTCTGAGCAACAATCTTCCTCTGCATTTGGGTGATCAGATTCTGACCAAAGTTTCTCATCAGGTACCTCTGGTCCTCAGCCTGCTGCTTCTGGTCCTTTAATTGCATGGCACTGCTTTGGTATTTGTCAGCCACAGGATGGACTTCGGCAATTCTTGCTCATTTTCCTGTCACTGTCTCTAGTATTGCCACCTTCATTCTAGTCCACATGCCTTGCCCACACCCTCACTGGATTGTTCATTGATATCACTGTGTCAGGCAAAGTGGAGTCTTGTCCCATATGTAGAAGCTGAATCTGGGAAATCATGATCTTTCTTTGCTTTTTATCAAATTTACAGCTTATACTAAACTATCGTGGGACTCCTTCCTCTAAATGTTAGAAACTATTCTGTCAGTTTTGAACAGCCAGAGTAGTTTGGAAGGCTGCAAATCAAAGAGTCAGTACAAGCAGCTGAGTCAGTGGTCCTGAAACCACACATTGCATATTTCTTTGATCCTGCAAAACCTGCATTTTATTTAGCTTCCTGGAACTGTACATTGGACCTGCTGTTGGAATCTGCTGCTTGTTCACTTGCAGCAAGCTTGGTGTTCTGTATACTCACAGACTAATAAGAACAACCCACTATTTTAGAGAAAGTATCTGTTGACTAAGTAAGTTTCTTCTTTGTTTATATTACCATGTAAAATAATATGGTTGAGTAATTTTACACTTAAAATTTACACAAAGGTTGGGTCGCCTATTTAGATGCCCATGCTTTTCCTCCTACATAGGAGGAGGAATGACTAGCCATTTTGTCCTTAAGGTTCTCCTCTTTCTCATTCTGCTGAATGGGGGTGTAGACTTCTGCACTCAGATCCTTCCTTGGTGGCATTATGATGTTCTGATGAGAACAAAGCCGGTATGATGTATTGGATATGTTGTTAGACTGAGTTTGGGGAAACTAAGCTCAGTCAGCACTCTATCTTGAAGCTTTGGGTCAGTTACTGTTCCAATTAAAATTATTGTTATAAGAAGAAAATAAGATAGAATATCTCCATGCATGATGCCTTATGTTCCCAAAATACGGGTATAATTATAAATACAAAGATATACATATAAATGTGGTTATTATGTTGTTGGTGTTGATAATAATTAGTCAGTAACAACAAAACAGATTGATCTTTCCTAAAAAGAGACTTCCCAGAAAGATGTAAACCAGAAATAGAAAATTCATGTCAGAATAAAGTACTGCATAGTATCATAAAACAGTTGTTGTGCTATAATTCTCTCCCAGTTTGATTTGCTGTTACTTAAAAGTCATTATTGTGAACAACAAAAGAGGGAAGTGATAAAAACTAACTATAGCTATAATCCTTGCCACACTCTCTATTCCCTCATTTGTATAATATTATTTCAGTCTTATTTTTTAACCTAGATATATACAGTATACCTGGAGAGACATCTCCCAGTAAACTCTACTGAGGATTTAACTATGTGGGAAACTTTACTAGCTCTTAAATATAATGAACCGGTTCATTTATAATGTGTACTACAATTTTCATACCTGGAGGCAATTTAATCTAACACTATTGCCATGTATAGTATAATAGGATATAATAGGAATATCTAATGAAAACATATGAAGTATGAGTTCCATAATTACCTCAGACAGCTCATTACAGAGGACTTCCTGTTTAAACCCCCAAATTCTATCTTCTTACATTGTAAACATTTTCCTTCCTAGCTCATCAATCTCATTTATGTAAATTACATTAGGCAAGGGACACAATATAAATCCCCAACTTTAATATATAGGTTCTCCTCAACTTCCTTGGTGAAATGTAAGGCTCCCTTTTAAGGAAGAGGCTAGAAAAGTGGATTAATTTTCTATTATGATTAAGCCAAAAAAATGTAATGAAATGTGAAATTTGAAAGAGTCCTGGAAAGAGTATTGGGGTATTTTTGACCAGCTAATAAATGTTTAATTATATTTGGGAAACATGGACTCTCTGTGAACTTTCTCTAGTAATTCACAACACAAGATGAATCTTTACACTAATCTTGCAAACTGCATCTATTAGTATTTAGATGTTTCTGAGTTCAACAGAACTGAGCGATATATTTAGGATTATACATTCAATCCTATAATCAAATCAGGGTCTGGTTAATGTATGTATGTTCATTACTTGATTCCAGGGGTGGGATTCTACCAGTTCGCACCTATTCGCTAGAACTGGTTGTTAACATTCTAAGCAGTTCGGAAAACTGGTTGTTAGAAGAAATTACTGGCCTAATCCTGTAAGGAAGGCAGGAGGGAAACATTCTGGTGTTGCTTACAGAAACTGCCTCTCCATTAATCCTTATTACATTCTTGGCAGGACTAGACTTCCTGTCTCAGGAACTTCTCTGGAGTTTCCCCCCCCTCCTTTGCTGGTACTTTGCTTGTATGGAGTGATGATTCAAAGTTACAATGACACTGAAAAAAGTGACTTATGACCATTTTTCACACTTACGACAGTTGCAGCATCCCAACAGTCACGAGAGGCCAGGCGAGGAGATGCGTGCCTCGATGTGAGTGATGTTGAGTTGGCCACACCCAGCCAATAACATGACCACCAAGCCACATCCACCCAGTCACATGACCACCAAGCCATGCCCACCACCTAAGCCATGCCCACAGAACCGGTTGTTAAAATTTGAATCCCACCCTGCTTGATTCTGACTCTTACATGTAGGAATGTAATGATACCTGCATTCTTTAATGTATCGGCAGAGATAGAAGACCTGGCTCAAATCCTATTTTTAAGAGCGGGAGAGACAGGTACCTTACTCTATATACCAAAAGAATGACCCATTGGGACACCATATCCAAACAATTTACCTTATGTGTGGCCAGAATCTGAAAATAACATTTAACATAGCACAGGACTTAATCAAAATGGTTCAGTTGAGATCTGCTTATGTGGGACTGATTGGGGTAGATTGCAGGGTTGACACCGAAATATAATTTTATCATATTTTATCTATATCTTAAATTATTGTATTTCATTCCAATTTCATTTAAAATTGTATTTTATCCAATTCCATTTTAAATTGCTTTTATCAAATTTTAGTAATAATTTGCTTCTAGAATTCTGCACTTTGATACGGCCCAAGGGCTAATCAATAAAGATTGAATTGAATTTAATACTAATGTTCCATTTAGAGGAGAATATTTGTAGCTCTGTTTGGATAATAAAACATCTGCAAGAAAACAACCAAGCTCAGAAAGCACCAAGGACCTCACATGTTTCATTTTTATATAAGACCCCTCATCTGGTATCCTCCTAATAAAGGATCCATAGCCATCATGAATTGTTGTCTTCCCTCCATGGTTCTATGATTGCATGATAGGTGGGCCAGCTTTTCAACCAGTTGCAGTGTTCCACACTCATGTGACCACAATCCACAATAGGTTTTGTTGGCTTCCAGATTTGGAGAGGGGGGAAATAACTCCCATCCAAATAAAAGCATTCTCTTAATGAATACAATGTTTGCTTAACAACAGCTTAATGACCAGCACAAAAAGGGCAAAAAATTATTTCCAGTCACATGAGTACCTCAACCTATGACTGCAATGACTTACAATCATAACCCAACTACTGTTGTACATTAGGACTACCTATACTGATGATATGAACTTTATGACATCTTGTTCCACCAATAAACAGTGATCAGCTGTGATTCTAAGAATTCAAAGAGATATGGATGGGAAGGTGAAGATGCATTAAAAACATTAGAAAGGCTAAAGTACAAAAAGAACTTAGGGAACTAAAACTAACAAGAAATAACTTTTTGTGGCAATGCCAATGACACAAAGAAGAGAAAGAAAAAAAGTAGGCCTGTTGCAACAAGAAGAAAGTACAGTAGGATAGATAGTAAGAGGGGAAAAGGGCAGAACTTTTCTATTTGTTTGCTTCAATCTTCTCCCCAAACAGAACTGTTTTTAGATGATTTATAAAAGAGGGAAGCAAAGATCAAAAAATAAAAAATAAAAATTGTTTAGGAGCAGCCAGCTATCAAAATTAATCTCAGGAACAAACAAAAATGTTGAAGGAAGATGTCAATGTGGATTGTAGATTGTAGATGTGGATGTTATTTTAGCTTCTTCTTCCTCCTCCTCCTCCTCCTCCTCCTCCTCCTCCTCCTCCTCCTCCTCCTCCTCCTCCTCCTCCTCCTCCTCCTCCTCCTCCTCCTCCTCCTCCTCCTCCTCCTCTTCTTCTTCTTCTTCTTCTTCTTCTTCTTCTTCTTCTTCTTCTTCTTCTTCTTCTTCTTCTTCTTCTTCTTCTTCTTCTTCTTCTTCTTCTTCTTCTTCTTCTTCTTTTGAAGGCTAGCATAATGTCAGAAGATTGAAGAGCAAATCATGCCCCAAAGGTGCTTTTCAAAAGGCAACTGGATTTTCTTGGGAGTTTTTTCCCTTGAAAATGTTTTGCTTCTCATCCAAGAAATTTCTTCAGCTCTGAAGAACTGAAAAAACTTCTTGGATAGGAGAAAAATGTTTTCAAGGAAAAAATAAAGCCAAGAATGTCCAGTTGAACAGCACCTTTGGAACAACTGTGCCATGACCTGTGATTGAGAATCTCCATAGACAAGAACAAATCATGTTCCTATTTTCAAAAATAAAAAAGAAGATGAGTTTCTGAAAAACATTATTAATCAATAATTTGTGAGTACAGCATATAGAAAATAATGGATTGCTTGTCAGGAGCCAGCATGGGTTCATTAGAGTTAAATCATGCCAAACTGATCATCTTTTGTGATACAATGACCTCTGTAGCTGAAATGAGTTAGACATAAATATACTCTGGCAATACAAAACCAACATATTCTTCAGTGAGGATATAATACAGAAGATGACAAGATATGGGCTGAATTATCCTACTATTGAATGGGTGCACTTAGTTGAACTGTTGATCCAATGACAGCGCATAATATTGACTCCATGTCACATTGGAAAAATGGGTTAGGTAGAATAGTGTAGGGCTACATATTAGACCCTGGGCTGTTCCAGCTTATAAATGACTTGGATGAGGTTATAGAAAACACAATTATCACCTTTGCAGATGATACAAAGATGGGAGGAATAACAAAACTTTTAGGGCAATATTTTTCAACCTTGCAACCTTACTGAGGGATTCTGGGAGTTGAGGTCCACATGTCTTAAAGTTGCCAAAGATGAGAAACATCGATGTAGAGGATGTATGAAGATTTAGGGCATTCTTGACAAACTGGAGGAATGGGCAGACATCAGTGAGTTGATTTTCTAGATGAATGCAAAGTTCCTCTAGAAATTTTGTAGATTTAACACTAGAAGATATGGATGGAGAGATCATGCCAGGCAGCATGCCAAAAGGATCTCAGTGTTATGGTAAATCATATTCTGACCATCAACAAAGTGATATAGCTACAAAAAAAACCCCAAATGGGATCTTATTGTATAGAGTTTAAACCCAATATAAGCTATTATTCCCCTCTTTCTGTATTGGTCAGATCACTCTTAGAATATTGTTTCAAAACACAGGATATTAACTTATGAATTTAAATTACAAGGAAATAGATTGTTGTTGGGCATCAGGAAATAAAATCCTAATTATAAGAGCAATTTAGTGATGAAACAGACTGCCTTAGAAGGTGGTAGTCTTTTGTACACTGGAGGTGCTTAAAAGGAGGCTGGATGGCCATCTGTGATAGTAACAGCTTCCTGCACTGAACAAGGGAAACAATTAAGTTTTCTACAAGACTGCTCCTTTATGCATATACATACAAGAAATCTGGGAAGGTTAGGTGATCCATCAGCTTTTCCTATGTTTGTTTAGAGCCCCTGACACATGGCCTTTTCTACAGTTGAGTCCTGCAGGTCCAAAAAAATTGCAGACTGTGGAAATATGGAAAGGGCAGTCTCAGAGAATGAGTTATCAAATGATGGGAAGGTAACATCTTCTGGTCAGATTGGTGAGAGCTGTGAGCTTCCACAAAATTGGGATGAGATGGAGTTGATTACACACAAGGTTTGCTTCACAGTCCTGCTGATATCTTGATCCTGGAAAAATAACAGTTAGAAAGCAGGTTCTAATTAGGGATGCTACTCACATTAACAAAAATACCCTACTGTTGTGGATGATCAATTTATCAGGGTTCTAGCTGTGTCCAAATAAATACTGCCCCCTTCAGACCTTGTTGCTCAGCCTGATAAAATTGGAAGCAGGAAAAGCATAGTTAGAAATATTAAGGACAAGCCTGAATGGTTCCATGCCTCTTATTCACATATTTTATCTTGGCTTAGCAGATTAGCAGGAAAGGATCGCATATGCCACATGTTTTCATGGAGTAATTAATTCAAACATTATATTGCCATTGAATATATAAAGGAACTTGGCTTAAATTGGTGCTTCTCCAAAGTATTGGGCTGCAGTTCCCTAAATTCTTGTCCAGCTTGACCAATGATTAAAGTTGAGCAGAGTAGCTTTTAATGTCTTCTGATCAATACAGTGTAACCACATTTTCCTCCAAAACCCTTCAATATTTATAGCCTTTGATTTATCCTAGCTGGTATTTTGAGAAAGCTTAAAACTGTATCAAACTTAAGATAAATCTGATGTGTAGTTATTTCAGCCACTAGAGTTATTCATCTTGCTGTACACATACAACGAATTCTGAATCAACCCCATTGCAAAAACATTTCCATTATTATAATACTGCTTAAAGTGGAGGATCAAAGAAAAGAATGTTACTAGTAGGCAATATATCCCTCCTTAATCTTCTATGTATTTCTTCTTCTGTATTTTCCAATCTACACTAAGTTCACAATAGAGTTTCTTCTTTGCTGATAAGATTTTTCTTCTTCTTTCAGGTAGCTTGAGAGAGGTATTTTCTTTTCATAGAATTCCTTTGCATTAAATCAAAAGTACCAGATGGCAGATAGTTCATTTCCTTTTGGGATAAGTCTTGTGCATTTCCATCTCATTATGTGGAGTTATAATGTCCTTTGCTTCTAAATTAAACATAGGATGAAATTCTACATTCACCCATTCACACCTATAGTGTTACAGATGTATTCACAGGAAAGAGTCATAGTAGAGGTTACAAAGGAGCTTAGCAATAGTCACCCACATGCAGAGATATACACCATGTTTCAGGCTACTGACTACCCTGGATCTTTGAGTGGTATAGGAGGAAGGACTTCCAAAAGTGGGTGAGGTTAGGGGAAAAAACTTTGATTTCAATTAAATGACAAATGAAGGGCAAGAAGGTAGTAATGAAGGGCAAGAAGATTTGTCATTTAGGGAAAGCTAATTGAAATCAAAGTTTTTTCCCCTAACCTATATATACTTGTGGTTGCTGATATCTTATGGTCATCCTTTGTACACAAATAACCTTCAGGAAACAGTACTTCCTAAAATAATTGGCACCTCAGTAGCAGGTGCTGGGTTCCTTCCTTCCTTCCTTCCTTCCTTCCTTCCTTCCTTCCTTCCTTCCTTCCTTCCTTCCTTCCTTCCTTCCTCTTGGAACTGCTGCTGCTAGAACAGCAGGAACAAGATAACTGGGTCATCTCTGCAGTAGCAAAACAGAGCTGCTCCCATACAAAACATGATACTTTGTTTGAAATTCCTTTTGAAAGAGAAAGAAAGAAACAACTCAGAAAATGAGGCTGTTTCACTAAACCAGCAATGTTCACTTGGTTATCACTACTTGGTAGCAAGCAAGAAGCTATTTATATTTTTTAAGCTTCTTTTGGTAAACAGTTCTCTGATAGGCAGATTGAACTGAAGCAGGTATGTGAAATATCTCTTGATAATTTAGAAAGGGCTGGTTCTGATATACCTCAAGAGCGCTTCTCATAAATCAGCCACAATCAGCTCATTATATTTTTCAAGAGTTGACTGAAATTCACCAGTCCAGGTTTGTAGATCTGATAATTCTCTGAAAGGGATCACCAGTAATTATCTCATGGAGTTTCCCAGATGCAAGCTACAATCCATGAGTTTAGAAAGAGCCCACCACTGAAGTCTTGACAGCAAGGCTCTGGTTTATGTTAGCCCTACACCATAGTTCCTCTCAAACTTGCATTTTCAAGTGATTTATAAGGCAGTCTAAGACTTTTATCATTACTGAAACATAAATAAAGCAGTGTGGCTCTCTTTGAATGAGAAAATGGTAAGCAACACATACATACATACAACTAATTTCCCACAGCACTGTCAGACTATTTACCAAGACTATTATTATTATTATTCTCTTCCCTCCTATTACCTATCTCCCCCCATGTATGACTATAACCTTGTTGCTTTTACCTTTATGATTTATACTGCTTATTTAATTTCCTAGCATGATTTGATTGCTTATTTAATATCCTATGTCTATCACTAAGTGTTGTATCTTATGATTCTTGATGAATGTATTTTTATGTACACTGAGAGCATCTGCACCAAAGACAAATTCCTTGTGTGTCCAATCACACTTGGCCAATAAAGAATTCTATATCTTCTATCTATCTATCTATATATATATATATCTATTCTCTCTCTCTCTCTCTCTCTATTATCTATCTATCTATCTATCTATCTATCTATCTATCTATCTATCTATCTATCTATCTATCTATCTATCATCCCTTTTAATCCATGCACAGCATGTAGGATGGAAGGGATGACATTCAAATTATTATTCAGTGCTTGTTTCTGTGTATATTTGTTTGCCATGCAGAGAAACCTCAAATTAGAATATCACATATGCTATGCATATTCACACAAATATCAGTGTCACATATCTGTAGCTTTGCATATTGTTTTAGAATTACCTCTCACTGAATTTAATTGAACTTATCTCAGGTAAGTAAGGGCAAGATTGTAGACAATACAACTTAATTCTCAAAACTCACCTGTGAACGCAATCCTCCATCTCCAACTTTTACATAGTATTTTTTAGTGTTTTAAGACTGAGACTGTATCCAATGTCCATCTTAGTTTTGTAAGCCAATCATAAAATCAGTCAAGTCCATGGAGAATTCTGAGCCTGGAGTATTGATTTGTTATAAATCAATGTTATAAATACCATTTGTCTAAGTAGGAGCGCCATTTAATTGCAAATGATTAGATCTAAGGCTAAAATGGCAAGCAACATTTCTTTATCAACCTGTCAAAAGCCACTCTGAAAATCTCTTGCACCTCTAGCAAGGAAAATGTATTCAGAGATAAGATGATTTGTAGAATTACTGAGTGAATGGTAAGGAAATTGAAAGAAAGGGGAAAGGAAAGATGTTACTGGGAAATAGCTGTCCCAAAAAGACAAATAGGGATGAGTTGTCTAAAGATACCGCCATGATAATCATATCTAATTAGGTTAAGTGTTCTGATTAATAATTCACTGTGTAGTGAGAAAGAGTAAAGGGATTTTTCAAAGAAGAAACTTCTGTAGTGTATAATACACAGTAGTTGTTTTAAGCATATTAAAATCAATAGATTTAAAAGGCATCATCTTGTGTTGTTGTTTATTGCCATATCCTTTGGGTTTCTTAAATTATTGTTACTTTTTATACTTTATGGGTAGCGGATCAAGAATATTAGGGAAAGGTCTTCCATGTTACAGGGAGAATTAGTTTAAATAGCACTTAGCCAAAAAGAAATAGCAGCCCATAATCTTTGAAGTTCATTATAGCTCTGAGCATACTGTTTTGCATCCAGATTAAAGGATTTTCAAAACTAACTTGATTGTCTGTCACGGTTGAACTACATATTAGTTGGCTAAGCTAAGTATCAAATATGGGAAATTAGTTGCCATTAAAAGATTGCTTGCGGCAGTTCATTTCTCATCAGCCAAGCTGTGTGAGCCTCCTGCTGTGGACATGAACATTAGCTTACTAAATACTTTTGCTAATCAGATGCTGCTTTACAAACAGATATACCCAAATTTAAGGAAGAAGAGAAAGAAAGGCAACAGGGAGTAAGATTAATATGCTTCTGGTTATCCAAAAGGTTACAATCTCTTCTTGGATGCCTTTTTTTAAAAGGATGCATTTATCTTTATGCTGCTCACAACTCAGATGTCTGATTTTGGTTTAAATGGGTGGAAATTAGTATTTTATTTTTGTCTCTTATTTTAATGTTTTTATTTGGACCCTACCCAAAGTTGTTGGGACTCAGGCAAATTTAACTAAGTAATAATAATATTTTTTAAAAAAGTTTGGATAGTGGACATGGAGGTACCTAGAGACAGCAGAAGAGAAGAGAAAGAACTAGAAAAGAGAACATATATATACAAAACCTGCAAACAGAATTAGAATGACTGTGACAAAAGAAAGCAAAGGTAGTACCAATAGTAATAGGTATCTTGGCTGCAATCCCAAAACAACTGTAGCATCAATGGGGGAAAGGGTAGTTAATGGAGGTCTTCAGAAATTTCTTTTGAGCAGAGAATAACAGGCTTTTGAATCTGTGTGGTGAGAATTATATTATGATGAGAGGGGAATTAACATTTATGAGACTGATACAGGTCAGACCTAAATCAAGCCTGTTTGCTGCATTAGTTCTATTTGAAACTGAAGTGATTAGGTGGGAGAAGAGGGCAATTGCTTTTCACATCGGCTTTGGGTGACTATCTTCATTAAATAAATGAAACAATCAACAAATATTGGCATTATTTGTTCACTCAGACTCTATGTTACAGATCACCTAAAGACTCTATGTTACAGATCACCAGTGGCAAAAATTCAGAGAACCCAAAAAGGGAAAAATACTTTAGAGAACAATAAGTAACCAAATAGGATTTACGTCCTGGAATTAACCAGATTAACTAGATTTCTTAGTGTTTTATGTACTAGTGAGTCCATTGCAGTCTGAAAAAGCAGCAAAATAGTGAGGTGTCAGTTGTCTAGAGAAAAAAATCCAAATATTGCAAAAATAAGAAATGAATATAAGCAGTGAAAGTTTTTTTTATTAAGCCCAGGGAATAGTAAGCATGTGCCATGGTCATGGAATCATGGTTAGTTTGGGTGAGGGGAAATGAAATGAAAATGTCTGGAATCCCTAACGATCTTGTGCTTTTTAAATTTCAGATGCCACTCATCTCTCATAAAAAACCCTCTAAAGAGATTTATTAACCATCATAAAAGAAAACTCACTTTTAAAACAGTGAGAATGTAGAGTTTGAGTGCATTGATAAGATTTCAAAAAAAGAGGTATTCACTGAAACCTAAAACTTCACACAAACACACATATGTGTGTGTACATATGTGTGTGTGTGTGTGTTGATTGATTGGACTGTTCCCTACTGTTTGTTTTTCTTTGACTATAAATAGATGCCCACTGCTCACTTTCCTTTCATTAAATCTCAAAGAAAGTAAGATTTAGAAGTTGTCCTGAGCAGATCAAGGAAGAAATGAGTAACTAGCCTGGTCTGCAGAAAAACATGGTGAGAAATACAAGGATAGCAAGATGGAACAGTGAATAAAATCTGGTCATTTCCCTCCCTGCCACTTCCCTCAGGTAACAAAACCCAACTGTGGGTAGCAGAGCCCAACCAATTTTACACACATTTGGATGGTCCCAAGTGGAATAAAAAGGGAACTAGTTAGCACTAATACACCTAAGGGCTACTTAAGCCTGTTACACATGTGGGATGGAGAAGAAATGAAGGCAATTTCACAGAGACAGAGCAGGAGAGGGAGAGAGAGAAAAGATATTGCTAGGAAGTGTTTGGTGCAAGGGCAGTTCAGTTAAGCGCACAACCATAAAATAGTGCCAGAATTGTTCATTATTTCTAGCTACTTTTCTTAACAATTTTCAGCCTGAGACCAAAGAAATGGCTTTTTAGAATAATTTTCAAATGAGAAGAATATTTCAGTGACATATAAGTGGGTAAGTTCCTCACCCTTAATTGTGACATGCTTTATAACCTGCTTGACTTCCCTCACCTCAGTTAAATTCCACAAGTGAATATCCAAACAACTCTTCCCATCAAACCATTTTTAGACCACAGCATGTTAACAGCCAAAAATGCTAAAGAACTAAGGAGAAACATTTCAGCAATGTAAGTCATTCACCCACATACACACCTCACAACTTAGGTAAATGTAGGATGGCATCTGTTTTAAGGTTATGTTCTTTTTCATTAAAAGATATATTTTTAAAAAAAGTTATTTCAGTCTGAGAGGAAAAATACCACAAATGCCATCCTCCAAAAGGAATTCCAAGGTATTTCAATAATATAGCCAGTCCTCCATTTATGACCAGAATTGGGACCAGAATTTCTATTGTATTCTTTATCAGTCTATTAACTTTTATTGTAAGGCTTACTAATCTATTTCTTTACCATGTCTTTTTATCTAACCATTGATAAAATAAATCCCATATCATATAAAATTGTTTATCCTCTTGTTCTCTAATTTCAAATGTCAGTTTAGTCATTTCGGCACAGCCCATGATTTTCTTAATAATTTCCTCCTGCATAGGTATTTTTTCATTTTTCCAATTCTTAGCAAATACAATTCTAGCTGCTGTTAAAACATTTACAATCAAATATTTCAATTCTTTACAATATATTTCTGGTATAATTCCCAATACAAATATCTCAGGTTTAAAGTCTATGTGTTGTTTTGTCATTTTTTCCAACCATGTGTGGATTATAGTCCAATATCTTTTTGCATCCGAGCATGTCCACCACATGTGGTAATATGAACCAGGTATCTGATGACATTTCCAACATTTATCCGATTTATTCTTGAACATCCTCGCAATTCTCGCCGGGGTAAGTGCCACCTGTAAAACATCTTATACAAATTTTCTTTATATGCAGTTGACATTGTCATTTTATAATTTTGAGACCACAATTTTTGCCATTTATCTAAACCAATCCCATATCCAAAAATTTTCCCCCACGCAATCATTGTTTCTTTTACTTGTTCTTCCTCTAATTTAAACTCTAGCAAATGTCCATAAAGTTTTTTTATTACTTTTTCATCAGTACCTGTCAAAATTTTATCTAAATCAGTCAACTTATCATAGATACCAGAATTTCTATTGCTAAGGCAAGGCAGTTTATTTTAAGATCTTTTTGCCTCAGTTGTTAAAAAAATGACTGCAATTATTAAGCGATGTATACAGTTAAGTGAATCCGGCTTCCGATATCGATTTTGCTTATCAAAAGCCGGTTGGAAAGGTCACAAATGGTGATCACATGACCTTGGGATACTGTAACCCATTTGTAGATACATGCTGGTTGCCAAGTGCTGAATTTTGATCACGTGACCATGGAGATGTTGTAAATACAAGGACCAGTGATAAGTCTTTTTTTTTTTCAGTCTGTTACTTCAAATAGTTGCTGAACATATAAATTGAGGACTATTTGGAAGGCCAAGGGAAAGAATTGGAGAATCCAGGCAGATTTTGGCTTGAATAGCTAGCTCATCTAGAGGGCCAGGCAAAGATGGCCATTTCCATGGCTCTAGGTTCACCTAGATCTTAGCAAGGTATCCCTAAGATACTCTTCTCTGTGCATGGTGAATTTAGCATATATTGAAAGCTCTGCATTAACTGAAACATCTGCTGTTGAGGCTAGACAAACAGTATCACATATAGGCTGGAAAGAGAAGCGGAATTGTTTGTCTTTTGGTAGCACAGTATTTTCGGGAGCCTGAAAGACAATTGCTTCCTTACAAACACAAGACAGATTAAATAAACCACATTTTGTCCTCTTTGCCATCTGCCCTTTGCTTACTTTAGTTTAAGCTCCATGACTAAGCTTTCCTATATGACATGATGAGAAGTTGGAGACTGCTGATTTTCCTGCTCAGTCCTGTGAGGCCTGTAATGAATTTGGAGAACTCAGAATTGAATGATGGAAAGGGAGAGAATCAGAAATTAGTAACAGTATAATAAATAGCTTCCTATGCCAAATGACAGGATTTAGACCTTGAATAAACAAAATGTAATGTTTTGGGATTAGGAGAAAGTACAACATGCACTTTTCCGTAAAATAAAGTCTATCCAGCTAGAATTTTATACTGGAATGGGGCCAAAATGGCTTTCTTTCTTTCTAGCATTGCCATTTAGTCAACATAGCAATTTTGCATAATATACAACAGTTTAGACTGTATTTTTTAAAAAGGCATACAATGAAAATATTGAAATAAGACATGTCTTAGTAATATTTTCTCTTATAGTTAATACACTGGTTATCAATCAATACAAGATGTATGAGCTTAGAAATAAATGGTGTGTTTTATCAATGGCTAATGAGAGATTTCTGAAAGACAGAATCAACATAATATCCAGCCTATTTTGGTATTTGGTCTTGATTTATATTGAGTGCCAAAAATCTACTTTCATAAAGTTGTCTAGGAAAAGACAGTTGGACCTTCAATATCAAGCCATTTAAATTCATTTAAAATAAATGTTATTTGTTAATTGTCATCTACAAAAGGAATTTTTCATTGTGTCAATAAGGAGACATCTGTTAATGTCCCATTATTTGCAATTAAAGCATTTCTTTGGCCAAGGAAACTGTTTTTTCATAAAAAAAAGTAAACCTTTCAGATGTGGAAAACTGCTAGCTCGAAGATATGCACAATGCATATAAAAGGGGGCAAGCATTCATAGTGCAGTTGTGGCACTTATTGGGGGGGGGTTGACCCTATTGGAATTATGTTGCTTTCCAGATGTTCAGGAAATTACTTATATTAAGCAGAAGACAAGCTTAATAAACACTGTTTTAGCTAAAGAGGGCACCTTATGTGTGCTTTCTAAAATTTGAATATAAAGCATGAGGATACTTCACATAAAATCCTTTGACCCAGATGAACACCTAGAAATATTCCTCATGCCATAGAAATCATTAAAAACCCACTAACTTTTGAATAGTCACTGAATGAATGGATATCAAGGGAGAACTATCTATATTAAGAACTTAGGAAGTGCTGTTTATTCATTCCTCAAATAGCAACTTCAATATGACCATCCCATGGTTACCTATAGCTACTTTGGGTTGCAGATTGTGGCAGGGGTGGGATCTGACCAGTATAACTACCGGTTCGGTGATTTTACGTTTTGCTAGCTGCTTGGACAGCTGAGCAGTGCTTTGCGCAGCAGTTGAAAAAGCACTGTTTCCCTGCTTTTTCAACCGCAGCTGTATCGCGCAAAGCAGCTGCAGTTGAAAAAGCAGGAAATAAAGGTCAGGTAAGAGCCCGGGCAGGTGTGTGGTCCAAAAGAGCAACAAACATAGAACCAGTTCTATGTATGCTCTCTGTTTGCTGCTCTTCAGAGCAACCAGTTCTACAGAGATGGACAGAACCAGTAGAATCCCACCCCTGGATTGCAGTCAGGGAAATGTTTTCCAGTATAACCGGGAGACCCCAGGCTGCACAAAGCTAGCTTAATATGATAATGCAAAGGATTTTTTTCAAACCTAGAAAGAAGGAGCACCTTGGGGATCCATATGCATGGTATCCTTTTATGACCAATCTATTAAATACTTCTGCATATCTTCATGGGCCATACCTCATGTGCTGGCAATTTATTTACAATCCCAACCTGCAGGTCCTCTTCAAAAATCATATTGCAAATATCCCGCCAGAATCAAGCTAGTGTGATAGCACAACTGTGACACAACTCTATATAATGCATCATTAGATCATTTTCCTAATTTTAAAGCCTACAAAAAACTTCCATTTGATTTTTTAAGATCCCCTTTTTATCCTATATAGATGTGTCCTATCACAGTCCTGGCAATAGAAGCCACTTGCATCATGATTAAACCACAGAGCTGCTGATCAATTGCAGATTATAATGTATTGCAGCCTTATTACAAATGGTAGAGCTGATATCTTTGACTTTAGAGACCCTTTAACAAAGGACTGAAGAAAAAAATAGCTAAACGTTTCCAGAATGCTCCTGAACTTTCAGAAAAAGTAAAAAAATAACTATTCCATTGCAATGTTTCTCAACATTAACCATTTTAAAGTGAATGGATTTCACCTTCCAGAATTCCCCAGTTAGCTGGTTCTTATTTAAAGTCACTTTCTCCCCTAAATATTAGGTGGCTGAGAGCCTTTTAATGCCTTCCATTCAGCAGTTCCAGAGGGGACATTAAATAATATTCCATCCTTTATGAATATAAGGATATTGAGTCTGTAGAACATGTGATTTTGAGATGCAAATTTAATAACAACCTCCTATTGAAGTCTTTATTAACAAAAATATCTAGCTACCTGAATTATTATTTTACATCCATCACCTTTTACTAGATAAAAGTCCAAAGATCAATGCCAGTTATTTCTGTCTAGCTTCATTATGTTATCAATAAGCAAGGTTGGGATAACGTATATTGCTACTATGGCATTGTTGCGTCTGGTCTCTTGTTAAGTTGCATTTTATTAGGACATTGCTGGTCCAGGAGTGTATTTTTCTTCATTGTGTAAATAGGTCTATAAAAGCCTATCAAACAGTTCTTAATCAGCAAACCTCTCAAAATACAGGTCCAAGTCAAATAAACTATAAAACCCTAGACAGAACTAGCAATTGTAGGCATATCAACCTATCTTGAGATGTTTGCAGAAGCAAGAGCGGGGGCTCAAAAAAGTGAAGATAGAATAGCAACTACTCAGTCAAAGCCCTGCTCCTTATTTTTTTACAATCATCAAGCTTTTTGGGGCCGCCATGTTGATTTCTTTGATCCCATTCCCAAAGATGTCCCTGAGGCTATCCAAGCATTACATTAATCATCCAAGGGTTTTTCCTGAATACCTAACTATTTTCAATTAAATGGATTGTAATTTGCAGCATGGCTTTTTCAAATGTGGCACCCATCATTCATAGAAGTATTGATTTATTTACTAGATGAGTATCTCATTAAGCATTTTTAGCAGTGTACAAAGTATCTCTTCTCCAATGTCTCCCCTCTTTATAAGGACCAATGAAAATGACAGAAAAAAACGGTGAAAGGTTTCAAATTCTTCTGACCTCTTCAACAGGCAAGATTCTGTGAAAAAAAGATGGAAAAGACACAAGAAGTCTAAAAATGAGGCCAGACCAGTGGTTAGGTTTCAAATACAAAGAAAAGGTGGTTTTTCCTACTGTTTGCCTGGACAAGTATCACTTTCTTAGAAGGCTCTCACTAGGGCTATGCACTCTTCAGAAATGATTGAGAAGAAGTGCTTCAGATCTTACAGAAGGCACGTACAAACACAAGACTGAAAAAGACCTCTGTAATGAATAGCAGAGAGAGCTATGCCCCAAAGCACGTCTTTTGAATCATGTTTGAAGTATGCATAGCCCGATTGTTCACATTTCACATGGGAATATTACATCAAGCACAGTGTGTGTGTGCGTGTGAGTGTGTGTGTGTGTGTGTGTGTATGTATATATATATATATATATATATATATATATATATATATATATATATATATATATATATATATACATATACATATACATATACATATACATATACATATACATATACATATACATATACATATACATATACATACATACATACATACATACATACATTCAGGAGAGAACACAGCTAGTCCACTTTTCAGATGAATGTGCTTCCTTGGATTACAAAAATCTTTGTAGGAATACATCACATAAACTTTAAATACAAGGAAAACAATGTTTGAATGAGAAAGCTTATACCACTCATTTAAAGAAATGAGTACGTCAATATAAATTACCCCCAATAGGTTCAATAAAGATTGATTTGGAAGTCCAGCCTTTACATTTCTTTTGTTCAATCCCTATTGTTCCCTTGTAGTTCCACGTGGAATTTGGACTCTGCAAACAATCACTTAGTCCTTAATGTCTTCTTTATTTTTATTAGCTTTAAGCCCCCTCTGATGTGTTTACATCTCAAGAGGAATGTCTGAGCTGGGAGCTCCTTCAAGAGTTCTGTGAGGTCTGATGTTTTCCATCCCTCCAAACCAAGGTAGATAAGAGCAATTGGAACCCAGCTCAGTGTCATACAAGCAAACTAAAATAACAAAACCCAGGCAGAGAAAACACAGAGTTTCTGTCTTTTGTTTGAAGTGGTGAAAAAGTGCAGGTCACAGTCATAAACAAAAGAGGGAGGAAGTGGGAGAGAAGGCTGTCAGGTCTTCA
Organism: Notechis scutatus; assembly: GCF_049901735.1. Classification (NCBI taxonomy): domain Eukaryota; kingdom Metazoa; phylum Chordata; class Lepidosauria; order Squamata; family Elapidae; genus Notechis; species Notechis scutatus. The sequence continues at coordinate 183,113,865 of NC_142011.1, forward strand.
AAAGTTTATATATTTTGGGCTGGAGTTGCTTTCCCCTCCCCTCCTTGGGAACGTATGGAGTCACCTATTATGTAGCACTTCACCCTGATTTGATAGAAAAAAATGATTTAAAGTAAATATTGCTCGTAAGGTGACTTGCCACATGGATTTTGAGTCTTCTGTTCCTAAGACAGAGAAAATAATTACAAAAAGTCTCAAATAATGGTCTCTCTCATTTATATTTTCACTTCCATTTTAGTAGAGCTCTTCATTCAAGTGAGGGAACTCTAAACCAGGAAGACCTTCATTCATGTTTTCCTCTCTCATGAACTCAAGCGATAGCCTTAAACAAGCCCACAGCATCTCTGTCACATAGGAGAATGCTGCTCAAACTGTAGATCAGTCACTTCATTCCTTCCCCCTTCCAAAAAACATAGAACCTAGGATGGAAGCAGAAGATAAGTCATGAATAGTAGAGTGGAAACTTGGGGATACTCTAAACCAGAGGTCCCCAAACTTGGCAACTTGTGGACTTCAACTCCAGAATTCCTCAGCCAGCATAGATTGGAGACCTCTGTTCTAAACCAACTACTAGTTCAATGCAAGATTTACACTGTAAAATGGGACTATAGCATTCCTGACCAATGGCAATCTAGGAACCTGCAGCAAATGAAATAGTATCTTGTGAAGCAGACTGCTCCATCTTGAAACACTGCATACATTATGAAGTTTCTTCTGATACCAGAGATGGTATTCAACAGGTTCTAACCAGTTCTGGAGAACCGGTCACGGAAATTTTGAGTAGTTCGGAGAACCGGTAGTGGAAATTTTGAGTAGTTCGGAGAACCGGTAGTGGAAATTTTGAGTAGTTTGGAATACTACCTCTGACTGGCCCCGTCCCCATCTATTCTCTGCCTCCCAAGCCCCAGCTGATCAGCTGGGTCTTCTTTTGTTGCCCTGCACAGGATAACGGAGCTGGAAATCAGGTGAGTGGGGTGGGGAGGGAATGGGGATTTTACAGGATCCTTCCCCTGCCACGCCCACCAAGCCACGCCCACAAAACCGGTAGTAAAAAAAATGTGAATCCCACCACTGGGATCAACCTATTCTCCAAAGCACCTGAGGGTGGGACAAGAAGCAATGGGTGGAAACTAATCAAGGAGAGAACCAACCTAGAACTAAGGAGAAAATTCCTGACAGAACAATTAACCAGTGGAACAACTTGCCTCCAGAAGTTGTAGATGCTCCATTGCTAGAGGTTTTGTATGAAGAGATTGTATAGGGGCTCCTGCTTGGGCCCTGGATTGGACTGGAGGACCTCTACAGTGCCTTGCAATTCTTATTCTGTTATTCTTCTTATGTTCATCTGTAACCACCCTTTGTCACATATTTCTATAAAAAGAATCAGATCCAGAGGGGAGAGGGAAAATATAATCACACATTTTTGTGCAATATTTCATATTTTTTCTCATTTCAGAATTTGTCTGGCTATATGTGAAAGTTTTTTAGCCACACAACCAGTATGAGAGAGCCATAGTGGTTGCAGTGGTTAGAATGCAATATTGCAGGCTTCTGCTGACTGCTAGCTACCAGCAGATTAGCAGTTTGAGTCTCAATGGCTCAAGGTTGACTCAGCCTTCCATCTTTCCAAGGTCGGTAAAATGAGGACCCAGATTGTTTGGGGCAATATGCTGATTCTGTACACTGCTTAGAGAGGGCTGTAAAGCACAGTGAAGCAGTATATAAGTCTTAAGTGCTATTGCTAGGATCCAAAGTGGGAGGGAGAAAGGGAGAAGCAGATGAGATCTGAAATAGCACTGGAAAAGTGAGTGAGAAAAAAGAGGCCAGAGTAACTGAAAGACTGTAGTAGTTGATAACAATTAAGAGGTTTAGTTTAGAGAGACTCAAAGTGGATTCAGCTAGAGATATTAGAGTGTTTTCCATTATCTATGGAAGTGGAATGGAGAGACTGAAGTGGCTGGAAGAACTTAGTTATGCTGTGAAGACATCCAGAAGATCCCCAAAGAGACTTTTCAGTTAACAGGTTAATAGAAGTCAAAGATTAGTATGGAGGTCATAATGTTGTTATTGTTCTTTTAATCATATAATTTCTAGTAATCTCCACATGGAAGGATTCCCTTTCTAATTGTCAAGTTTATTTCAAATATTACTGTGAGTGGGAATGTTTAAGTTACATTTTACATTTTACATTATATTTTAAATCATCCAACCTATTAATTTGTTAAAAACTGATCCTTCTAAAACACAGCAAACTAAAAATCCAGAAGCAAAATACTGTTTAAGACTTTTAAAAAAAGCTTTTAGATATTTTAAGAAGTCTCCATCTGATGAATGTAGGTGCCAAGCCAATTTGTCTGGGAGAATAGTCTGCCACGCTGATTAGCTATTCTGTTCTAACAACTACATTTAACATAGGTCATCAGATGAAAACTTTAGGGGCAACATAGGTCTCCCTAAGTTACTCTTTCAAGAAGACTGACATTAAGTCATTTGAAGATTTATATAGCATTGCAGCACGTTGAATTGGATCAAGAAATAAATTGGTAGACAAGACCCATTTATATGCACACAGCAAATGGATCTTGACAGACTTGAACACAACCCCCACGCACCATGCGTCTCTGCGCATGCACATGCGATCCTGCTGCACGTCTCTGCACATGCATGTGAGACTCCCCCCCATAGGCCACGCATCTCTGCGCATGCGTACATGTCTCCCGCTCACCCCAAGCCCCACACATGCGCACCAGATACCCGACAATCAGCTGGGGGCGGGTGGCATGCGCACATGCGCAGTGGGGCTCTTCCGGGCAACTTCTCGTGTGCCAGCAGGAGTGGCTCTGTGTGCCACTTCCAGCACATGTGCCATAGGTTCACCATCACAGGCCCAGGTAGACAAATTTATTGCACCAGGTTTAACAATATCTTGACAGCAAGCAAGGAGTTAAAGTGTCTTTCCAAACTTGCTGCTGGACATTTGGTAGATTGTAATGACATAGATGATCGTTAAACTTAGTTCAATAAAAGTCTCAGGATTTTCTATTCTAACCAAACTTTCCTGTAGTGGCTTTTCATCTATTTCATATTATCTTTCTCATAGTTAGGGTTGGGCAAAAGAGCATGGGCATATTTTCAATTAAAGAACCTTGGAGCTTCAAGAAGAAGAAGCAGTTTGACAAGCTAGTACAGGAGCAAGACAACAAATTCAAAATTTAAAAAATGTACAGTAGTTATTGTCGTGTCCGTCGCAAGGAAAGAGACTCGGAGCCAGTGACTTAGTTCAGCTCATTTATTGATTCCCGAGATCGGCTCGGCTCCGAAAGAAAAAACGGCGGCTTTTATTCTTTGGCCGCGGCGGCCGCGGCCAATGGCACCACTTTGAATCTCCCGCGATTAGTTTCCACCAATCGCGGGAGATTCGCGGCGGGCCAATCAGTGCAGCTCACTTGGCCAATCAGCTCGCCGCGCGTCTCGACCAATCGCTGTGCGGTTCTACAAGAATGGTAATGACCCTACAGAACAGTTATTGTCACAAAACAGCCATTGGGAGTTTACCTATGAACTAAACACTGGGGACATCCTACGAATTTCCCAGAATTCTACCTGCTAGTTCCTGAAGCAAGACATTCCCTTCCCTTTCTTCCCTTTATTTGGGCAGGGAGCAGGATTGTAGCTATACATATTTTTAATTTTCTAAAGAGGCCTGTGGCATCCATGGAGGACCTATAGGCATTAGAAATAAAGCAGTTGGTGCTTTGTGTGGCAATATGCTAACTTCCCTTTCTACATTATTATTATTAGCATTATTATTATTAGCATTATTATTATTAGCATTATTAGCATTAGCATTATTAGCATTAGCATTATTAGCATTAGCATTATTAGCATTAGCATTAGAATTATTATTAGCATTTTTTAAAAGATGGAGAGCTGGAAGCAGGCACAAAAAGAAGTATCTGTGGGCATATCTGCACCCCCACCATCTTTGGCACTCCAGAACTAATAAATACATTTGGAAAATAAAAGCTCCTAGACAAGGCATGTGCTGATTTCTGGAACTGAGATACTTTGTAGAATCAATGAGAATGGTGGTCTCAAGACTAACAAGAGAACCAAGCAGACATAAGGGAGCCTGTGAGAACTAAGCATGAACGTTATATGGCTAAATGGGAACTGCTCCTTTGGGAAGATCCTGGAAAGTTTAAAAAAAAAAAAACACCAATCAAATGGGTTTTTATCCACTCACACACATGAATATACACACAGAAGCAGAAAGGTGTTTTTACTTCTTTATCATCAGAGTTAAGTGGTAGTACAGATGTGTCTTCAAAAAGAAAAATCCAACCTTTGAAGCCATTCAAAATCAGCGTTGCACATTTGTGTAAGTCAGAACACAGAGCAAATAGGACTTCCCTTACCCCGGGCATGATTGATTTGGTGCGCTGATGTGTCCAATTGTAATAGTACTTGTAGCAGCTTAAAGAAAAATCATACAGGCATAATGGCTAGCCATAATGGCCTGTACTTTATTTATATTTATATGATTGGTGCATTAGCTGCATGGAATGGATATGTACTCTGTGTTGAAGTTATTATTTGCTAATTTGCAGCTTTAAAAAAAAAACAGTAATAAGCAACACCGCACACTATCTCTTATATATCGTGCATTACAATTACAACAACAGTTTGATTAATTACCTGCACTCGGTTTTGTTGCCGCTCTGCTACAGAATTCTGGGTAATGGGGTTGTTTACCATTTAGCAAGTGGCAACATTTCACTCTGTTTCACTACATTAAACTGCTCAAATAAAGCAAATGGATATTGAAAAGAGTTGGCCATCTGCCTTTATTTTCTCTTACTTTTGTTAAGAAAGAGAATTGGAAGGGGAGGTGGAAATCCCACCTTCTCTGAAAGGATGGGAAATAAAGTATGACTAAAAAAAAAAACCCACCACTTTTTTTTTTTAAGTTAGATCAAAATCTCATCTAGATGCAGTTCAGATGAATGGAGGGGAAAAAAGCTTGCTTTGTGGATTTGGAGTGATCTCAAGACCAGCAATAGGTCTAATGATTATTTAATGGTGCCGCGCTTGACGCTGGGTTATGTGAGACTTCTTATGTCCCCACCCCCCTTTAAGAGTTTGATGAATAGGTTTTGTGACAGCCATTTAGGAATAAACAAGAATTCATCAGTCTGTATAAGAAGGAGCCAGTTTATAGATGAAGTTTTGGGAGGTAATTCATGAGGTCAGTCCCATTTAGATGTAGACTATTAGAGCTCTGCTTTTGAGAATGGCCATACAAGGGACTTACTCCGCATAGACCTCAGAAACACAAAGCTCTCTTTCAAGAAGGAAGCCTGAAATTTTTATGACCTGGCTGCTAGGAAGCACATCAACTTGTCACTGTGAAGATCTGCTGGGCCAGGACCTCATCACTCTATTAAAGAGCTCTGTGACCCTATTGATTTGAAGTATTTAAAGCAGGGGTGAAGTTCAAAGCAATTTCTTTTCTATACTATTACTCAGCCTCTCTGTGTCCCGGCTCTAAAACATCTGCTGTCAGTTCCCCTCTGGTGTTTGACTCTGGAATCTGTCACAAGAGAACAGAATAGTTTTATTTGGAATAAATTGGATTCCCTGCTTTTTCTTTCTTTGCTTCAACTTTTAGCATTTTTGTGCAGGGAATCAATGCTTTACACCACTTCAGGGCTCAGGAGATAAAACTAAAAGGATATGCTTTTATCTTTTTTTAGCAGAGAGTGAACCAAACATGCCTCAGTTTTGCAGGTCTGTGATCCAATGTATAAGTCAGCAGAACATATCAACAAAAATTAGAATGTTTCCTTTCCATGGAAAATCAATAGGAAAACATGAGGGTTTTTTAAATATAAACTTTGCTAATCACAAAATACACAATACATAAACATACACAAAAAGACATACAGCAAAGCTCCGGATTAAGAATGACCCAATTTAAGGATGACCCATACTTAAGAACGGAGCATAATGTAGCAAAATTCGAGTTAAATACACAATGATTCAAGTTTGTATTTGTATAGTTCAAATTTATTACACAATGCTACCTATACCATATTATATAATAATACTCTTCTGGCTCACATACAAATTCAATTTAAGGACATACATTGGGAACAGAATTTGTTCTGAAACTGGGGACAATCTATGTACAAATACTGCACAAAACTAAAAACCTATCTGAAAAACCATACGATCTATTTTACCCTTCATTCTCTTCATGAATTCATCAATCATTTCTTTTTCTTTTATACCATTATAAATAATCACAATTGAAATTTTCCCTTATCTCCATTTATTTAATTTGCAAAATCCTTTATCAAGTACTTTTCTCTGCTTATTTTCGATATAATAGATAAATGGTCTCCAGTCTTGAATAAAAATCTCTGTAGATTTCTGCCTGATTAGAGAGATCAATTTGCCATCTCCACCAATTTTGCCATGTCTGCCAGGTCCTTAAGGACTTTAAGTAGACAACCTTCAACTTTATACAAATTCCTTACAAAAATTCTTTTATGTCATTTCTAATTGCTAGGATTCATTTAGAATTAATAGCTGGATGTCCAAGAAGTGACCATGATCACTTTATCTATGACATTACTAGAGTTGACTTTTGTTCAAAGGAGATTTTATTTTTATGTAATATACTGATGATTTCTGTAGGATTCAGATGAAAAACTGTTTCTACTGGCTTGTTTTATCTGAGAATCAAGTAATTAATGCAATGGAGCCAATCTACTGATAATCAGTGGTGCATTTTTCCATTGCATTTATAAATTAATAATGTTTGAGAAGGAAAAAGACTGGCTGTATGTTGATTATTATTTCATTATAAAGCTGATCAATTAATTGATCATGGACCAAGATATCCAGAAGGATCTTTCCCAAACTAATTCTTCAGGTCTTCCTACACTATTATCTAACTCAGTCAACATTTGAGTGTGTGTGAGAGAGAGAGAGGCGGGGAGGACAGTGTGTGTGTGAGAGAGAGAGGCGGAGAGGACAGAGACAGAGATGAAGAGAATTTCCTATTGTTTTCATTTTCTCATTATTTTCTAGGGGAAAAAAATCTAGTATTTTATATATTGCTGATAATGGGGGGGAAATGGGATGGTTAGCATGAATTCCACTTCTAAACCATTACTGTACCAAGGAATGTCTCCTCCTGGAAGAGAAACTTAGTGAAATTAATTCTGGGAGCACATTTTCTGTCAACATAAAATGGTGGATAGCTTTTGAGAGGCTGATGTCAGGTTCCAAAAGCCAAAACATGAGGTTCTCTAAGCAGTTTCCTTAGTTGTTCCTCACCTATGGACAGAAATGTTGCCAAACTAAAATAGACTACTTGAACCACAAAACATATACTCTGGAAACAATTGGGAAGGACCTGTCTTCACCCTTTCTCCTACATAAACTATCTAAACTGTGCTGTCTCTTGCTCCTCTGAAATCCCTTCTGGGAATCCAAACAACATTCCATCCCACTTATATGCACACAGCACTGTTGAATTTTATTATTTTACAATGGAGGCCAGCAGCAAAATACTGTAGTATTCATTAACGTTCTTCAGAATTGCAGCTATTCTACTCTTCTGTCCAATGGAACCTTTCATTTCATTCCTTAACCATCACCATCCAATCACAAATCCAAAGATATAAAGTATTCTCAATTTTCATTGACTTACCTCATACTTTTCTTCCCCAAACTCCACCATTAACTTTCCTTGGGAAATAGATCGAGCTGTTCTCTCTGCAAAAGCATTTGGCATTCAGAGCCAGAAACTCACCGATAGGTGGAATAATAATAACTGAAACTCCCTGGAAAGTCCCTGGTATGCTAAAATATAGGTTATTACAAATACAAATAATATAAATAAATAAACCTTCAATAGATAATTGATCAGAAAAGGGGGGGAAACCCTTCTCTTTGCAATGCATCTTCAAAATATATTTATTCAACTCAAGAGATTTTTGGAATTTTAACAATTTATTCAACACACATTAAATATTATTATTACATTAAACAATAATAGCAAAAGTAGCATCCCAGAACATGGTTCTAAAATTAAAGCTCTACTGAAGCTTTGCAGTTATTTGCATGGAGGAGAGAGGAAAGGAATCTTGGGTAAACAATTCTGTTATTTCTAAATGTCAGCAAAGAAGGCTTGCAGCTAATTTGGAAAGAATTTTATTTCTTTTTCCAAAGTTTGTGATCCCACATTTTCTTGCAAAAGCTGCAGGCAACCATATACCTTCTGATTAGTTAATAACAGAATGCGTACTGCATGCACATTATAGTTCTGATTTCTCTGACATGGGCAAGTTGTAATAAGATGTGGAGTGAGATTAATATGTTTGGAGGATGGTATCAATTTTTTAAAAAATGAAAATATCAGGCTGAGTATACCAATATGCTTCCCTCAAAACAAGTATCAAGAAAAAGGAAACAGAAAAAAATAACAAGTAACAAGAAAAAGGGAAAAAACAAAAGGAACAAAAGTAAAAAAAAATATCCAGTGTTTAAAAATAAGTGAAAAATATTACTTCTAACAATCTTGATCTTTAATTTATTCAGATGTTTTCTTCCTTCCTCCCATTGCAGGAGATTCTTCGAGGTTTTAGCGGATCTCCTTTCTATATCCAATGGAAAATCCTTATCCATTATTCCAAAATCTTATTTAAAAAATTTGATATTCCAAATTTATCTGGTATCTTTCATCTGGTGAAAGGTCACCCAGTAATTCCCATGACTGAGAATGGATTTGAATATTGGTATCCCTAGTTCTAATTCAATATTTAAAACCAGCAAGAGTTCAGGTACCTGCCAGAACAGATGTTCATCATTTCCCTGGATCTAAATACAGAAAAATCATCCTTTTTTTTTTACCATTTCAGTCCAGATAGATCCATATACTAGAATTGGGTATTTCAGAATCCTGAAATACTATTTTGAAGCAATGGACAAACAGACCACCAGTTACACAGTAGACACAGTTACGTTTTTTGTATCAAGAAAGAGAAATATTTCCAAAAGTAGTTGGTACCCAAAGATACACAAATGCAGCTTGCTGTATGTTCAAAGAGTTCAGCTTTCCTTAAACTGCTGCCCAACAATGTTGTTGGCTAAGAATTCTGAGAATTATAGTCCAAACACTCTGGAAGGCACCAGAGGGTTGATGATGAAAACTCGTAAAAGAACAATAGCTAATATCCATAGCATATATCGTTTGTGAAGGGACTTGCCTCTAGTTGAGTCCAGGAGTTACTTAACTGTACTGAATGAATATGCCCCCAAAGCACATAATATTTTAAAACAAGAAATATCTCTTCTACTGATAGCGCATAATTCTGCTGAAAGTTAAATAGCAACATTAATGTATAAAGAATTGTGAAGTGAGATTCTAATCTGAGAACAAGAGCAAGAGAAGCCAAAACTTCCATCAGTAAGCAAAAACCCTGGAAGAACAGAAGAAGGATGTATCTGGGTATTTCATTTCTTCCTAGAAAGGGAGACTTACAGTATGTCTATATTTCCATAAATATGTTATTGTAAATAAACTAAGTTACTATTGTTTAACTGAAAGTACCACGCTATTTTATAAAGAACAAGCATACGGTACTTATCTTCTTGGTACCACTGAGACAAATTTCTCCCCGTTGTTTAAAATCATAGAGCTTTTAGCAGATTGTTCTATACAATGGAAGTTTACCGAGTTCCCTTTTGAAGTGTGTATGTATTAGTCAACATATCTCTATTGATGTTGACATACATTGGTGAAGAAAATTATTTTTTGCTGCTTTTGAAGCTACACACACAATGAATTCACATATTCCTAGGGAACTGCTTATCAAGCAAACTGTGCATCAGTAATGAATTGTGTTTATAGAGAGATAACCCTGATCACATTTGTTCAAGCAGTCTCCTTAAGAATCTGGCTTCTTTTGCCAACAGATTCACCTTTCATTTGCCAGTCATAACAACTGTCCTTTATAGCTTTGCATTATTAATCTACTCAACAAAAGAAGCAATTGTTCCAGTCCTGGGGGTCAGTACTAAATTCACTAATAAAATCCCTAGGTGAGTTTCTCACAGGGGGAAAGTCTTAATGAGAGGAGAGAAGGTAACAATTTGCATTGTGTTCTAAGAAGGCAGGAAAAAATATCTATGAACTCCAACCCCAAAGAAATGAAAAAAACTAAGTCTATCTATTTCTATTTCTGAAGGGGCAGTGCCGAGGAGCCTTGGTGGGCCTCAGATAGCCAGGCTGCCTGACCTGGTGAGGAGAGCCGTCCATCATGGGAGTGGAGAGCCATCCGTCATGGGAGTGGAGAGCCATCCATCACGGGAGAGGAGCACAGCCAGAAGGGGGCTACCTCTTGCCCATGGCAAAGTACAAATTCACCTTCAATGGGCCTTGAAGCCTATGGCAAAGCATGCCCTGGGGGGGGGCTAGGCTGTGATGAGTAGGAGGGCCACTGCGGTGCCTCTCCTCCCAGTCTTCTATCTTTCTGTCCATATCTGTTTAGGTATGCAGCGGATAGAACCAATAAAAATCACTGCAATTGAAATCATCTTGAATTCCTGCACTGAAAATATTGCCATTTATAGTCTATTCTCCAAGGGTGCCATTTAAAATGAAACTCCAATTTGATAGGCCAACTGTACATCATTAAAAAAAAATAGGCAGGATTTGCCTCTACGAATCCAGTTGAAATGAGTAAAAAAAAAAAAGTACCTACACCAAAGACATAAACTTAAATGTCTCCAAAGACAACATGAGTGATTTTTTTAATTGTTTCTTTCTCAAGATTATGGATGAATCAAAAATTTACAGAGCATAAAATTTATTTCTATGCTAATAGCCTCCCTTTTTATATCCTACAACATATGCTCAAAATCACTTGGAAATGGTCAAGTTTAAAAAAAAAAAACAAGAAGCAATTAGGAACATTATCTTTAATTATTATGGGAAATCTTAAGGAGACATTATTTTTTTAAAGCAGATATAATTGTGTAAAGACCTTCATTATACCTTTATATATGTCTTCCCTGGCCTTGTGCCTCCAGTTGTGTGCTGAATCTAGGTTGGGAGAGGATTGTACCATTGATGTCCAATACAATTTGAGGGCGCCCATTTAAGAAGCAATGCCTTACATACAGTATTTAGTTAATAGCACAATTGGTTTATGTAACTCAATCTGCAGATGAAATCAGAAATGCAAAATCCTATGCATGTTGGGGATCATGAAGAAAACTCCTGCAGATATATGTTTCCTTACTAACTTTGCTGTAATGAAGCCATTTTGAATTAAATATATGGAAGCTTAATGGAAGCCACAGGTGGTTAATAGATAAGAATAGTAACAAGGGATTTCCCCCCAACTCTCAAGTTTTAGCCTTCATCACACATTATAAAGGTAAAGGTAAAGCTTTTGCCATCCAGTTGTGTGTGACTCTAAGGGCTGGTGCTCATCTCCATTTCTTAGCCAAAGGAACCAATGTTGTCTGAAGACATTTCCATGGTCATGTCGCCAGCATGATAATACACTGAGGCACGCATTACACTGTTACCTTCTCACCAAAGTGGTACCTAATTATCTACTTGCATTTGCATGATTTTGAACTAGGTGGGCAGGAGCCGGGGCAAGTAACGGGAGCTCATTTCCTTATGCAGTCCAATACAGTACAATTACAGTTAAGTCTGAGGTCAGTTCTGTACATAGCACTGTTATTGTGATCAATATGCATCAAAGTTTGCTGCAAACTATGTCTTTTGTGCAAGGTTTTTAGATTTAAGATGGAGGTACAGCAGATGAGGATTAGATTAATTAGATTAGATTAGATTAGATGCAGATAATTATCATTTATTGACACGTCTATTATTTAATCTATTTTAAGCAAACTGTTGTAATTTCTAACTCCATGAAAATGTCTTACTGTCTATTTAATTGTCTTATCTATATTTTTCTGAATTACATTGTTTTAAATATTTGTATTTATCTTTTTCAAGGTAATACTCCCCTACATTATGCCTTCACAAAAAAAAATAAGAAATTTGATATTATTTAATTGTCAACTTACAAATCAAGTCTGGGCACTGCACATATCTTTAATTTTATTTTTTGAATAAGGCATAAATAAAGTCCTTGATGGGCCTCTTCTCAGAAATTGCCCAATACCACATCTTCCTAAAGCTTCCTCCAGCCTACATTTGATAGGGGCTGCCTTTCACTTTCACTTTCTCCCTGTCTTTTCTACCATATCTTTAGATTAATTTGTTTAGCCATTGTAATATCAATAGTTGCTGTATTATTATTATTTTCATTCAGTTCTGTCTGATCTTCAGAGATTGCTTGGAAAAGTCCCTGCAGTTTTCTTGGCAAGGTTTTTCAGAAGTGATTTGCCAATGCCTCCTCCTTCCAATGCTCCATCACTGGAGACTTTTAAAAAGCCACATGTCTGAAATGATGTAGGATCTCCTGCTTGAGCAGGGAATTGGACTAGAAGACTACCAAGGTCCCTTCCAACTCTGTTGTTCTGTTATTCAAGGATTGAAAGTGACTGGCTCAAGGTCATTCAACTGACTTCATGCCCAAGATGGAACTAGAACTCTCAATCTCCCAGTTTTTAGCCTGGTGCCTTAACTATTACACTAAACTGGTTCCCTATAGTTGCCTTACATTGAATCCAAATATTGGTTTGTTCCACCAGTATGGCCCACCCTGACCAATATCCTTTCTTCAAGTTATCGAAGAAGATTTTTTTTTTCCTAGCAATTTCTGAAGATGTCAAAAATGTAAACTTCTGCAGGAAAGTGTTAGTGAGTCATAGTATCATATGGTTCTATAAACCAGCCATTTTCTCATCCATCACAGAAATGATGGTCTCCTCATGCATATATGAGATGTGAATGATAACTTTTGAATTATTGTTCACTTTAGTGCCTACGTGAACTCATTATTTTCCATTGCTTGTAAGCAAGAATTCAGTTCTCATCGCATGTATAGCATAAGTTGTAGCTAATAATTCTCAGATTAAAAATTAGACATAGCTATTCCTCACATTAATATAACATCCATCATAAATCTCCTGTGTAAATACCACACTGCTGTGAAAAGTTCCATCATTCTGATGTTTAGCCAGATATATTATACTTATTAGGTAGCATATGGGATACCCAGCAACAGCAAGGTTTCCAGTATCATTGTGAAGTGGAGAAAATGATCAAAAAATGACTTTTTGAAAAAGAGTATATGCAGCAGTATCCTAATTTTGGTAACCCCTGTTCCTCCATACATTTACTATCTCATTGACTTTGTTCCTTACTAGCAAGAAATCTAAAACCCCTTGCTGCTTTATATATCATTATGTATTCCCATCATACTAACCCTTTTTGATAGTTTATTGGTGGTTTTATAAAAGATTCTCCTAGGACACCTGTTGCAAATAGAGGGTAAAAATTCCAGTGCTTCTGCACATAAAGAGTGTATGGCTCCCCACCCACCCACCCACCCCCTTTTTATATTTTTATTCAATACAAGGATACATGGAGTAGGCTTTTCCACTATTTTCTTCTTAATATACCTGAAGTACATTTCCTCATATGAATGAAATTTACTTCCATTAAGCTAGAAGTCCTGCAACTTTAGTGTTACTCTCTATAGTTCTGGCAACAGGCAGTTTTTCAGGAATGCAACTTTCTACTGTTGTAATTAACGTGGCAGCATTTTTTCCTGTCTCAAAAGGAAGTTGTAAATAAGCCTTTTTAAAAAAAATCAGATTGGGGAAGTCTGATGACTTGGAGAATGAATTGATAACTGCTACTTTAACAGACATTTAAGCCAAGCAAGAAGGATAGTAAAAAAAAAAAAAAAAAAAACCAGGGTGAAAACCATGTGTGGGGTTTTTTATGTTATTTAAACTCATGGCTCTTTTAATAGCAACAATCTACAGAATGTACCATTTACTTTCAGAATAAACAGGACAATCAGTAGCAAGCTATATATGAGCATGAATGTTCTGCAGTGCTATGCAATGCCTCTCAGCATGTGGATTCTACAAACACGGGTATACTATGAAATTATGAGTTAGTTGTTGACCAGTCTGCATTCACAAGACATCTATGCAAAGGTGCAGGTGAGCCATCTGGCTTGGACTTAAGAGTTTGTTGATCATTTGTAGCTTCAGAAATATTGCAAAAACTAGATCAGTAAACCCAAGTGAAGGAACAAGTGGCTGTATAAGCCATCGTGCTGCTTCAGTTACCACAAGTTCAGTAACCATGGTGTGCTTAAGTCTTCTAGTTGATGCTCGCATTATCTCTAACCAGATTTACTGCAAAATACTTGAAGCTGGCCATCTTTTTGCATAATTTGGGAACCACTGGTGAGAAATAAAGCCACCCAGAAAGTCCATGAAAGTCTGCTATCTGTATTCAGTAGGAAAGATTGGATCTTCTGAACCCTTCAACATCGATTTGGCACACTTCAATAATATTCCTGATGTCTCTTGTCATTTGAAAAGGTCTGGGTTTTTTTCTTTTTGTTTTGTTGCCATGTATTTTGAGAGCCAGGGGAGTCTACAGAGAAGTCTGGCTGCCAGCAGTTGCTACTTTGCTTAGTTCACACTGTCACACTATCCAGGGTGCACCATAAGGAGACAAACTAACTTCACAACTGGATGCACAACTTGAGAGAATACAGAAAAATTGTAAACAACTCGCTCCTATCTGTGCATGCAGACTTTCCGCATTTATCAGCCGGAAGACTCAAATCCAGGAAGCCCCAACTTGGAATTGCACAACATCTTCCCAACAACTTTAACAGCAATCCCCAATGGAAAGCCATATGGGTCACTGAACACCCAGGCATAGGAAGACATATAAGTGACTTATGTATAAAAGGTGCCAGGCTTTGAACTACCACATCAGCAATGGACAATCCTGAATAGAATTTGCACCTCACATGATGTCTGCCAGGACTCTCTGTATAAATGGGCCACGGTATCCTTCCTTCAGTGTGACCGCAGGGTCCCACATCAAACTGTAGATCACATCATGACTGGCTGTAAGCTGAAGGCATATACTGTTCCAGGATCTGATTTTTTTTGAATATAAACAATGCTGCACTTCAATGCTTAAATGGCCTAAACATAGGTATTTGAACATATATCTTTTGAACACTTATATTTTATTGTGTTTTCTCATCTAGGTGAAATGTTAATAAATATTACTAGTCCATGTATAATATACAACACACTAAATAAATAAAGCAAAAATGGACTTGTACATTGGTGCAATTTTACTCTCTTAGGCAGATACAGCTACACCTTATTGTCGTATGCTGACTCCGGAATACTAGCTAAATCAGTAAGTATCTGGAATAGGGTTTTCCAGCAATGGCTTCTGCTTTATGAAACTTTTTCCTGTCATTTGTTTTATAATAGAAGGCATGGAATAAAAAACAAACTTAATTGTTAGTATATACATGTCTGTGAATTTCTCTCTTGATGATACCAGCTTTGACATATTTCCATCAATTCTTTTTGTGAACTGGTAGCTTCAAGAAGCATCTTAAATAAATAAATAAATATGGGCCAGGAAGGCAGAAACTCTTGTTTAAAAGCAGAAATGGTGGTTCTCTGCCTTTCAGATGTTACTGGACTGAAACTTCCTTCATCCCTGTGACCATGTGAAAAGAGACACCTGAAATGCAGAATCACGCTGTGACTTCTACAGCCCTGCATTAAAATAAAGTTAGGTGATCTATTGCATCTTGAGAATAAGAGTAACTTAGATCCAATGTAAGAATCTAAGATGTGCTGAAATTGGTGGTTGAGTTTCTCAAAACTTCTCTTCCTCTATTAAAGGAGCTTTGGTTTAACCAACTTGTTCTTTCAGATTTTTCTTGGGGATGGATTTGAGTTTATTGAGTGGTTGGAGATGCTAAATCCTTCTTTTGTTTCACTGTTCTCCATCACTCTGAAGCTTCTCCATACTTCCAAAAATTTAATAGGAATTAGGAAGAGATCCTTCTCATTGCTTTCCATTTTCTTAAACTGTCATTGAAACAAGGCAAGCCAAGAAGGCTGAAGAGCATTGGATATATAATTATACTGCAGACTCATCCACTTGTTGTTCCTTACTGTTAATAATCTGAGGTCAGTAAGACCAACAGAGGAAGATCACTTTATTGTACTGTATGGCAAAGTGAGTCTTTTATACTCTCTAATTTTAAACCCTAACCACCACTCTGAAAGCCAGAGGGTGTAGTTATTAGGGCACCAGACTAGAAATGGGGAGATTGTGAGTTTTATTCCTTGCCTTCACCACAAAGCCAGGTTTGGGCAGTCACACTTTCTCAGGATCCAATCTGGGTCGGTCACCAGAACCAAAGGTTTAGTCTTCCAAGCTTTCAGACTTGCTGAGGTTCATCTGCAGGGAATGTCTCTCTACCAGAATGTGTGTTTTGGGCTATTATGTGCATATATTTGTTCCCTGGTGGGCTCCAGCATCAGTCCAAAAACTCAGATTAAAACTCTGGTCCTGGTAACAAACCCAGATTGGATCCTGCAATATTATCCTGGGACACATATATTTCTCAGCCTGCAATATTATCCTGGGACACATATATTTCTCAGGCCTAAAAAAATGGGCAATGGAAAACCACTGAAAAACTTGCTAAGAAAATTGCAGGAATTGTACAAGCAGTTTCAAGGAGTCAAGTTTGTCTCAAAGGCATTTTTTTTAATTCACTAGCTTGCTGTCTCGCTGTGCACACACACAATTGTTGCTAATATAAAAGTCTTCTGAGCTCTGTATGTGCAATCAAAGTGCATTCAAGATTGAAAAACTGAGCAGTGGTTTGGAAGAAAATCACATTCTCCTAATTTATGCATGTCTCATTGTGGAGGGGGAAGAAAAAACCCAGACAGAGACCTTTTCCAAGGTCAAATGTTTCTCTTACCAAAACATTTTTAAGGTATATGCCCATGTTTCTCACTGATTCTTTTATGTACTCAGCATTCTGTCCTAAAAAGTCTGAGTTTATTAGACATCCATTACAATTGACACATTGTTGCACTGAGGGGGTGAATAGATGCATTAGACAGATGAGCTTAATTGGCTTTCATCCAAGAGAAATTAGAGAGAGGGGGAGAAAGACAGCTGAATTTGATTCACATTTTCAATTAGTAAAACTTTCTTTCATTATTATAATGCCTGCTCAAATAGCAGCCACATCATGGTGACAAATCCCGTTATCATGCTTTCTTTAATTGTCTTCCAAAAAGGCTTCCATTGAAAGCATTGTCTGGACTTGTGTATAATGCTGACAATCAAATTCCGTTCAAAGAGACCCAGGGTGGGAGAGGAGGTGGGAAAGGTCTGACTAAAGCACATTTTTTTGGGGGGGAGACCAGTAGTTCTTCAGGCTGCAGTGCTTGTATTAGGTGACCATGCCTTGATGACAATGATGGGTGCTAACAAGATCAGTCATCTAGCATCAGTAGGATGTTGACATGTTCCGTTTGTTTTTGCTTGGTTGTTTGGTTTTTGTTTTTGTTTTTCTGCCTTCCTCTGCTTTAGAATTTTGTCTATGCAGGTATGATATAGCAGAATAAATGTGTTGGTTTTTAAGATGATAACAGTAGGCAAGGATTTCCATCAACCAAGAAATGGAAAGACTTCAATCCATTTCATACCTTGATCACATGAAATTATATCTGTATACTCACTAGGAAAGAGGCCCTCACTAATGGCTTTGCACATTCATAGTTCTGCACTCAAGGACATCTATATGCTGTCGTTGGAAGGCTACCATATTCCCACCCTTTTTAAAGCTCGTGACTTAAAGGGGAACTAGAGAACGACTTTTTACCTATTCGCATCAATGAGTTAATACAGTGCACCTGTCTCCAAGCTGATAGGACGCAGACAACAAGATGTGGGTTTGAAAAGAAGACTTTAGATTAGATATCCTAGCTTGCATAGATAGAATAGCAACATATGATGGAACGTAGTCCAGATCCCCAGGAAAAAGGAAGTGCATTCCAAAGGAGCAGGAGACAACTCACTTCAGATAATTCGTGTGACAAAAAAAGGATGAATATGGTCCCTGCTGGTCTTTGCATATGCGGGAGCGCTGGAAACCGGAAGAGCAGCTCCCTGGCACACATGTGTTCACTGGGAAACTGAGCTTTCAGTTTCTGGTGTGCATATGCATGCCGACCAGTTGGTCTTTGCATGTGCATACACTCCAGAAACCAGAAGCTCAGCTTCCTGGAACATACATGTGTGCTGGGGAGCTGTTTTTTTTCCCCTTTATGAAGAAACAGTCTTCTTCCTCAAGGAAAAAACAGTCCAGTTGCCTTTTTTTAAAAGCACCTTTGAGAAGACCATCAGTGCTAACTAGTTTAATTATCTAGTTTGGAAGAAAACAACCAAGCTGAGAGAGCACCAAGGACCTCTCATTTCAACTCTGAGCCACAGATATTTTCCTTTATTGATAGCTGAATGGTTGCTCTTGTTCCTTGTACAACACATCTTCTAGGCAGACTTGTTTGAGTGATGCTCTATCTACTATATATATATTGATATATTTATAGCTATAGATACAGTGATATATATAGTGATATAGATATAGTGATATATGCTCATGAATAAGCCAAGAATTTTAGGTGCCACAATATATCCAAAGAATGGGGTTCAACATATCAGGGATGGGCTTATTTATGAGTATATATAGCAATACTTTTTTAAAGCAGCTATATCTCACATATAGACTCACGTCTAAGTCCATCCACAAATTAACCAACTCTTTGTTTTTTTATCACAATATTATAAAAATGGATCATCTTTGGATTACCCATGGATCAGCCAATTCTGAAAGTAAAACATGCGATCGTTTTGAAGAACAGCTTACCCGTGGTAGCACATATTTCACAGTATTTTGCTTTAAAAATTCAAGGATGGGCTTTATCTGTGGATATATTTGAATAGATACGATACTTAAGAATTAATTGGCATTGTTTTCTTCATCATAAAATGTTTGCTGTATATTTAATTAAATGAAACATGAAGTATTATGCATGCTCAGCTCCAAATTGTTCCGGCTGCACTACAGGGCCAGTTGTTCAACTTCCCAACTATATGCAGACTCATCACCATCTCAAATGAGACCAATCACTATTTTTTGAAAACTTCCATACTTTAACAGAGAGAACTTAGAGATGCAGTCACTGGTATGGAGAGAAAAGAGTAACGGAGAAGGCATACAGTCCTGGGGGGACACCTATGCTAGTTGTTTGGGTATTCAATGTGATTTCCCCAAGCTTCACCTGTTGCTTTCTATCTGTCAGAAAGCTTATAATCCACCTACAAGTATGGACAGGCACAGCTAGCTAAATCAATCTAGAGTGAAGAATTTCTGGAATGATAGTACTGAATGCTGAGCTGAAGTCCATAAAAAGGACCCATGCATAGGTCCCTGGGGATTCAAGATGTTGCATGATGTAGTGCAATGCCCTATTGACAGCATCATCTGGCGTAGGCAAACTGCAAGGGGTCTAGTAGCAGATCAGTGAGGATTTTCAATGGCAAACCACTTCTGAAAAACTTTGCAGAGAAAACTGCGGGGACTTCTGCAGGGAGTCTCTGAGAGCTGGACACAAGTGAATGGATGTAAATATAAATGAAATTTACTTAGAATGCCTCACTGCCTTCTTATGATATATTCTCAGAAAATATCTACATAGCCTGTGTCTGTGATCTGAAGCATGCCCAGTAGGAAAGAATTTTCTACTGAATACATATAGGATTGTATGGTATATTCAATTGTATCTTATTTAAACACCATTTATTTCAATTGGCTGTACAATCACTTCGTATAGTTTGGATTCTCTGCTGTATTTCTTGTAGCTTAAATGCAACATTTGACAATTTTCAAACTTAAACCACATTTTTATTACTAACTGTACAATAAACATTTCAGATAGGAGTAATTCTATGTCCCTAGGGGGAAATTGCATTGCAGCATTCCAATCATAGAAATGAATGATTCCCGTAATATTTCTCATTTTAGATATGAGCATTTCCTTATTCCCATTAATCATGTTAACAGAATATAGTGCACAAGGGTCTTAATTTTATTACCATGTTTGGGTAAAGAGAGATAATAACTATGAATATAATTTTGGTGATTACTTCCAATAAACCAATCATCTCCACTGTTCATTAAAATATATTTGTTTATTTATTCAGTCAACATGGAGGATAATTACTCATTTTCTTCTAGTAGATAATAGACTTTGCATTCAAATGCTTTCATATATGACCTAACTATAGAGCTGAGTTATATATGCTTACGAGTGCTAATAGAATGGGAAACGTCAGATGTCCATTTTGATGAGCACCTGGTTTATGCAAAAAACAAAACAAAATAACCTCTCAGTAATTCTTATAAAAGAAGTTTTAAAAGCATTCAGCTTTTTAAAAAAAGATTTTATTGGTTTTCTGTTGTTTACATTTTGTTAGTGCTTAATAAACATTGTGTTGTCTGGATTATTTAATTTGATTAACAATACAGATTACATTCTTAATCTTCACCTCTTTTTTCCAACCACTGGTAAAATAAAGTCCATGTTTGATAATATTCTGTGTCTTCTTTCTGTTGTGTAAGTCTGTCCATTTCTGCACAATCTAGTATCTTCCTAATTATCTCTTCATCTCATAGAATTTCTTCATTTTTCCAATATTGTGCAAGTATAATCCTAGCTGCTGTTAAGACATGCAATATTAAATATATCCTTTGTTTATCAAGTGTTTGTTCTTTTAAAAAAACTGACATTTAGGAGCTAGAAGATATAGTAAAGTAAGGTGTCCTGCAGGCCTTCCAGAAGTGCTTTAGAGTAACAACATATTCAAATATTAATTTTATTGCAACATACAACTTTTAAAGAAGCAAGATAAAAACTAACATGAACTAAGATTTATAACAAAATGGAGGAAAGAAAAGATATAAGAAAAAGACAAAAGTAAAAGTGCAGAAAAAAGAAACAAAATATAAAAAGTGACTTCTAATTTTCTTTTACAATAGTTATAAGTACAAATGTAAATGTCTTACTCTATGGCTACAGCATTCTTTACACTTTTTTCACAATCATTTTTTTCCTTAATCTTCAAAACCACACAATTTCATTTTTTCTGTTTCATGCAAAAAGTCAATAAGAGGATTCTAATCAACATTAAAGTTTGACTATCTTTTCTGTTATCAAAGCTCTCAATTTCATCAGCAAATTCCATCATCTTCACCATCCATTCCTCCATTGTGTGTAAAGTAGAATCTTTCTTTCTTTCTTTCTTTCTATCTATCTATCTATCTATCTATCTATCTGTCTGTCTGTCTGTCTGTCTGTCTGTCTGTCTGTCTGTCTGTCTGTCTGTCTATCTATCTATCTATCTATCTATCTATCTATCTATCATCTATCTATATAAAATAATCTTGTTGTAGTTATTATATATAAAAACAAATGATTGTTTTTCCAACTGTTTATCCATCAGTCCCAAAATAAATCTCTGGTTTCAATTGTACACTAATCTTTAAAATCTTCCATTGTTTTATATGTATGCATGCATGTATGTATGTATGTGTGTGTGTGTGTGTGTTCGGGTCTTTTCCCGTGTAAGATTAAGAGTATCTTGGCGACGTTTCAGTGAGGTCCCACTCGCCATCCTCAGGCTGGAGCTTTCGGCTTCGTGCCAGTGCAAGCAGTATGTGACTGGAGCTACCATCTCTCTATAAATACTGGTGGTGGGGCTGGTGTGCTGGGCTGGTTGGTTGCGCTGCTGCCTCTTGATTGATTGATGGAGTTGATGTTGGTATAATGGGCTGCAAGATGGCCTTGTGAGTTTTGTTGTGGAGATATCCTGGATTTTGTGCTGTAATCTCCTGGGTCGTTTGTTTTGTAGTGATATTTTTTCCATTAGCCTCTCGTGTTTTAACAGCTTGGGTAATGGGTTGTGTGATGGGCTTGCGAGTTCTTTAGTTGTGGTATCCTGGGTCCTGCGTTGTAATCTCCTGGCTCGTTTGTGTTTTGATCTCTTTTCCATTAGCTTCCTGTGTTGTAACGGCTTGGGTAATAGGTTGTGTGATGAACTTGTGAGATTTATTGCTGTGGTATCCTTGGTCTTGTCCTGTGATTTCCTGGGTCATTTGCTGTGTTGCAACTTCTTGAGTTCTTTTGGTGTAATTTCCTGAGTTTTCTGATGTGATATCCTGAGTGGGTGACTGTGATGTAGCATTCTGGGTTTTGGTCTGGCTTCGAGTTTGGGGTCTGGGTCTGTGTTCTTGATGTGTGTCAGCTTGTTTAGTTTTTGGGTCGGGGGGTGCAACAGCTGGCGAAGCAGCTGTGGTCTGTTTTCTGGATGGTGGTTGTCCTTTGTTTATAGGATGGGTTTGGGCCTGGGTCTGATGAGGGGGATTGGCGGTGGTGTCCCGTGTTGTTTTGGGGCTGGTGTTGGTTTTCATGGCTGGGACTCATTTGTTGGTGAGGGCTAGTTTCCAGATGTCTGGTAGGCGGGAGGTATTATCCTGCTTATTCATGTTATGGGGGTGTTTCTCTATTTCGATGGCTTCCCTGATTATTTTCTTGCTGGAGTGTTCAGTGTTGGATATTAATTTGGTTCCCTCAAAATTAATTCATGTCCTGTGGCTTTATGGTGCTGGAAAAGGGAGGAAGTATTTTCTTCTTTTATATATATAATTATTACCAAAAAAAGAGCTTTTTTCATGTAAATCAAGCATGATAAATTGTCCCCTCTTGCTTATATTTCCAGTATAAATGTACATGTTTCCCCTAAAATAAGATCTGCCTTGAAAATAAGTCCTAGCCTGATTTTTAGCATGCTCCTAATATAAAACCTACCCTGAAAATAAGCCCTGGTTAAGGTAATCATTGGGACGCATGGCCAGCACTCGAGGCAGCAAGGGTGCAGGGGGTGATGGTGTCAGCTGCAGCCTGCGCAGCGCAGGTGAGTTGATTACCTGTCCAAGCAGCAGGCAGAGCCAGAGGCAGGGGGTGGAACACAAACTGGATGCATCATGCAGGATGTGGGAAAGCCAAGATTCAGTGGGCCAGAGCAGGTGGGCAGCCACGGGAGGCTTGTCTTCTCACAGCGGCACTGGCAGCAAATGGAGGCAGAAGTGCGGGGGAAGGCAGATGATCCCAACACACCACATGGGCTGTGGGAAAGCTGAGAGATGTGAAGATGAGCCTTCCCACCCACTCCTTCCCACCATGTCTTGGCTTGCCTGTTCCATTGCAGCCACAAGAAAGCAGAAGAAGTGGGACTCCTGTACATGGGGAAAAAATAAGGCATCCCCCAAAATAAGCCCGAATGCTTATTTTGTAGCCCTCAAAAATATAAGACTGGGTTTTATTTTGGAGGAAAACACAGGTATTATTATACATACTATAAAATTCTTTTTGGTGAGATATAGCAATGATAATCATTTTATAAATCTTTTTAAGGTTATAACATAATATAAATTTCAGTCCTTTCAACCACATAGTCTCCCCACTATCCCATCTGGGTATTGTAACCAAAATTTTAGTCCATTTTATCATACATTATTTCACTTGTTCTTTTGTTTAAAATTTCAATAAAAGTTTACATATTTTTGCAGTCTGATAATTATTTGTACATAATTTTGTTTCAAACTCAGTCATACAATATTCAAAATCGTAAGTTCTTTTATCTACTATAAATCTTTCTAATAATCGACATGTGTACCCTTCTATGACCAACTCCTTTCTTGATTTTATTTTACATTCCCCTTGGCAAAATTTTAGCCTATCAGAATAAGTTAGCTGTTTATGTTTACCTGTTATTTCTTTTCTATCAAATCTTTTTTGTGCAGAGAGCTACAAAGGATTTTTCAGGTATGTTTGCATTGGTTCCATACAGTATTCTCAATATTACACATCTAACAAAATAATTTTCAAAATCAATCTTAAACTTAACTTTGTTGTAGCATATATCGGGGCCATCCAAATCTCAATTCACATGCTTCTAATTCCAAAAGTCTTCTGTTTCTCAACCACATCCACTCTTTCATCCATTATTGCTCAAGTTTTGAACCCTGATAACGTCATGGAATGGCAAAAACCTGGAGATGCTTTCAAACTAGTTCAAAATCCTCATGTGAAATGCCCTGGATGGTCTTTCAGACTTATATAATTAATCAACTTCTGGCACAAAGGCTCACATGTCTTCTACTACAGATGTGTTAAATTGACCCTTTTATACAGAATGTATCATCATGCAGTTCCTCTCAAGTGGAATAGGACTCTTTCCAATAGTATAAACGTAACCAGAAATATATCTTTACATCATGCCTAAAACTACAGGTGAAAAAATATTATCACAGAACGTTTCCATATTCTGGGCTCTCCAGTTGTTGTTTCCAAGGCAATAAATTTCTCTTCAAATTGATAAAATAAAGAACATGACTTTTAGAAAATAACATGTTGCACTGTATTTTACATCAAACAAAATAGCCTCAACCTCAAAGCACAGAGAGCATCCAGAGACATGATGAAACAAATATCTGCAAGTAAACTGGAATACAAACACATAAACCATGTGCTTTTATTTATATCTCAGCTCATAAATTCTCTTTCTTTCATCACTTAAGGGAGGTGTCAGAAATGAGAAATCCAATTATATATACAAGGTTTGGAGAACGTGTTCAGTTCATAGAATATACAGAGGACACACACTGTTGTCTTTGTGACCCTATTCAGATGTTCTCCCCACTAATAATAATTAGAAGCAATTATGAATTCATTTCCCTTCCCTTGACAAATTCATCTTTTACCTTTATCCTTCCACCATTATATGGCACTTTCTAATATGGGTAGAGGCAGTTGCAAGAAATAGGAATAAGATTTCTCCCTTTGTACAAACATATAGAGAAAATCAGTGATTCCCCTCTTATCTTTCTCTCCCACCCACTCTCCTTGTTGTCTATCCTCTTTAAGCAGCAGCTGTGACAATTCATCCACCAGCAAGAAGCAGGCTGGTCAATTCCTAAATATTGCTTTGAGGGCATTCTTGGAGTGATGCCTAATGAGGTGGCAGTGGTAGTTGCTTGAGTTGGCAATCACAACAGCCACTACACAATGTGTTCCTCTGAGGACCACTTAAGATTACTGCCAACAGAATGGCCTGGGACAAGCTCAATCAGATACCTTCACTGATCAAACTAAGCAGGTGGGGGTTGGCTTCCAGTTCATTGATCACCTTGGATCATCACTTGAAATTGCTTGACTTCATCTATCAGTAGGGCTTATGACAGATTTGGGTTCCAAATCATGGGAATAGCTTACTTATAGTATATAGCATAAACTCTCTGCTGTAAAATTTGCCCATCTTATATATGGGGATCAGAAGAAACAAGGGTACACTTTTCAATGTTCTCTTTGTTATGTATTTTTAATTTTACAGAGAAGATTCAAAAGAAGATTTGTGTTTTCACATTGTTATGGAGGTGTACTTTTTGCCCATAGCACTTTATCAATGGACAGGCTCATGAATGACATAGCCATATTCTAGTATGACTCTGTTGAATGACATTCATGATTTTATTTTATTTATTTATTTGATTTGTCAATCACTTACAAAATAATAGGTATAAGTATAAACATGAGTAAGAATACAGAAAATAGGTACGATTAAATGTGGACAATAGGACAGGGACAGGAGGCACAGTGGTGCACTTATGCACGCCCCTTACACACCTCTTAGGAATGGGATGAGGTCAATAGTGGATAGTTTGAGGTTAAAGGAGTGGGGGTTTGAAGATATAACCACAGAGTTGGGTAGTGCATTCCAGGCATTGACCACTCTGTTACTGAAGTCGTACTTTCTGTAATCAAGTTTGGAGCGGTTAACATTGAGTTTGTATCTCCTGTATTTTTTTATATATGTTTTTGTAAATTTTATTTGAGTTTTCACAAAGAGAAAAAAATACAAATAAAACATCTTTTTTGAAAGTAGCATAATCCCGGGTTACTTTTCTTCGTACAGACACAAATTCAGGTTCATGCTCACTTTTATATTCTATTCCATATCTTATTACTATTTTACATTTTCTGCATAGCTTCTCCCCTCTTTTAATTTTCTCAATTTTATTTTAATTATCTCATCTCAATTCAAATCATTGTATTTATATTTTTTTTCTGTCCTGTTTCAATTATCTATTATCTTTTCTCATTAAACAAAATTTCTCCTGGAGTTACTGTTTGGAGTATGACGCCTTTATATCTTTTCCCTAAAGTTATAACATTCAATATAATGCATAACTTCCATTCGGATTCTGCTTGGTACATTCTTAAAATACACACTGTATTCTTAAAAAAAGAAAAAATTATAAATGTATATAATTAAAACAACATTCCATTCCAATTCAATTCTATCATTAATATTAATATTCATTAAAGTCAACATCTTTAACATTACTTTTCAATTAAATATCAAAATTCTATGGCAACAATTATAAGCTTTCCATAGTTAATTCCCCCCCCCCCCACTTATATTTTATAAAACATTAACTAATTAAAATGTTCTCGTTCCTTCCTAATTCAATTTTCTCATTTATTTTATTTTACTTATTTTATTCACAAACATTTCACTAAATTACACTAACTATTTTATCCCTCATTTTAATCATACGTTGTTTCCAATTTTCTAAAGTTATTTCTATTACTAATATAACAATACAATCTTATGTACCTTTACAGAATCCCTTTTTCAGTTAGATTTTCACCCATTATCTCTAAATAGGTCCTGTTTCTCTATATCTTGCTCCGGTCCTTTGTAACTTCTTTTCCTTTCCTTCTTCCTTCTCTTCTCTCTCCCCTTTTTACCACCTTGTCTCTCTACCTCTATTTCTCTCTTCTGTGTTCCCTTTTCTGTTGCTTTCCAGTATTATACTTATTTTTCGAATTATTTTTCTTTTCTTTGGTTGTTTTTTTAAGTCTTAAATTCTCCATTCTCTTTCCCCCCCCTTTCCTTTTTCTTCCCCACATAAAATTACTTGTTCATTAAAGATGGCTTCTTCTTTGTCCCAGTCTTCTTGTTTTGCAGTCATTTCTTGTTGTTTCTCATAGTTCCAAATCTCCATTTCTAAGAATTGAAAAACAAAGCCAAAAGAACCCTTCCCTTCTTGTGCATCTTCTTTGTACTTTTTGAGTTCCATTTTCAATTCATCCAGAAGTGGTGCCATTGTATAAATTTTTAAACAACCACCCAATTGATTTTAGTCATTCAAATATAATAACCAAGAATCCAAGGATCACCAAATAATCCAAATACATGCAAGCTGTTTCTTTTTTGCTCTTTTTTTTCACTTTCTCTTCCTGGGGTTACTATTTAGTTGCAAAGTTTCAGTTAAGATATATCTTTTAGAAGCCTTTTTGAAGTTTTACTGTAGATTCTTTTTAATTCCAGGCAGTCTCCTCCCTCTTCCAGATCCTGCCCTTATTCTTTTTCTCTCCCTTCCTGCTTATGAAAAAGAAAAATTTTAATGTCCAGAAATCTTTATTATCCCTTTGGCATTTTGTTTTATTTTCAGCTTAATTGCCTATTGATGTCAACGCGGATTTTTCCGATTTCTTATTTAAGTCTTTTAGTTGTCAGTATAGGGAAGGAGAGAGAAGAGGGAAAAAAGCCAAACCTTTCCCTTTTCACTTTCCTTCGCTGCTTCTGACTCTTCTTTGGGAGCGATGTTATTTTTTGTAAGTTTAAATTCCAGGGTACCTTAGTTGTTGCTTTTACAATTTAACCCGGTCAGCCAAAACTTTCACTTATCTTCCTCCTGCACATTCTTTTCTGGTCGAGTTCTCCTTTGTGGTGGCCATTTCTGACCACTGCTGCAACTGCTTTCGGGAAAGGGAGTAATGGCCAGCTGAGGAGGAGAGATGCAGCTCTCCTCAACCCTGCTGGTGGTCTCCCCCCACTTCACCACCTCTATGGGGTGGCTTAGCCCCGGGGCGCTCCAGCGGCGAGCCCAGACAGAAACCACGCAAGATCACGGATTTCTGTCTGTCGCCGAAGCCCTTCAAACCAGAAGTCCCCATATCTCCTGTATTGTTGTGGTTGAAGCTGAAGTAGTCATTGACTGGTAGGACATTGTAGCAGATAATTTTGTGTGCTGCGCTTAAGTCCAACCGTAGGCAGAGTAGTTCAAGACTGTCCAAGCCCAAAATTTCAAGTCTGGTGATATAGGGTATTCTGTTGCGAGCAGAGGAGTGTAGTACTCTTCTCGTGAAATACTTCTGGACTTGTTCAATTGTATTAATGTCTGATATACAGTGCGGATTCCAGACAGATGAGCTGTATTTTAGTATTGGTCTAGCAAAGGTTTTGTATGCCCTAGTTAGCAATTCAATATTTCCAGAGGAGAAGCTTCGTAAGATTAGATTTACAACTCTTAATGCCTTTTTGGCAATGCTGTTACAGTGAGCTCTGGTGCTTAGGTCATTAGATATGAGTACTCCTAGGTCCTTGACAGAGTGAGGGTCATCAATGAGGTCATAACTGCCTAGTTTGTATTTGGTGTGCTGATTTTTTTTACCAATGTGTAGGACAGAGCATTTGTTGGTTTAGATTTGGAGTTGCCAATTGTTTGACCATTCAGACACATAATCAAGGTCACTTTGAAGGGCAATAGCATTGTCGGTAGTGTTGAATAGTTTTACATCATCCGCGAAGAGGATGCAGTTGCTTATAAGGTGATCACAAAGGTCACTTATATAAAGAGTGTGGGTCCTGAACGCTGCCTTGGGGGACGCCACTGTTAACTGGAGCAGGGTTTGATAAAGCGCTCCCTATTTTTACTATTTGTTGCCTGTTTGACAGGAATGCAGTAATCCACTTATAAAGAGATCCAGAAATGCCGTAAGAGTTTAGTTTTAACAGTAGTTTGTCATGTACCACTGAATAAAAGGTTTTGCAGAAGTCTATGTAAATTGCGTCTATTGCTTTACCCTGGTCAAGTAGAGTAGTCCTTATGTTTTTGCAGTGTAGGAGTTGTTAGGTTGCAGCACAATTTTTTCCTGAAACCAAATAGTTTTTTGGAGGGTAGGTTGTTTGACTCTAAGTGGAAGGTGATGATTGATTCCATGACTTTGCACGTGACATAACATAGTGAGATTGGTCTGTAGTTTTCAACCAGGCTGGGGTCACCTTTTTTGAAGATAGGGATGACTGTGGCTAAAGATCATAGGTTCGGTAAGGAGCTGGTTCTGAATGATATATCATATATAATGCTTAGGGGTTCTGCTATGGCAGAGAAAAGCTTTTTTAAGAAGTATGCACATAATCCATCAGGGCCAATAGATAGGGATGGTTTTAGATTATGAAAAGCCTTTTCTACATTTTCTTCTGTAAAGTCAATATGTAGTAGATCATTGCAGTTAGTTGTGGTACGACTAGGAAATGTGGGACATGAGCCATTGCTGTTAACAAAGACTGATCTGAAGAATGTGTTGAAGAGGTTGGCCTTAACAGCTTCGTTGCTGCAGTCTTTCCCATTTGGTCCCTTTAGAGGTGGGATGGTTCTTGAGTCTTTAAGTTTGGTGTTTACAAAATTGTAGAAGGCGTGGATAGATTTTGTACGTAGAAGGTTTTCATCCTATTTGCAGTAATAATTTGTGCATAAGGTGTTGTATCGGTTTTTAAAGTTTGCTACATAGCTAGTTTTGTTTTTACGTCATAGTGATTTTTTTTAGATTTGAGTTTTCTTATTGTTATGGGTAATTTGTTTTTGTTTTTGTTTTTTTGTATTTAGGGGTTACTAATGGTATATAAAGTTTTATGACTCTTTCAAGTTCAAGTAAAATGCATTATAATGGTCTTCTGTAGTATTACAGTTAGAGAACAGAATGTGCCAATCAAGAGATGATAGGTCGGCATCTATGAGATCATAGTTAGCTTTTTTGAAATTGTATTTTGGAGATCCACCTGATTCTTTCTGCCAAACTCCACCAGAAATGGGTCTTTGTAAGGCTCATCACGCTGGTACAGCCTCTAGTAGCAGGACACTGGGAGGCTCATTGTGCCATTGCGTGCACAAGTGGTGGCACTGCCACAAGGTTCATCACATTGGTGCAGCCTCTCGCAGCATAACTGATATGGATATCACTGTCCATTTTGAGAACATAGCAGAAAGAGGAAACTTGAGAATTAACAAGGTTGATACTATATGGAACAAAACTGTGACTGAAGCTAGATGTTCTGCTTTGGATACCACGAAGCCTCCTCCCAGAAGGTAACAAGGAAAACAGGTTGTATAGGGATGAGGATAAGAGTTATATAAGGGTATGTTAGGGAAGGATAAGAGGATATTAAAAACTCATTGTGGATCTGGTCCTTGTCAGCTTTTCATATTCTTATTTACAAATCTGTTCTATTCTCTTTCTGCACCCATCTGCACTTTTTATTTAAACAAGCAGAACAGTTCATATTTAAGCATTTGAAAGCATTTTATTCTAAAATAATGCTCTAATATTTTGAGCCCTAAAATATGCTGCTTTGTTCACAGCATTTTCATTCATATGGCAAAATTATGAAAAGTGCATAATTCACATATTTAGTTCACATTATCCAGGAATCTGGTCTGCCTTTGCTTTGAAATGCAGATTGATTGAGATCATTTAGCAACTCTAGCTTATACAAAGCATTTCAAATTACTTGTTGATGTGTCAAGCTACATACGGAGTATACAGAGATTTAAAATGGTGGAGGCTGGGCTGATTGTGTGACACTTGTGCCTCCTCTATCAATCTTGGCAAGACTATATGGAGAGGATACAACAAAGAATGGGGGCAGAGGAAGCAAAAGAGAAAATTGCATAATAAAAGATACATTGTTTTTTTCCAGCCACGAAATTTCATGGAACCAATAACAATCCCTTTGCTTTCCATAGGCTTTTCTTCTGGATGTGTGTAATTTGTTCCTTGCTTCTCCTACACTACTTCTCCTTTTCTATAGAAGAAATAGTGCTCTTACCCTCCCACTCTTTTACATCCATGAGCATCTCACAGCAGAAAATTCTGTTAAGTATTGGAGGCATGGCTTTGCAACCAATTTCAAGCCAAGAATCAACATTTGGAATTATAAATATTAATAGTGCTCTCTTGCTTGGACAGAAAGCATTGTTCTCCAAATACCTAGTTTTGGGGAAATAGACGTGTTCTCTCTCTCTCTCTCTCTCTCTCACACACACACACACACACACACACACACACACCTTCCTCCCTTATCCCTGAGTCCAGGAGAACATTGTACGTTGCTGAGAGTCACCCTGCAACTAAGATAGGCAATCTCTAAATTTGATATGTAAATAAGTTTTGGAAAAAAGCCCTTGCTTGCAGTGTCATATATATTGGAAATCTCAATAGAGATCATCGATTCACAAAAAGTCTTGTTATTTATTATTTTAAATTTTTTGTGCAATTGGTTTACTGATACTATAATTCTCATGTAGGCTGATACAGCCTAAATTGTTGTTCTTCTGAGATTAAAAAATATGCATAACATGTGGCTGATGCATGTTTTCAGTAACTATATATCCCATTGACACACTTACTAGGCTATTGACCTTAAGAAGAAAAAAATATATAGCAATTAGAATGTTTTAATAAAGATGATGGAGAAGATGGAGAAATAAGATGGTGGTGGGAGAAGGGATTCAAAAAGAGTGTTTCCTGGAGTGGACATGAAACTATTATGCATATGTTGTCAAATTCTGGTCTTCTCTTGGTCTGTATTTTTCCCTTGAATTATTTTGCATCCTCGACATTAGTTGGTTGTAAAAATGAAGTTAACAATGACTCTGTATGCAAACAGAGAATCTGGTAACACTGTAGAGATTTCTGGGCTAGTCTTCTTATCCTATGTAACACAACACTAAGGACAAAAGATTTTGGCATACTAAAGGATTTTTTTTCCCAAGAAACATAAGTACAAAATTCTTCCACTTACAAGTGAAACATGTCAGATTTGTCAAGCTTCTCTTGACACCTTTTTTGATATTCCTTAGTGGTGTTTTACTCAATATCCTTGTTGAGGATGGCTTTTAGTCTGATCTTAAACTTTTGAGAACATATTCCTAGTTTTATGGTGAATGCTGGCAATGCACAGTTAAACCTCTGCCTTCACAATCGGCATCCTCAGGAGATACATTCAGTGTAACTCAGATGCCTCTGAAAGCAGCAGAGAATGTAGGAAATTATTTAAAAAACTGCATAGTAGTTGGAATAAAGTGAACAGCATATGTGATTTAACTGAATTTGTCTGGAGTCCAATTAAGTGATAAGACACTTATAGGGCATGTAGTATTACTTAAATCATTAATGTAATCCCCTGGAGTCCTGTGAGGCAGAAGGCCAAAGGAAGTCTCTTAATGACCCCAAAATGCATGCTTTGTCATGTCCTATTGTTTCTGCAGTAAGAACTATTCATCCTGGGTAGGGAAAATGCCAATAGGAATGTGTGAATGCTAACTTGTAAAATTACCATGCAATTTATTAACTTTCCCCCATTATCAAATAGGCCTCCTAATAATAAGTGAAGGGAATATTCATTCTTATGATCCCAATATGCAAAAATGGGAAACTGGTAGATCTCCAAGTCTTACTGAATAACAACTCCTAGCATTCCCAACTAGCTTAGCAAGAGAAGCTGAGAAATGTAACTCAGTAACATAGGAAAGTCTTGGGTTTCCCATCTTTTTCATAAATAAAAGCTAGTTTCATTGCTACTGCTGATTGCAGGTATTGCTATTACACACTGCAGATACAGATGCCTTAACTTTGAACTTTAGTACGGTTTAAGATACAGTCTTTGAAATAGGATCAGCAAGACATTGGAATGCTATTCCATGTTAGAAACAATGTTGTGCTTACTAACACAAACATGTGCAGCCTGGGGGGAAAATCACACAACTTTCAGATGCACAAAGCATTTAATATTTGAAGTTGAATTTGCCTTCTTCTGGGCTTAGATCCTGTGGTCTATACCAAAGAAGGAACTTGCAAGATCCAGGGATAATTAGGGAAAGAGAATACAAATCAAAACTAGGAATGTTCCTGAGCAATGGTAGACAAAAAAATTTACAACCAAAAATTAGTGAGAGATATTTCAGAAGGTTATTCCAGATCTTCCATCTTCTTCAAGCTTGCTGGGAAGAAGCAGTTTTCTTGCAGAGATAGAATTTTTAATTTATTAAATTGAATGTCTCGTCCATTATTAATCTGACTATGCATTAAACATTTCAAATTAGGCCCCAGTCTTATTTTTAATATATAGATATATAGGTATAAAAATAGAGCCTTCTTGAGATTGGTGCCCTAAACTGGACTCATCTTTTCTGATGAAGTTTAAGAGATCACAATATTTCTAGCACCAGATCAAAATACTTTTGTTTGTCTAATAATTAGAGTTAGTGTGATCTGGTGGTTATAGGGGTGGGGTTAAAAAATTTTAGCGGGTTCTCTGCCTGATTACTGGGTGGGTGTGGCCATGGTGGGCATGGCCTAGTCAGCCTCCTGCACCATGGCAGGGATCATTTTTGTTCTACCCGCGGTCCGGAGGCTTTCCTTGAGCTACCTACCCGGGCTCCAGAGGCTCTCTGGAAGCCTGAAATGGGCCCATTTCTGGCCTTCCCAAACTTCCAGGAGGCCTGTTTTTCACCCTCCCTGATCCTCCATGTGTACCCTGCACTTACCTGCATACAAAATGGGCTCCTGGGAAGGGGGGGTGGGCGGGGCCAGCAGGAGTAGGATTCTGGGGTTCTCCGAACTATGCAGAATCTTAGCTAGGGGCTCTCCCAAACCCCTGCGAACCCCCAGCAGCCCACCACTGGGTGGTTAAGTATAGTAGGACAGTTGGAGTAGGGAGTATGGGAAGGGTGAAGTAGGACTAGACAAACCTAGTTCTAGTCCTGTCACACCAACTGGGTGTGAGCTAAGGCAATAAGAAGAAGGTGTTAGAAAATCATCCCCCAAAATGTTCCCATTAACTTCTCAATCTAGTTGTCAAGTATCAACTAAGTCTTGTTAATAATAATAATAATAATAATAATAATAATAATAATAATAATAATAATAATAATAATAATAATAATAATAATATTCCATGATGCTTCTGTGTTAGCTTCATTAACTTAGCTTTAATGTGTGTGTGTATGTCTACTTGGTTTTATTGATTTCATACAATTTTATTTGTCATTTTATATTCTTTTAGATACTGTACATTACATTTGAGTCCAAGTAATCTGAAGGAGAGGGAGAGAGAAAACACTTTAACTTTTTAAACTGAACTTGATCCAAAGCAAACAAAAAGCAATTAACCTGGGCCGTGAGACTTTCCTTCCACGTATTTACACATACTGTATACTTAGAGACTGGCCTTGATTTTCCTTCAGCCAGCATTGTCTACTCTATTGAGTGCACATGAGAGATTTGAAATGCACACCTGAAGTAACTTGATGAAAAATATTAAAGTTCAAAATGGTTTTCTTGGGAATATGAAGGCCTGAACATCATTAAAAGGAAACATCTGCTTCAATCTGGGACTCTGCCACTGTTCTTTTTCTTTGTTTAAATGTGGTTGCGATTTTACAGTAAAGCCCCTTCAGGCAAATTCATTGAGTTATATTCACCCCAGGCACTTCAGGAAAGGAGACCAAAATGACGCAGGCTTCTATCAGCTGGTATCCAGCAGAAGAACTCGATGAAATTAAAGAATCTCCATGATTCAAGAATAGTTAAGTGAAATGTAGCAATTGGACTATTGGCAATCTCATAGTTAATCATCTGAACTGGCCTTTCTAATCTTCTTCTTCTTTTTTCTTTTTCTTCAGCGTTTGTCTCGCGCTCTGGCGAGGTCCTTTCGAATCGGCCTCCCTAATTTAAGAGACCACCTAAGGAAATGCCCACGCAACAATTACCTCCAGGTAATCCTCACCTTAACAACTGTAATTGAGCCTGGAATTTATGGTTGTAAGTAAGTTGAGGCATCATGTGACCAAAACTGATTTTATGACATGGTCAAACACAGCCCAAAAAACAAAAAGCCACAAATCAGATTCATGTGACCTTCAGGACACCACAAATAGCCACAAAGGTGAGCTGGTGGCCAATTGTCTAAAATGTGATCATGTGATTTTTCAGGTGGGGGAAATGCTACTGTAAGTAGTTCTGGGGTGGTCCATCATAACTTTGAATGGTCATTAAGTGATTAGTCGTAAGTTAAGAATTACTTGTATCCAAACAGCATTTACATCAGTGGTGGGATTCAAAAAAATTTACTACTAGTTCTGTGGGCGTGGTGTGGCTTGGTGGGCGTGGCAGGGGAAGGTTACTGCAAAATCCCCATTCCCTCTCCACCCCATTAACCTGTTTTCCAGCTCCGTTCTCCTGTGCAGGGCAACAAAAAAAGAACCAGCCGATCAGCTGGGACTCAGGAGGCAGAGAATAGATGGGGGTGGGGCCAGTCTGAGGTGATATTTGCCGATTCTCTGAACTATTCAAAATTTCCACTACCGGTTCTCCAGAACTGGTCAGAACCTGATGAATACCACCTCTGCTTTACATACAGAAGAAAAATACAACTTTGGGCAGGGGTGCTGAGAATTGTGGTAGAAAGGCAGACCTGACCTGAAGATTGTACTGTTGGTGTATTTCATAAAAGAGGCTCGTCATTAATAATGATTTATAGATTCAAATGCCATAAAAACTGTATCTGTGCCAAGGGTGTCGTAAACCTAAGGAAAGTTCATAACTGCTTTATAAAGCCATTTTTGTGTGATGATTGTGTATAGGCCAAGGCATAGCTCATACACACTGAGGGCTGCAGCAGCTAAGTGACAAAAGAGGCCCATGATTGTCTAAAAAGAATCTTGGCTCCATCATGGTTACATCAATTAATGCAAAGCTGTTTTAATTATGTGATGGTTTTAGAAAAACATTCTCACTGGGTATACTCATAGTATTGGATACAATTATAGAATTGGACAAATACCTTGAATCCTCTTCATTCTATATTAGTGAGTAAATTGCGTCTCTTTATAAGTCCCAGATAAGCTCATGCTATCATATAGCACCTTTTCCTTTCACACAGGAAGAAAAGTGTATTTAATGAATTAAACAAATCCATAATTTTCTTGTATAATCTCCCTTTCCTGAAGGTGCAACGATCAAGTCTACTTTTGACAAAACAAGCCATATATAAGAAAGTAAGCTTTAGTTGGATCTCTCTGTGCGAAGCAGCAGCAGGCAAATGGGCATATTGTCTTTCTTTTTTTTTCCAAATGCCAACGTGATTTTGCAATATCTGTAATTTTAACACATTTCCAAAGCAATTCTCAAGTAACCTAGGTGAATCTGATACACACAGACACACCACATGATTAAACATTTGCCCCAAAGCAAATGCAACACTAGTAAAAGTAGCTATAACATGTTAGAGTGACTAAGAGAAACTACAAGTTTAAAGCACAATGATACTTCAGCTTCAACCATAACAACACAAGAGCACACAATAGATACAAACTCAAAGTTAACCGCACCAAACTTGATTGCAGGAAATACGACTTCAGCAATAGAGTGGTCAATGTCTGGAATACTCTACCCGACTCTGTAGTTTCTTCCCCAAACCCCAAAAACTTTAACCTTAGACTGTCTACTATTGACCTCACCCCTTTCCTAAGAGGTCTGTAGGGGGCGTGCATAAGCGCACCAACGTGCCTACCGTCCCTGTCCTATTGTTTCTCTAAAATGATTGATTTCAT
Source organism: Notechis scutatus (assembly GCF_049901735.1). Lineage (NCBI taxonomy): Eukaryota > Metazoa > Chordata > Lepidosauria > Squamata > Elapidae > Notechis > Notechis scutatus. The sequence continues at coordinate 183,150,758 of NC_142011.1, forward strand.
TTTATGGAATGTTACCAGGAGCTGCTCACAGACTTCAGAATGGTGGTTTCTGTCCTTATCCAGGCCTTCCCGGGCCTAAGTACATTTGTCTACACAGGCAGCGTCAAAGAGAAAAGCAGTAGTGTAGAAGATGAAATTGGAGTGCTTATTCTTTCATTCCCAACATTGCACAATTAAAAAGAATTAATCTTGAACAGTTATTTTTAAAGTGTGCTGAATCTGCCTTGCAGTTTCTCATAAGTTTTTTTCCCTTCCTCTACACAACATGGCAAATGTTGCTTCACATTTTATTTACCCTTGGAAAATTCAAATAGTAATAAAAGGAAGCATGTATTATGTATAGTTGTCCATTCTTTTTGTTATTTGAGATATTTGGGAATGGATGGGAATTATATATTTGGAATTAGAATTCTTCTATTGGCCAAGTGTGATTGGACACACAAGGAATTTGTCTTGGTGCAAATGCTCTCAGTATACATAAAAGAAAAGATACATTCCTCAAGAGTCAAGAATCATAAGGTACAACACTTAATGATAGTCATAGGGTATAATAAGCAATCTAATCATACTAGGTGTTGTGAATCAATAAAAGTGAATAACCTAATGCAAATTAGGGGTTGAAAACCTGCACACTTGATTGGTCCTTATACAACAACTTGGGATTGGGCCAGAACCAGTCCCTGATTGGCCACTTTTGGGACTGTCCTTATTGGTCAGTAGTGGGAACCTGTTGCACATTTTCATTGGTTAATAAGGCAACAGCTAACCCTATAAAAGGGTTACTGCTGCCCATAGCATTGCTCTGTTATGTCTATCACTTTATTAAAGAGTTGAAGTCACTGGTCAGATGTCTGGTCTCCCTTATTTTCCATATTTAACACTGGCGATGAGGATGGGATGCGGAGACCGAAGAACTGACTAATCTACAGAGCAACTAACAGAGCACGTGGACGAACACGCACCATCAACGGCAACATGGCCAGCGGTGCTGTACCACCCGCTCCATTCAATCCAGAGACCGAAGACTGGGAGGCCTACATGGATCGGTTCCAGATGTTTCTGGAAACTAACAATTTGAAAGATGCGACAACCGGCAAAAAAAGAGCTATCTTTCTAACGCATTGTGGACCAACCGTGTTTAAAATGGCAAAGTCACTTGCCAAGCCAGCAGAAGTAAAAGAAATGGACTGGGACGTCCTCGAGCCGTTACTACGGGCTCACTACGCGCCCTCCGTACCCACCCTAGTAAGAAGACACGAATATTACCAGAGGGATCAATGGAAGGGCGAAAGCCTTGCCAATTACATCGCGGACCTCCGGAACCTAGGAGGCCTCTGCGGGTTCGCCGACTTAGAAGAAGCCCTCCGGGACCGCCTGGTTCTGGGCCTAGAAGACGGCGCTATCCAGAGCAAAATTATGGCTAAGGGGGACATCAGCCTCACCGATGCCCTTAAAGAAGCCTCGGCAGCAGAGGCAACAAAGAAGTCGGCAGCCCAAATGCGCCGCACCAACACACCGCTACGTAAACTCGACACTGATACCTTGCCTCGCTCAGAGAGACACCCGGTATCAACTCACCACGAAGACCTAGAGTCCCCGTCCGACAGCGATGAGGAAGAGGTCAACCGACTTCGAACGGAGAGAGACCAGTCCTCACAACACTCATTTCGACCGTGTGCCGGCTGTGGAGCAAATCACCCACGATCCGGCTGCAAATTCCTTGACGCACTTTGCCGCCATTGCGGGAGACGCGATCACATCGCAAAGGTTTGCAGGAGCAAACAGCACTCCAAACCCCAACAGGCCGAATTCCAGTCTTCAGGATTCTTCGGCACACACCGAGAAAAATTGAACCACTCCTACAGAAACAAGCCGTCCACCACTTCCACCAGGCATGAAGAAACCAGGCGGGAAGAGACCCACCAAACAATCACCATAGGCCACGCTACATCCCTTGATGCTGGGAAAATCCGAGTAAAGGTCGCCATCGAAAACAAACCTTGCGTGATGGAGGTAGACTCGGGATCTTCCCTCTCGATGGTGTCGTGGAAAACGCTCCAACAGCTCCTTCCAACGATTCGCTGCCAAGACCTTAATCCTCAGAGGGTTATACTCAAAGACTATCAGGGCAACCGAATCCCCGTGGTCGGGTCCCGCAGATTCCAGGTCTCATTCAAGGACCGCACCGTCGCACTACCACTGACTGTCGTGGATCGAGACAGGCCTAGTCTTCTAGGCCTGCAATGGTTCAGGCCGCTCGGAATCACTGTAGCCGGAGTCCACAAGGCCGAAAGCGTCGATTGGGAGGAAGCACTCGTGCAAGAATTCCAAGACGTTTTCACAAACGGACTAGGCAAGTATAAGGGGACCCCAATCTCGTTTAACTTGAACCCTGAAATAGCACCCATCCGCCTTAAGCTGCGTCGGGTGCCGTTCGCCTTAAAGCCTAAAATCGACGAACAACTCGATAAGCTGATAGCGCAGGGCGTACTGGAACCCACCGACCACGCCCGTTGGGAAACCCCGATAGTGACGCCTATCAAGCCTGATGGGTCTCTAAGAATTTGCGGAGACTACCGGGCCACATTAAACCACGCACTGCAGCAAAGTGCTTATCCAGTACCGGTAGTGCAACATTTACTCCATTCTCTGGGCGGCGGAAAAGTTTTCGCCAAACTAGATTTAGCCCAGGCATATCAACAATTGCCTGTAGACCCAACCACAGCCGAGGCGCAAACGATCGTAACACATAGGGGCGCATTTAAATGCAACCGGCTCCAATTCGGGGTACGCGTCGCCCCTGGAATCTTCCAGAGTTTAATGGAAAGGTTGTTACAAGGGATAAAAGGCGTTGTCCCATATTTCGACGATGTACTCATCGCCGCACCTAACAAAGACATCCTCGAAAAACGACTCAAAGAGGTTTTGCGAAGATTCCAAAATGCAGGCCTCAGAGTAAAAAAAGATAAATGCCACTTATGTACTGAAAAAGTAGAATTTTTGGGATACCTCCTGGACAGCCAAGGAATTCATCCCACCGAAGACAAATTACGAGCAATTAAAAGGCACCCACTCCAAGGAACAAGGCAGACCTACAGGCGTTCCTTGGACTTATCAATTTCTATAATGTGTTTTTACCCCACAAAGCAACAGTAGCTGAACCATTGCATAGACTATTAGACAAAAAAGCAACGTGGGTTTGGGGACAACGGGAACAACATGCTTTCCAACAAGTAAAGAAATTGCTAACTTCTGATTCAGTACTTATACAGTACAACGAGACTCTGCCACTCACTATCACGTGTGATGCATCACCTTTTGGGGTTGGGGCAATTCTGGCCCACGTGTTACCTAACGGAACGGGGGCCCCCATCGCATTTTTTTCACGAACCTTAGCTAAAGCTGAACGAAATTATAGTCAGCTGGACAAAGAAGCTTTAGCTATTGTTGCTGCAGTTAAAAGATTTCACGAATATGTTTATGGCCGTGCGTTTACAATAATCACTGATCATAAACCGCTAATGGGGATCATTGCGGGTAATAAACCAACCCTGTATATATTGTCCCCCAGAATGACCCGTTGGTCTGAATTCCTGGCGGCCTACAACTACACCTTGCAACACCGCCCGGGGAAATCGATTCTCCACGCCGATGCATTGAGCAGAACACCGCTCCCAGACGCTGTTGTGGATCCAGCCCCGACCCTCTCAACACTACAGATTGAAGCTCTACAGGCACCACCCTTGACGGCTAGAGACATTGCTTTTGAAACGAAACGTGGCCCAGTTCTGCAACACATACTACGCTGGGTTGAACGGGGGTGGCCGACGGACCGAATTGCACCTGAATGGGCGCCCTTCAAAGCCCACCAAACCGAGCTATTTTCCCAAAAAGGCTGTATCTTGTGGGGCGATCGAGTCGTAATCCCTGGCAAATTGCAACAGACTATGTTGGCGGTATTGCATGAGGGACATCCGGGCATTGTGCGGATGAAATCACTCGCACGCAGCTACGCTTGGTGGCCGGGAATCGACAAAAGAATCGAGGCCTGGGTCGCTACGTGCCAACGTTGCCAGGACGTCAGCAACGCCCCACCGAAAGCAAGCCCAACCGAATGGGAAACACCGAGGGGACCGTGGTCCCGTATTCATATTGACTTTGTGGGGCCTACCAAAGGTCACACTTTCCTGATTACTGTCGACGCCTATTCTAATTGGCTCGAGATTCATCGAATGCACACAACTACAACCGACTCAGTTATTAATAAATTAAACAGACTATTTGCCACGCACGGGTTTCCGGACGTGTTGGTCTCGGACAACGGCCCACAGTTCACTGCATTGCCCTTTGAACAATATCTGGCTGATCGGGGCATCCGCCATGCGCTGACCTCGCCCACGCACCCTGCGGCGAATGGACGTGCAGAACGCATGGTACAATTTGTGAAAAAGACCCTGCATAAAATGGAATTTGGCAACATCGACGAGAAAATCAATCGAATCCTCTTATTACAGCACATCACGCCCCACAGCGTGACCAACAAAACACCCGCTGAACTTCTTATGGGGCGGAAAATACGATCGCACCTTGACCGGCTCCACCCCGCTTTCGCACCAGAAAAACCTTTCGGCTCCAGCAGCAAATGCCGGGAATTTAAGGTAGGCGATTTAATCTTTGCCAAAAACTTTTCCGGTGACCCGTTATGGATACCCGCAACCGTTACCCACCTCACCGGGCCTAGATCTTACCGCCTGCTAACAGAGGATGGGAGGGTGTGGAAACGCCACATAGACCAACTCCGATCGAGATTACCACCCAGCGGCCATGACTTCCCCAGTTCACCAACTCAAGGGGGAGGGAGTATCGAGGAAATTGACTTTGATACAACTAATAGCAGGTCAACGGGAGCCCTACAGCCCAGCGAAGCACCGGAACGTCAAGCGGGGAGGGAGTTGATGTCTTCAGGGAACTTTAATACGGGGGAAAACGAACTGCAAAACCCCGAAGGAACACGCAGTAGCAGAGACAACCACAGTGAATGCAGCACGGAATCGCCGTGCAGCGAAATAGAACTCAACACTGGTCATCCAAACGCTCCACCGGAACCGGCCATTGGACAAAACCCGGTGGAGCCTCGGAAATCATCCAGGCAGACCAAACGGCCTGCCTATCTTGAGGATTTTATCACAGCTCCCCTCAAACGGAACCCAAGGGGGAGGGGTGTTGTGAATCAATAAAAGTGAATAACCTAAATGTAAATTAGGGGTTGAAACCCTGCACACTTGATTGGTCCTTATACAACAACTTGGGATTGGGCCAGAACCAGTCCCTGATTGGCCACTTTTGGGACTGTCCTTATTGGTCAGTAGTGGGAACCTGTTGCACATTTTCATTGGTTAATAAGGCAACAGCTAACCCTATAAAAGGGTTACTGCTGCCCATAGCATTGCTCTGTTATGTCTATCACTTTATTAAAGAGTTGAAGTCACTGGTCAGATGTCTGGTCTCCCTTATTCTCCATACTTAACACTAGGAAACAGTCAATACAAATCGTAAGGATACAAGCAACAAAGTTACAGTCATACAGTCACAAGTGGGAGGGGATGGGTGATAAGGAGTGCTAAGAAGATTAATAGTAGTGCAGACTTTGTAAATTTGCCACAAAGAAACTACCAAGGCAGGACAAAATGCAATGGATAGAAACTAATCAAGAAGAGAAGCAACCTAGAATTAAGGAGACATTTCTTGATAGTTAGAAAAATTAATCAGTAGAACAACTCGCCTCTAGAAGTTGCGAATGCTCCAACACTGGAAGTTTTAAAGAAAAGATTGAGCAATCATTTGTCTGAAATAGTATAGGGTTTCCTGCCTGAGCAGGGGATTGGATTAGAAGACCTCCAATCTCCCTTCCAACTCTTCCAACTTATTCGGTTATTATTCTGTTCTGTTATTATTTTTAATGGAGACAGAAGGCGTTAGTAACCCTTTGAATATAATTGTGCAGATGGTGTAATAACTGGTTTCCCACCAAAATGCCATAGAATAGCTATTCATTAAACACTTTACATAACACAAAATCTGAAAGGTGTTCTGTTGCTATTATTTCTGCACAACCCCTGTTGAAGTATCAAGTTCAAAGTGATTGGAGGGATCCATCTTCCATAAATTCAGCGAATTAAACATCAGATCCAGGGGTGGGCTTCAAAAATCCCAGCAACCGGTTTGCTGCCCAGTTCCTGGGTGGGCATGGCCATGATGGCCATGTCCTACTGGGACTTCCTTTTTCCAGCTTCCGGCCTCCAGAGCCTGGAGGAGGCCACTTTCACCTCCTCAAGGGTCTGGGGGCTTCCCCCGGGCCTCTGGGAGGGCGAAATATCCTCCCCTGAACTCTGGAGGTCCACCAGAAGCCAAAAACAGACCCATTTCTGAACTTCCTGTACTTCTGGGATGGCCATTTCTTTGCCCTCCCTTGGGCCTCTGGGAGGTTGAAAACAACTTCCAAAAGGCCTGTATTTACCCCTCCCAGAGTCTCCCTGCACTTACCTCCATCGAAAATGGGCTGCATGGAGACTCCTGGGAGGGGCAGAGAGGGGTGGGCCGGGCCAGCCAGTTGGTTAAAATACTGGTTTGGCAAACCAGATGTAACTTTAACATCCGGTTCACGCGAACAGGTACTAACTGGTAGAGTCCCACCCCGATCAGATCTTGTGCCCTAAATAACAGGCTAAAGGCACAGGCAGCTGTGGAAAAAGAGTTGTCTTTGTATTAAAAGACACCAACTGAACCAAGGAGGGGCAGACTCCCAGAGGCCTCAAAAAGGCAGGGAGGAAAGTGACCTATTTGCTAGACACAAAGGATGTTTTTTTCAGCCCTTCTGCTCTCAAGGTTGATATTGTTTTGGAGTTTGCCTCTGCCTGAGAGTGCTTTTCTCTTGCCTTTACAGATCTTGTTATATTTTTAAGGGTGTTTTTTTTTTGTTTGTTTGTTTATAGACCAGGTTAATGTTTTCCCTGAATTGTCATCTGGCTGCTGTGAGAAATAACTCCCACTGATTTCAATGAAAGTAAAGCAGCCTTGTTCTTCCCCCATATCTAAAAACTATAAAGATCTGGATAAAGAGAAACAAGCTAAAATGGACTCATTGTTTAAACTCTACTGAGCCTACTGAGCCTACTGAGTTGACACAATACCAGATCTGGATGAAGTTGTGCCTTCCCAGAAACTGTCGATGGCACAATTAGGGATCCTCATGGACCCTCAACTTTGACTGAAGCAACAAGTGGAAGCTGTAATCAAGAAGCTCTTTCTCCGATTGTGGAGGGTTGACAGGTGCAACAATTTCTGGAACCACTGCAACACCATCACTTATGTCTTTTTCACAATGTTCTACCAAGGTTATCTTCAAGTCTATCCAGGAACTATAACAGAGGCAAATATGGCCGTTCACAGGCTAACGGGGATTTATCTGTTGTAATCATATAGTACTAACACAATGCAAATGGCATTGCTGCACACTGTTTCTGGGTGCAATTCAATGTGCTGTTTATCTGCTTCTGGGACTTAGAGCCTTCCAGGTTTGCTTTCTTATATCCCAGAAGTGTTTGAAGAGAATCCTTGTGGTCTCACGCTGTATGAGGTAAATATAGCCATTTTTTACAGGACCTCCCTCTTGGGAACTATCCTTTCATAAGGCCAAAGATCTGCACCTTCACACCTAATATTTAGACAATTATTAAATTCTTTCAAAAAACATTTGTGACTGTGGAGTAGGAAATAATTGTACCCGAGGCGGCTGGTGAAGTGATTAATATGGTATGTAATTATCAGCAGATGAGGCTAAGATGAAATTTATATTATTGAGATAGGATCATTGATTTATTTGTCCAGGTTCGTTTATATACTGCTCTTCTAATGCCCTTAATGTTTTGCTTTAAGCTGCATAACTTTGTATGTAATGAAGTGGCATAAATGCACCCAAAATAAATAAAAATAAATAATTCCATGGGGTGTTTACAATAACTAGAGCAACAAAAGAACTTCCATCAGTTATTGTAGCATATTATGGCAGCTGTCTTCAGACTCATGTTTTCCTGAAGTTAAAGATTTCAGCTGAATAATTCTTAGCCAGCATGTGGAAAGGACCAGACTGGGAATGAATGTATAGCAAGGTGTGTATGTGTTTGAGACTACACAATCAAAGCCCTGCCTTTTTTTTTTTTTTTTTACATCTGATGTATGTAATAAAAAGTGGCAAGGTTTCAATCATACATATGCTATCTTAACTTTTTTGATAATCACACAGAAATCCCCAACTGCAACAATGATTAAAAGTATAGAAGACATATCCTGCATTCACAATACCAGGTTAGCATAGAAAATATTAATATTCTTTGGATTTCTGGATTAGGAAAATCTGTATCTGCCCACAATCCCTCTGGTTTGCATATTCTGAAGGTGCATGAATTTACCTGCTTATAGCATCTGGTAATTTTAAGACAGGTTTGACCTCAGTACCTTTGAAATAACCCAAGACAGGAAAGAACTGGGTGAAACTCCTCATCCAGCTGCTACAATTTACCTTTCTTTTTACCCCATCTACTTAAAATGCAAAATTCTCCCAGCCATCATTTTTCATTTCCATCTTTTGACATAACAGTCTGCAAATAGAACAAAAAAAATTAAAAAATAATGAGGAGAGTTCCCAACTGCTTATTTTTAAAGAAGAAGATTCCACATATGTGCAAATTAGACATTCTGTCTGAAAATATTCCCTGAAAGCTGTATGGTTAGTGCAGTCTGGGATAAATAATGCAAATGCCCCATGGCTCTGTCACAGACCCCTCAATTTCAGTGAGACTTGGAGTTCTGCACCTGAGACTCAAATATTAATGAAGTAAAAGTGTAATAAACAAGCCTCTTCTCCTTTCCTCACTACAAATCATTATACAGAAACATATTTATACCTTTTCCGTTCCTCCTGCTCCTTTTCTTTTTCTTTTTTTTCTTTCTCCTTGGCACAGGTTGAAAAACACTTTAGAATGATGAAAATAGATCTGAAAATATCTCCTCTGCCTGTTGAGGAAGTTGTTCTCTTGATGGTTTATATGATGATTATATGATGACAGAAAAGACTAACTACAATTTGAAGGTATTTCCATTGATCTTTCCTTCATATGCAAATATGACAAACATATAAAGCTATTCAGATTTGAATTACTTCAGTGAGGCAAAACATGAAGCAGAGGGTGATGAAGTTCTCCATATCAAGATGATGTTCTTCTGGAAAATTGGGTTAATTGAGAAAAAATTGCTTTTGTTAATTCTGGTAAATAATATATTGTGTGAATACTATGTGCTGGAATGATATGAAAGAAATTGACAATCTACTTGTAATAGGTCTTCCAAAGTCTTTGGAAGACTTACATACTTGCAAGTCAATCTATAGAAAATTAATGCTGCACCTCCCCCCATCAAAAAAGTCCCTATTTCCACTGATGGAAAAGCATTTGCTTTGGAGTAGAAATGTTGGAAAACAACATTTTGATGAAATTCTCATGAATGGGTTAGATTCTTGCACTTCATATAAACTGAGTTATGAACTAACCGAATAGCATATCAGAAATCATGTTAGTCGCTATAAAATTGTGCTTTTTGCTAGCCTAAAACTGACTGCTCCATCCCTTTTTTTAAAAAATCACATTTGTCCTCTTCCCTCTGGCTTCAGGTGCAAATGCTGATATTTATTTCAGGCCTAATTTATGTCTCATTATTTCCATTTTCTGTGTTTTAATTGCTAGCCATTTTGAGTGCTCAGCTGAATGGGAAACGGGGTTGTAAATTAAATAAATAAATAAATAAATAAATAAATAAATATGTGGGTATTCCTATTAAGGTCTAGGAGAAAATATTTCACATATTTTTTCATGGGGGCTTTTAGGTTAAAAAGGCTGCAGAAAAATAATGGTCCATGTTAAATATCATACAGTGGTTTTAACATGGACCATTACATGATTCCATTTTGCCCAATGTGTGATTTTTGGCAGAAACCAGAAGTAAATGCTGGTAACCAGCAAAAAAAATGTCAAAGATCACAGTCATGTGTCAGTGGGATGCTGGTAATGGCCATTAATTGTTTTTGTTTATTTATTGTTATTTTTTGTTTTCTTATTTTAACGTGTACCAGTTTTAATATTTGTAAGCTACCCAGAGTTGTCTCTGACAATATGGGTGGCACATAAATTTAATAAGTAAATAAAGGTAGACCGGTTGCCAAGCACTCAAAATGCAATGGGGAAGGATGGCCATCTTAACTTCACAATCAGTTCATAAGAAGATTTTGGGAGATCCATTATAAATGGCCTCACAGCTCACAATGCACCAGTCTGAGGATGTCTTCAGAGCAATCCCTATAGCACAGCTAGAAGAGTAACAGAATAACAGATTTGAAAGGCACCTTGGAAGTCTTCTTGTCCAACACCCTATTCGAGCAGGAGACCCTATACCCGTGATGATGAACTTACGGTACGTGTGCCATCTCTCCAGGCACACCAGCCATCTCCTGTTGTTGTTCTTGGTTCTGGCGTGCACATGCACGCTGGCCATTTGGTCTTTGAACGTGCAGGAATGCCAGAAAGAAGAACTGCTCTTCCAGTGGTGCTCCCCCCCTGCACATGTGCACTCCCATTTCAGCACTCAGTGCCGAAAAGGTTCGCCAACACTGCCCTATACCATTCCAGACAAATGGCACCTTAAAAATCCCTAGTGATGGAGCACCCACAACTTCTGAAGGTAGGTCATCAGAAAGTTGTTTTTTTCCAGAATCAAATGATTCAATGAAAGGGCTGCTTTAACAATTCACAAATTTATATTGAGTTATAATTTCTATTATTTATCCCCATTTTAATTTTTAATTATGCCACTCTTATATTTAAAAAGTATCCCCTTTCTAATCACATTTTAATACAAATAAAATAGTATTCATCTTATTTACGTTTAACAAGTTATGTAATTCTAATAATAGTACAGTCATTTTTATTAATTTATAATCTTTCATTATTATTTTATTCAATATTTCAATAGAAGTCTGTTAAACACCGCAAATATGATTATCAATATATTATTTGTAGTAAAAGGAGTGACGTTAAGAATATAGAGATTGACACAAAAATAACATACTAAAATACTGAGTAATCAAAAATGATAATTTAACAAAATATGTGTATTAATATCAAATTTTAAAAGATTGTCAATTCTATTAAACATGAAGAATATTATCACATTTGTTTTAAAATGTAAGACACTCCGGTGCCACATGTTCACACAATATGTTTGTTGAAACAAGAAAAAATAAAACGTTTATTATAAAAAAAAGAAAAAATGAAAGGGCTGCTTTGATTTAGGCCCAGGTCTCTGTGTGTCTCGTCCATTAATTCTTTTCATCACAGTCATCAGGGGAAGCAGTTATAGTGGTGCATAGAAGAGGTTTCGATCACTTTCTTCTGACCAAAACTTCTGCCTTCATTGATCTGCTGTATTCTATCCATCCTTCCTCTTTTCTTCCACCCTATGAGGAAATCACAATATTTACACTTTATCTCATAAATTGAAAAAAAAATTCAATATGCAAGAGACTTTCTTCTTCTCTCCTTCCCTGGCTCCAAAATGGGGAAGCACACAAATATATCATAGCTGAACCCTTATGCTATTATGCTGCGGCTCTCTATACAACTTCTGTTTTGACTGAAAGCAGTAGCTACTAATGGTTCTTTGGAAGCCATTGTCCAAGTTACAGACGCACATTAACCTGTGCCCCAGTATGTGAGCCCACAGCTCCAAACTGCAAATCATTTATTCCTAGATTACAGGGAATGCAGGCTCTGGAAGCTCCTTTTGTAGGAAATAACAGCCCTGCTGTTTTAGCCCTCAGTTACAATACAGGTCCACATTCCTTAGCACAGTTCGACTGCAAAATGGACTACAAATGTCAGCAGTTGAATAGCATCCAGTAAAGCTAATGGGAGGGGAAACAGTGGAAGCTAGCATGATAAATGTGGGGTAAATAACATCATTAAGATAATTTCTAACTTTAGAGCTTTTTGATCAGAATTGTGTTTTAGAAAAGAAAAAGAAAATTAAGACAAGTCTAGGTTAGGCATGAATATCTTGCAACTTTACCTTGACTTAAACATTTTTGAATGCATGAGGAAGCCTGAGAGGATCAAAGGGCAGAACTGATAGAATTTCCCTAACAAATTGGAACATATCCTCTATAATAAAAATGATTAAATGGAACATGCCCACAAACTGTATCTCTGGGATGAACCGCTTATACCCAATGTGACTACAGATATCCTTTGGTGTCCATCAAGAGATATCCATATTGCTCTCCTGCCCAGCAATAACAGAATATGTTCTGGAATATTGCACCATCTTTATTTTTCAAGCGCACCTATGGATTTCACAGAGATAAATTTTGAGATGATTATGAGTATTCTTAGAGAAGGTCAAAAAAATTATTTGGGATCTATCCGTGGGAGAGTCAAAAGAAGTTTGACTCATGTGACCTGGCACTTCTTTTCACATCCATTGCACATATGACATTCATAAGAAGAGGTGAGGTTTTGATTGCATTGTTGCAACCAACGTTTTGGGGGTTTTTTACACACCGGAGCAAGAGACCAATTTACAGGCGTGTATTCTGCTTTTTTTTCCCCTTCCTAATTGGTATATCCATTCTCCCAGCCATCATAGGAATCAACCAACTACTTCTGACAGTCAGTTAGATTGAAAAAGTGGGACTTCTGATGTAATATAAATTCATATCCATTCTTTAAATCATGGGTTATCAAAAACTGAATGGTTTTGCTCATGTTGAAGAGAATAGATCTTTATGTAGTTATCTTAGATTTGAAAGGTTCTGTTTACCAGAAAAATGGTAAGCAAGAAGAAACACTGGCTAACATTTCTGAAAGTACTGCCAAGAAAATTGCAGGGACTAGTCCAGGCAATTGTCAGGAGTCAAGATAAAGTTTGGTCACAAAAAGAAACCCTATGGAGCTGACTGCAAAATATTGCCAATGGCACCTGTAAGAAGGGACAAATTCACTATTTTAAAATAGTTTTATGTGATGACATTTGTGTAGCAAATATCAAAAGGTAGAACCTGCATTGTAATGTTACATGGCATGTGTTCTTATTTTGATGTAATTGTGATTAACAGCCCGGTATGTTTAGTAGGATGGTATGCTGCCATGGATTTAAGTCCCTATACTTCCTTCCAAGTAAATCTTACTGAGCTATAAAACAAGAAGACTTTAGAGGAGCGTGCCCATATCTGAGACTGAATGAATAGTTTTGATACACTTCTAACAAAACCTTAAGTACAAAAGGAAAATATTGAACGTGTCTGAGTTCTAGGATATGTAATTATTTGCAAGTGTTGCCAAATTTTCATACTTATTCCTTAGTAGAAAGGAAAAGAACATTTTGGCAATGTTAAAATAAAGGATTACTGGATCCAAGAATAAGGAGTGATCTTAAAATAAGATGAATCATCCAGTTCATACATAAAACACATTTTCCCTAACCTAAATACAGTTGCTAGCAGGGTGTGTCTTTCTTTTCTCTACATAGGTTTAATATTAAATGTTTGGAGTTCAAAGAATTTGCAAAGAAAGCCACATCACATAATTATTTCCTCTCTTTTATAAGTAACCTCCATAATTGCTTATAAAACAGAAATAAAAGAAGCTTCTTATCAACATAAAGTTCTAGAAAAAAACCACATCCCTTTGCAGGATAAATATTTCATTTGGATTAGTGGTATTTTTCTTCATACTGATTGTCTAATTTGGAGGAGTGTGAACACCCATCGTCTCCTTTATTAGTCAATGGAAGATAAGACACAAAGCTATGGTCACTTCTAAACAACCAGCCTTTCTGTCTCCCAGCCTTTCTGATTCCTGTATAAAATGTTCCTGAGATTGATCTGAGCTGTTTTGACTGTTTGTAAGTCTGTTCCCTTTCTTCTCTTCCTTGAAAATCTTCCTGTATAGAATAGCCCAGACACAAAAGACTACAGATGAAAATGATTACCGTTTATTAGCAACAGACTTGGTTTAACTAGTTGTTCCAACCTATTTTAGATATTATAATCTCATTTTAATATTCCTCCCTCTTTTCGTCTTCCCTCTGCCCCTCCTTTTCTTTCTTTCTTTCTTTCTTTCTTTCTTTCTTTCTTTCTTTCTTTCTTTCTTTCTTTCTTTCTTTCTTTCTTTCTTTCTTTCTTTCTTTCTTTCTTTTTTTCAGTTTAAAAGAGAGAAGTTGCCTTGAAATGGAATTTCCAGATTTTTTACAAAATATTAGGGAAGTGTCAAGATTTTCTGCAATTGCAAACCTCTGATTACAACATTGCTCAGTCACCAGAGAGGTACCTGGGTACCTGCCTTAAAGTTAGGATAAACTTTCTAAGGGCAGAACTATTTGGCAGTAGGTCAAACTGCTTTGGTAAGCAATGGGCTCCGTCACTGAAAATATTCAAACAGAGTCTTGATGCTTTCATGAGCCATGCAGGCTGGTTATTATATGAATAATAATCTGGAGAATACAGAAGATTGCTAAACTTTATATGCTTTCCCCATGTTTGGTATTGTGTGAGTCCGTGCAGGCATGTATACTCACACATACGGTATATTCAACATCTTATTAGCAACTCAGTATTTGCTTTAGGATTATGCTTGTGCAGAAATAGTAAAAATGGCTGGAGAGACTATTCAGAATTTTTCTTAACCCAAATGTATTATTTGTTGCCCACACAGATTGCCCACACAGAATAAATTCATCAAGGGTGGGAAATTTGTATTAAGCATTCTCAGAAAGATTCAAGATTATGAGAAACTCTGTGATCTTGTCTTTCACATGTCAAGAGTGGCTCCAACTGGTGCATTGCATTTTGATGATGGGAAGGGGAGATGTTATGGTTGCTACTGTGGTAATTTAATTCTTATTATTAACAGGCAGACACTAAAGTTTGCATCCCCTAAGACTTTTAAACTCTAACTTCTGTATACAACAAAGGTCAGCTCTTCCAGAAAGCAGAATTGATCTGAGCTGTCAGGGCTTTAACTTTCAAGGACTCAAAACTCCTGTCATAAATAAATTTCTAAACAGGATGTAACTGGTGGTAATTTCCTTTCTTTGTGGAAGAAGCATAAAGATTGAAAATCTTGATGGTGAGATTCTTTTTTCTTCCAAATCAAAGCTATTTAAAATGTAATTGCACAATAGTAGCCATAAATCTAAAGAAATGATTGTATTTTGGATTACTATATTCATATTTATCTTTTTTTAAGCAAAAGTTATAGCATACTTCAATCTTGAAAATTCTGGGCAACTTGCTTAGGAAAAAGCAAATAGTGGTTTTGAGCCACTGGACATTTTGGGGAGAGAATTTTATAAAGTGGGAGCTAATGTGCAAAAGGCCCCAATATCTTGTTTGCATCCTGTATATCTTGAGAAGAGGGGTCATTTCTTGACAGCCAGGCCTGATTGGCATATTTGATTCCTGCAAGGTGTTGTCTGATTTATCCAGATGCTGCACCATGTGGGGCTTTAAAATAATGGCCAGAGCTTTGAGTCATCTCCAAAGTCTGCCAAAACCTTGAGCTTCCTAGTAGTTTTCAAGACCAGCCCCAAGTAGAGCACATCGCAGAAGACAAGCTGTGAAGTAACTAGTCCAAGAGTGACTGTTTGAGAAACTGCCCGGTTTGGGAAAAGGTGCAGCTGGTACACCAGAATGACCCAAACAGTTGACCACAGTTAGTACCCATAAACACAGTTGCTACTTGTTCTTCAAGCAGGAGCTATGAGTCCAAGACCCTGTACCTTGAGTTGAGCAGTGCCACACCATCCAAGAAAATGCGTGGGAATCCTAAAATCCAGGATGCCTTAAAATCTGCCACAACTCAATCCTGAAAAATTGAATCAGAGTCAGTTCCTCCCTATCCAAGCCTTCATAACCTCTTGGTGCTGATCCAGGACCTTGACAGTCTCACTTGGCCAGTGACAAGCAGTGTGGAATATTTCAAATAAATTAAAGTATGTAGGAAATGATGTTGTGGGCAATAGAGAAAAGAAGTTCGTATTTCATTGGACTCTGTCCTTCAAGTCTGTAGAAATTCTCAGTCATCCAGGTCATGATAGTCCCAAGGTGTTTTTTTCAGGAGGCAACTGTTTTTTCTTTGGAGACATTTCACTTCTCATCCAAGAAGCTTCTTCAGTTCCGACAGGATAATGGGGAATGGAAGGATTTATATTCCTTGCAGACAGCTGGTCATTTGCATTATTTTAGAGGGTTGTTGAAGTACTTGGAGGTTTATCTGTGTCCTCAGAGTCACCTGAGTAGTGCTCCTGTTCCTGTAGTCTGCAATTTTTTTCCTCTGGAAATCCATTCCTTCTCCGATACCATTCAAAAGGTGTTCATCCCAATTTGTATAGCTAAAACAGTTGTAAAGGTGTCTGCCAGGAATATAAATCCTTCCATTCCCCATTATCCTATCAGAGCTGAAGCTTCTTGGATGAGAAGCCAAATGTATCCAAATAAAAACCAAGAAAGTCCCAATTGCCTCCTGAAAAAAACCACCTTTGGATCTGTCCTTCTAGCAAAGCAGGCAGAGGTTGAAGAAAAGGAATATTTTGGAATTAAGGAGTTACCTATGCCATATCAAGCAATCTGTATTACTCCAAACACAATTGGTCATTCTGATTCATTCACACTCCAGCTAGAAAACTCAAGTGATTATTACTAGGACATTTTGCACCATGTTTTTACCTTTTTCAAAAAAAGATGTCTGGTTTTATTGGTAATTCTTAAATGAATAAATAAATAAAAAGCCCACAGCAACAATATAGCATCATTTGGTTTCCTAAGAGAGTACTGAACATTTTCAGAAAAATCTCATGGGGGAAAAATATAGGAGGAATGAAGGAAGGTAGAGAAGGTAATTGGACAGAGATCCCAATGTGGCAAATATTTTAAAAATAGACAACTAACGGGAGGTTGGAATATTTTAGTGAAAATCTGGCTCTGTTCCAGACAGAAAATGCATTTGAGGGAGAAGAGAGAAAAAGTGTGGAAGGTATGTGAGGCTGCCGCAGTTTTGTGGATTCTTCTTCATCCTTATTACTAAGACTGACATACTGCTGGGTCTTATTAATTTTTCACTTAAAGCTACACGCAAAAAAATAGTTAATTATTGAAAATGCATTTCTGTCTGATGCTGAAAGGCTGTCTCTTTCAAACAGGTGACTGGCTCAGATAACCCCAGAAGGCACTTCTGGGACTTCTAAAGCCTTGATCATAAAATTTCTTTTTTAATTTGATAAGAATAGAGGTGATTAAAAGTGGAGATGATGGCAAGTCTAATGAAAGCTCCCCTCTTATGTCCCCCAAGAACTGAAATAATTGCTTGATTTCTTCATCTTCTTCTTTATGAATATTTTCAATGCTGGTCTCCTGCTGGCACAATGCCTATAAAGATCATTGGAGCAAGTGAACGAGAGTGTGTGGGTAATATTACTCCCTGCACTGATGGTAGTTCAAAGACAAGAATGTCCAGACAAAATACACAGCAAAGGATCAGTTCTTAAACATTTCAAGAAGACAGGAACAGGACACAACAGGCCGATGACTTCAGAAGCCCAAAATAAACAAGTAAGCTGAGATACAAGGCAGAGCAGGCACTGAAATTAATTATGCCTTCATCATTAATGCACACACACAGACACACACACACACACACACCACCACAGATCACACCACTGGGCAATGGTCAAGATTTCCTTTTCTGGAGGGACTGTGAAATATCTGCTCTATCAACAAACTTGTTACTTATGACCATTGGGGTCAAATCTGGTGGACTTTTCCCCCGGGGTCAAGGTTATTAATTTGAGTAAAAAGGACATGGCAGTGATCAGCCTCAGGCAAATGGCTGTGTAGTGAACAGCATGGGAATCTTCTGCAGAGTGTTCTCCAATTTTGTTCAGCGGCAAAGGGTGAGAAATGGTTATTCTCTAGCAATATATAAGCAATGATTAAGCTCTAAAGTAAAAAGGGAGGAAGCATGGAACTAAGATTTATCAATAACATCATTCCTTTGACATGCATTTCTTGCTCCCGGTTACAAGGTCAAACTATATATCACAGTTGACTCTTGCCTTCAGGATTTTTCTACTACAAGTTGCCAGTACGTGGGAAACAGGGATAGAAAAAAGGGAGGTCTCTTTTATACCCCACTGACATCTTGACTCAAATCAGTGTTCTCTTCCTGCTGCGTAAGTGGTAAAATACCTTCTTCTTCCTATTAGTTCTTTCTGCTTCTTTTTCATATACTTTGAAGATAGAATTTTTATACCACAAAAGTGTCATTTAAGCTAAACTAGTTCTATATTTTGGATTATTATTCTCAAGAGTCACTCTATGAGAGAGATGGCTGGTCTATATATATGGCAAATAAACAAATAAATAATGCAAATTAAGCCATAGTTTCCTGGTTCGAATATAACAGCAAGTGTGGATTAACATACTAGGGTCAAACCAAGTCTGGGTAAGAAGCAGGAAGACATAATGCTTGCTTTGGTGTTTAGAAATTAGAGTGTGTAAAGTTGAAACACAGATACAAATGGCACATAAAAGTATCGAGGCAATGAAATTTGGATTAACCCTTGCTAATTGGAAATGCAAAAAAAAATGAAACATCTTTTTTTGCTAATAACACTCTCACATTCCAGCCTAACTGTGCTTTTCTGCAACATCTTGTACTGTAGCATTATTCTCAAAGCAGCATTGGAAAGACAGAATCATCCTGTTTTGATAGGGTGGATTCTTTTCATGCACAGAGATGCAGATCCTGGAGTTTCTAGATGGAGTGCAAAAGAAGCTTAGATGAAAATATGGTTTGACACTGGCAGACAATGCCTAAATGTTAGACTGGATCCTGAATGCCAATATTCTGCAAACTACCCAGTCCCCAGCAATATAAACTTTAGTACCTGTCAAATTCAGTCCCTGCTTGGTTTCATTATTGCTTTCAGATTCTTTTAATGAAAAACAAAAGATAAATGGGCATGCTGCAAAGCAAAATAACAGCCTCAAGCTGTTCGCAAGAATGCTTCTGGCCTTGCAGAGTCCCCGTAGGCATGATTATTAAAAATGGAGATAAAACCCTCTCTTTTCCTTGGAAAATCCCAGAAACACATACTTTCAACCTTACAAGGTAGTCCGGAGAAGAAGCACACCTACAGGTACCAGCTCTAACTTTACTGTAAGGTCTAAATGAGACAGGTGGCACATAAATATAATAAATAAAAATAAACAAAATAAATACATTAAGAGAGTGTTACAGGAACAATTCTTTCCCTTCCCTTTATGGTCCAAGAAACTAGGCTACGTCCCTTCTGACATGTTGGCCATGCCCTCATTCTTTCTGTGGGCCTCGGCTGCCTCTTACCTGACCATAGTCTAGTCTGTGGCTCTTTCTCTCCTGTCTCCCTAGATCACTCCGACATACTATTACATAGACACACAAAATGTCAAGAGCAGGAAATCAGGAACCAAAGCAGTTCAAATGAATATAATTTTATTGCATGCTAACTCACTCTACTTGAAGCTGAACTACTAATGGTCAAAGCAAATAGGAGGTAGATAAGAATCAACCAAATTCAAGGAGGGCTGGACGTAGATCTCTTGTGGGTATGAAGGGACTCAAAGCCGATGATGTGCTTGACCCCTCCCTCAAGGCTCAACCAAGTCATCTCCTACACAAAGGTAAGCTGAGCTAATAGAGAGCACCTTAAGGGAGCTAGAATGGTAAAGACCAATTTAATTTTCAGTTTTCCTTCTGATAAATGGATAAACATTTTCTGAGAGCACTCAATGACTTTTTTGCAATGTTCTGAATATGTCCACTGGCCCCAGAAGATCAAGAATTGCCAAATATCTGGACCAGCCATCAGATATTACATAAAGCTTCCTATGTTCCACATCAACAAAACACAAAACAAATGCTGTATCTCTAGAGCTAAAGTATGCCTTTCTCAAACTACAAGAAATAGACAGAGACATTTTAGTAAATAAGTGCCATAAGGATGTTCTGTATATACCTTTTCAAACTGAATGGTCAGTGCAGTTTCTGCAATATTTCAGCTCTGTCTCATAAAATGAAATAGATGTGTTTGCAACAGCAGCGGAGACATTAGAGCTCCAACTGAAATTTTTTTCTGGTCAAGGGCATTCACACAGACACATAGTCTATGAATTCCTTTCATGTGGGAACAGGGGAATTATTTCTGTGAGACAAGTAATAAGATAAGAGAGAAAACAGAGTCATTGCTCTAGGCTGAGCAGAGCACTGGATTACTTTAGTTGTGGAGAAAATGCATTTTATCAATAATCTGTTGCTTTGTGGCTGTTTAAGACCTGCTCCTTTCTCAAAAAGATATCATATATGTATAATTAATTTAGCTGTTTTATTGTTATGGACAAAAGATCCAGAATATTTTTAAAAGATATATAAAAAGGTATATAAAACAATTAGTGTATAGGCTAAAATGAAACCCAAATTTGGAATGGAATGGAATGGAACCGGGTGGGATGGAATGAAGCAGAACAGAACAGAACAAAATAGAATCAGAAGGCTAGGAGGAACCTTGGAGGTCTTCAAGTCCAACTCTCTACCCAAGAAAGTTGGATAAGGAAACCTTGCCCCATGTACCATCCTCAACAAATGGTTGTCCAATCTTTTCTTTAAAAAGTTTAAAAGGGAATATGAACCTTTACCCAAAGTTGCCCTCTATACTATTGCCAACAAACAAATACCATATGAGATACATATTGGCATAAAGCCATGGGCTGCTATAGATGCACAGTCTTGGATCTAGGATTTTATTGGTTCCTTTGAGTCAGTGTTAATCCCTGCAGTTTTCAGAAATGGCTTGCCATTGCCTCCTTCCTAGGGCTGAGGGGAAATGACTGGATCACGTGAGCTGGACAAGATCAAACTCCTGGCTATGGCCAGAGCTAGCCCGCAATACAGCATTCTAATCACTGAGCCAATATGGTTCCTACTATTCTTCTAAGAAGCCATGTAGGTTTATAGCAACAGAAGTAGTCCCTCTATAAGCCATTTAGGGCTTTAAAAATCAGTACCAATATCTTGAATTATATATAGTAAAAATTTGTAATCAGCAATCTATGATCCCTGCACCTTGCATTGGTCAGCAGTCCAACAGCCACATTTTTGTCATGTTTCAAGAAAAGATCAAGGTACAGAGCATTGCAGCAGCCAAGATTAATTGCAACTGAAACATGGATAACTGCCACTAAGTTTGGTCAATTAAAGAAACAAGAATGTTAACCATAATTCTACCAAAATGTTCCTTTGTACAGTTAGGAAATGGACAGAACAGAAAGACAGGATTTACTGGTGAAACCATCTTTGGGGGGGGGGGGCAGGGAGATTGCTCTGATTTACTGAGGGAAGAACATTAAAGCAAGTTAACATAATGAGCTTTCTGCACTGTGACATAGGGAGAGTGTGAGTGAAATGTGAGTCTCAGATATGTTGTCTGATTGTGTTCTGGGATTCTCAAAATCAATCCAGGTAACACATGGGACTCAGAGGAGGTATTCAGCAGGTTCTGACCAGTTCTGGAGAACTGGTAGCGGAAATTTGGAGTAGTTTGGAGAACCGGCAAATTCCACCTCTGACTGGCCCCGCCCCCACCTATTCTCTGCTTCCAGCATCCAAACTGATTGGCTGGGTCTTCTTTTGTTGCCCTGCCCTGAACAGAGCTGGAAAGCAGGTTAGTGGGGTGGGGAGGGAATGGAGATTTTGCAGTATCCTTTCCCTGTCACGCCCACCAAGCCATGCCCATCAAGCCACACCATGCCCACCAAGCCATGCCCACAGAACCGGTAGTAAAAAAAATTGAATCCTACCACTGATGGGACTGGTGTTTACTTCTTTACTCCCAGAGTTCTCAACTGCAGTAAGCAAAAGTACATTTGTCTTCTAAAATTGAAGAGTCCAAACCAGGAACAAATTTTAGCTGGACAGTGAAAAAGAATCAAACTCATACATTTGCTACAACTAGATTTTTCTCTAAGTATAGTATATTGTGTTTGACATATCTTGGAACTTCACGGAGAAAATGAGGGAAGATAGAGTGAACAAGCTTCAGGTATTATTTCTTAACCCAAATACCAATAATACCTCACACTGTTGTGAAGATAAAACGTATACATGGAAAGGCTAAATCAAGTGACTCTACAGTTGTGTCTTGTTTGATAATCCCAAATTCATCATGTCTGTGCTGACACTATAGTCTTTCACACAATGACAGCTTAGTGATTGACATTGGGATAATGGACGCACTTACTGTTATTATGCTATTAAAGATTATTTTAGTTGATTGTTTGAAATGAAAATGGAAATATCTTTCCTTAGGCAATGTGTTCTACCATTGTCAAATTCTTCAGTTTAATTTTCAATAAATATTCATTTGGTTTGTTCTTCAACAATGGCACTTAATATACTTTTTAAAATTATACAGAAAGGAATGCTGATCCACAAAACAAAAAATTCAAAATCCAAATTTGAACAATATCTTGATTTGGAAGAACCAAATGATGTGAAAAGTATGCAAATTCTTAAGTTTTCCCAAAAGTTTTTCACCAGGCTAAGTGGTGCAAAAAAAGAGAAATATGGGAGAAGAACAGTTCAAGCCACTATTACAGCAATGTACTGCCTCAATTTCAGACTAAATGAATATTCAAACTAAATGAATACTAGCATTACAATTTAACAAATTACCCATACAATAGTATTTAGTTCTGCAGATTTATAGACTTTTCTTTCAGAAAGAAGTATCATCACTTTACTATTCATAGGGAAACAAAAAGAAATAATTTTAGTATGGGAATGAAGGAAAATCTACAAATAACTGTTTTAGAAATTAAGGCATGGAAACATTCCAGATTGTTTCAAAAAGTTATCTTGCAGCTTATTAGGAGTCAATAGAACCAAACAGCATGCTATAATGTGCCCCATATGAAATATTAAGGAGAACACACATCAGTGTTGCTGATACATGGCTAAGTTGGAAGGTTTTCTACCGTCAGCAGAAACCCCAAAAGTGGTACAAACCAAGAAATCAATAATGCAATAACAAAATTTTTCATTTCTGGGTGAGAACCTTTAGAAATGAGAACCAGATTTTGTTTTTATGTCTCAAAGGACTTGGTAGGATAAAATAGTTGACTTAGAAACTCTCAGATGCCAGATTATTTAGTTGTAGTATTTAATTGTTTATTGTTTGTTTCTCTCCTCTTCCTATTCAATCTCTAAACTGCCCAGGAACCTCTATTATTGGGTAATATACAAATCTCTTTTAAATATGTGTTAAAAACACTGTAGCATAAAATAATAGAAATCTTCAGCAGTAATAAGGAAGCACAAATCACAATAAAGCCAGCATGTTTGGGAACTCTAAAAGGGTTCCTAAAATATGTAGGAAAATGCCAAATGTATTCATCTGGCACCAGGAAGAATTTTTTTTCAGACATTGTGACTTACCAATACGGACAGCAAAATCATCTATCTGTCATTGATGATTCTATCTTTTGCACGTAATATCTACCCACCTCTCCTGCCTGAGTAACATTATCAGTGAAATAGGCAGCCATGTAAAAAGAGTTAAAGATACACTTTGTAAGCATGGTGATTTATCATATCCTCTTTTCTTTTTATGTCCATTTCTGACCATATGACAGGCCAAATTTCAAGAGCCTTCAAACTGTGTGGCACTATGTAGTTATAATCCCACAGGAGCTAAAAATGTTGCATCACCAGATTTACAAAATTATGTGAGTATCCAAAGAAAGTAAAATTAGAAAATAAGGTCACATTATGTTCTGCTATTAAGACTGCTGATTGTAGAATAACTTGTATTATAATGTTTGCAAACATATGTTACGTTTTGATGGTGGTTGTTTTAATTGAATGAAGAAAGATATTTTCAGACATAGGGGCGACATGGCCTTGTAGATGGTAAATTGCACATGGGGTGCTGTAGCAAAAATATGGAAAGAGGTGGATGGAAGATAAGAGAAACACTGGATGGGGGTTGGTTGGAGAATATCTGTATGGAATTTAATTTAAGAGTTTGGGATGGGGAGAATCTTAGAATTATTCCAGTGCCTGGAATAATGAGGCATTAAATCAGAACCTCTCTAAGAAAAAAAAAATATTATGCTTTCTAATTTCATTTCATGAAACACCCACTGCAGTCTAAAGGAACGATCCACTGAACAAACTTTATTATTATTATTTATTTATTTGTCAAGCAATTATAAGATAACAGGTATAAGTATAAACATAGTTCTGAATACATGAAATGGATACATATAAGAAAAATAAAAAGAAACAATAGGACAGGGACAGTATGCACATTGGTGCGCTTATGCACGCCCCCTACAGACCTCTTAGGAAAGGGGTGAGGTCAATAGTAGACAGTCTAAGGTTAAAGTTTTTGGGGTTTGGGGAAGAAACCACAGTCAGGTAGAGTATTCCAGACATTGACCACTCTGTTGCTGAAGTTGTATTTCCTGCAATCAAGTTTGGTGCAGTTTACCTTGAATTTGTATCTATTGTGTGCTCTTGTATTGTTATGGTTGAAGCTGAAATACTCGTTGACAGGTAGGACATTGCAATGTATAATTTTATATACTATACTTAGATCGGACTGAAGGCGGCAAAGTTCTAGGTTTTCTAGGTTTAGAATTTCAAGTCTGGTGGCATAAGGTATTGTGCAACAAGTAGAGGAGTGGAGAGCTCTTCTTGTGAAATATTTCTGGACTTTCTCAACTATGTTAATATCAGATACGTAATGCGGGTTCCAAACTGGTGAGATGTATCCAAGTATTGGTCTAGCAAATGTTTTGTATGCTCTAGTTAGTAGTGTGATATTCCCAGAGAAAAAGCTATGTAGAATTAGGTTAACAACTCTTAATGCCTTTTTGGTTATGTAGTTCCAGTGGACTCTAGCACATAGATCATTAGAGATGAGTATTCCAACGTCCTTTACAGAGCTTGGATCATCAACAAGGTCTTGACTATTCAGCTTGTATTTTATTTTCTGATTTATTTTTTTTTGCCAATATGTAAGACAGAGTATTTATTTGTTGAGATTTGAAGTTGCCATTTGTTTGACCATTCTGATACATAGTCGAGGTCTTTTTGAAGGGTAGCAGTATTGTCTGTGGTGTTGAATAGCTTTACATCATCAGCGAAGAGAACGCAGTTGTTCTTAATATGATCACAGAGGTCATTTATGTGGAATATGAAGAGAGTTGGTCCTAGAACACTGACTTGGGAGACACCACTGTTGACAGGTACAGAATTTGATAGGATGGTCCCAATTTTGACCATTTGTTGTCTGTTTGACAGGAATGCTTCTATCCAGTTATGCAGGTGTCCAGAGATACCATAAGATTTTAGTTTTAGGAATAGTTTGTCATGTACCACTGAATCAAAGGCTTTACAGAAGTCTATGTAGATTGCATCTATTGCTTTACCCTGATCGAGTTGTGTAGTCCATATGTTTTTGCAGTGTAAGAGTTGCAGATTACAGGATAGTTTTTTGCTGAAACCAAATTGTTTATTGGAGAGTAGGTTGTTTGTCTCTAAGTGGAGGATAATGGATTGGTTAATAATTGATTCCATGACTTTACAGGTGATGCAGCATAAGGAGATTAGTCGGTAATTTTCAACTAGTCTGGGGTCTTCCTTTTTGAAGATGGGGATGACCATGGCTTGTGACCATAGGTTTGGCAAGGAGCTGGTCTTGAAAGATTTTTCAAAGATTGGGCTTAGAGGTTCGGTTATGGCAGTAGATAGCTTTTTTAAGAAGTAGGCACCTATTCCGTCCGGTCCAATAGATAAAGATGGTTTTAGATTGTATAGTGCTTTTTCAACATTGTCTTCTGTAAAATCAATATGTATTAAATCATTGTAGTTGTCTGTGGTTCGACTAGGAAATACTGGGCATGATCCATTGCTGTTTACAAATACTGAACCAAAGAATGTGTTAAAGATGTTGGCTTTAATAGTGTCATCGTTGCAGTCTTTACCATTAGGTCCTTTCAGGGGTGGGATGGACCTTGAGTCTTTTAGTTTGTTGTTTATAAAATTGTAGAAAGCGTGGGTGGAATTGGTGCATAGAAGGTTTTCCTCTTGTTTAATGTGATAATTGGTACATTCAGTCTTTATCTGGTGGCATAAATTTTTGTATTGGCTTTTGAAGTTGGCAACGTGACCAGATTTGTTTTTCCGCCAAAGTGATTTCTTTTTGGATTGAAGCTTCCTTATTGTTATGGGTAATTTGTTTTTTCTGGTTTTGGGAGTTATTAATGGTACATATAGTTTGATGACTCTTTTGACTTCATGTAAAAATATGTTGTAATGATCTTCAACAGTATCGCATCCAGTGAATAGAAGTTGTCAATCAAGAGATGAGAGATCATTGTCTATAAGATCATAGTTGCCTTTTTTGAAGTTATAATTGGTGATCCCATCGTTATGATGATTTTTATGAGGACGTATGTTGACACAAAAGTCAATCATGTTGTGGTCACTGTTGGAAAAGGGTTCTTTAATTTGTATTCCGTAAATTGAATTCAAACTATTGCAGAAGATGAGATCAAGGCAGTTGTTAAGTCTAGTATTGTTGGTTACTAGTTGTTCCAGTCCCATATTTGTTACTGCATTGTAGAAGGTTGCATGTGTGGATTCAGTTGTACATTCATTAAGGGTCCACTTAATATGAGGTAGATTGAAGTCACCAAGAAAGATAAAAGCATGTGGGCAGGATATTGCCCATGTTACTAGTGAATTTAACTTGTTTACATGTTCGATGTCATAATCAGGGGGTCTGTAACATAGTAAGAATCTAAATGTGATATTTAAGGACAGTTCACAGATGATGGTCTCAGGAAGAGCAAGCTCCTGGGTAACTTGGATGTTTTTTAGATGTAGGGACTTTTTATAGAAGATAGCAATACCACCTCCTCTACGGATTTTGTAATCAGTAAACGTGATAGTCTCTTACTGTGGTAATGGAGTCAGGGAGAGATGCATTGAGCCATGTTTCACAGACAAATATGCTGTAAAATTTAGCCGTATTTAGCAAGAGGAGAAATTCAGGTATTTTATTTACAAGGCTTCTTGCATTGAGTAGCTTGCATTTAAGGCCAGTTGTAGTTGGAATAGAGGTAGCTACTTGTCAAGCTTTTGTTGCAAACATAGTCTAGGGTATTGATAGTAATAATTAACAGTCTTTTCCTGCCATTGGGATGAACATGGAAGAAGAAAAAAAGGATGAGATGAAACAAAAAGGAAAAAACCGATCAAAGGAGCACCAAGGAATAAATAAGGAGTGACAGGTCTTTCAACAAAGCACAGATCTATGATAATTAAGAGAGAGGCATAACACCAAATAATTTCACCAAGATAGAGAATGATGGAGGAAAGTGTGGGATACATGAAACCCATCCGTATTGTTCACACTTTGATGCAGAATAGAGGGGGAAATCACCTGGTATCTGACACTGCATCTTACTCTGCTGTCATTGTATACATAAAAAGGCTAAACCTGGAATAACCACAGACCTTTCCCATTGCAATTGTTTATTTATTTTATTTATTTATTTGAGATGTCAATCACTTACAAAATAATAGTTATAAGTATAAGCATGAGTAAAAATACAGGGATGGTAGGTACGAATAAATGGGGACAAAAGGACAGGGATGGTAGGTACGATTGTGCACTTATACACGCCCCTTACAGACTCTTAGGAATGGGGTGAGGTCAATAGTGGATAGTTTGAGGTTAAAGGAGTGAGGGTTATAGGATGTAACAACAGAGTCAGGTAGTGCATTCCAGGCATTGACCACTCTGTTGCTGAAGTCGTACTTTCTGCAATCAATTTTGGGTGGTTTACACTGAGTTTGTTGTATTGTTGCAGTTGAAGCTGACTGGTAGAACATTGACTGGTAGAACATTGTAGCAGATAATTTTGTGTACTACACTTAAGTCCAACCATAGGCGGCGTAGTTCAAGATTGTGCAAGCCCAGAATTTTAAGCCTGATGATATAGGGTATTCTGTTGTGAGCAGAAGAATGCAGTACTCTTCTCGTGAAATACTTCTGGACTTGCTCAATTGTATTAATGTCCGATATACAGTGCAGATTCCAGACTGATGAGCTGTATTCGAGTATTGGTCTAGCAAAAGTTTTGTATGCTCTAGTTAGCAATTCAATATTTCCAGAGGAGAAGCTTTCTAAGATTAGATTTACAACTCTTAATGCCTTTTTGGCAATGCTGTTACAGTGAGCTCTGGTGCTTAGGTCATTTGATATGAGTACACCAAGGTTCTTGAGGTTCTTGAGGTTCGTGAGGATCATCAGTGAGGTCATATCCACCTAGTTTGTATTTGGTGTACTGATTTTTTTTTTACCAATGTGTAGGACAGAGCATTTGTTGGTCGAGATTTGGAGTTGCCAATTGTTTGAACATTCAGACACATAATCAAGATCGCTTTGGTTATGTATTGTCAGTGGTGTTGAATAGCTTTACATCATCCGTGAAGAGGACGCGGTTGCTTATAAGGTGATTGCAAAGGTCATTTATATAAAGTATAGAGTGTGGGTCCTAGAATGCTGCCTTGGGGGACACCGCTGTTAACTGCTAGTTGGGTTTGATATAGTGCTCCCTATTTTAACTATTGTTGCCTGTTTGACAGGAATGCAGTAATCCACTTATGAAGGGATCCGGAAATTCCGCAAGAGTTTAGTTTTTTGGTTCTGGGTGTTTTTAATGTTTGCTAATACAACCATCTCCTCCTCCTCCTCCTCCTCCTCCTCCTCCTCCTCCTCCTCCTCCTCCTCCTCCTCCTCCTCCTCCTCCTCCTCCTCCTCCTCCTCCTCCTCCTCCTCCTCCTCCTTCACCTATTCCCTCAAGTGCAAGATCCGATTTCTGATCATTGAGCACCATTTTGCATGGTCAGCTGAGTCTCCAGGGCACAGGTCTGCGGATTGCATATTTTTGTTGATGGTGTCTTGCCATCTCTTGGGCGCCCGCAAGGTCACCGGCCATTGACCTCTAGTTGGTAGTCAGTCTTGGCCACAGTGGAAGGCGTTGCTCTGCAGACATGTTTGCTAATACAAACATCAAGCTATCTTTTTATTTTTAGTGCAAACTAAACTGGGAATTCACACACACACACACACACACACACACACACACACACAGTCTTTTTCCAACAGAAAGAGCATAATTAAAAAAGCTTCAGAAAGTCAAATGTCCTACATAGACCAGATGCTGTTTTCCAAAAATCAAATGTATAAGATTAACATGAGTGATCAATGGATGAAAATGCTTCTGGCTGACTGGGAGTACCGTATTTGCCGGCGTATAAGACGACTTTTTTGCCCCGAAAAACATGCCTCCAAGTGGGGGGGTCGTCTTATACGCCGGTATATCCACTGCCGGCTTTTGGATGCTTGTTGGATGCAGCGAAGGCGCCTCTGGCTTCCTGGATCCCCTGCGTCGCTTCCGCTTCATCCCGCTCGCCTCGCTCCGCCCGAGGCTGCAGCCTTCCTGCTCTTCCCACGGCCCCTGGCACTCTGCCCTGCCGCTGCAGCCCCGGGGATTTCTGGAGGGCGTTTCCGGTGGTGGTGGGGGGTCGTCTTATACGCCGGGTCGTCTTATACGCCGGCAAATACGGTAGTTCAAATTACACAACACAATGGTTCCTATAGACATCTATCAAGAGCCCTTATTACATGTTTATGTATTTATTTAAAAATTATAGACCACCACTTCTATTTTGTGCCTCTGGTGGCTTACAAATATGCACATCTAGCACAATGCAAGCTAACAATTGAGTAACCCAGCAACATAAACACACTAAGAAATTATGCATTAAAAAAAACTTGAAACACCCCACATGAAAAAATTGTCTAAGGTATTTTGTAAACTGTGGACAAGGAAATGGGGAGGCAGACTTAATGCAAAAATCATTATTCTTAAGTATATCTGAAGTAAATCTGTAAATAATGTCCAGAACATTCAAAACAGCCCAGATGGCAATCATAGTCCTAGAAAGCCAATATTAACCAGTGTGGCTGTTTCAGTCCAGAGGTGATTCTTGATCTCACCACCTGGACTGCTGCTTTCTAGAATAATTAATAGCTTTTCTTCTTTATGAATTAGCTGCTCCACTAAGTTGCACACAGTGTTTTCTACTAGGAACACTGATCATTTTTTTGCTGTGATTTGAAATTGGTACAGATCCAGTTGAGAAACTCCTACTTCATTAGGAAGATTAAGAACTAAGTTCAGCCCCAAGGCTGAAGTAATTCATTTATTTATTATTTTATTTAAAACACTTCTATTGCCACCCATATTACAATTGTCTCTGGGTAGCTCTTAGTCAAAAGTAAAAATAACATAAAAACCATAATAAAACTAAGCACATTAAAAGCACGAAAAATAACCCAAAAAGGCACTTTTAACTCTTATCCCAGAGCTTAGGGGAACAGCCAGGTGTTAAATGGAAGACTAGGAGGGTAAAAAACTGCCAAATGTCAGAGGGAAGAATGTTCCATATGGCAGGGGCAGCCATAGAAAAAACATGCTTCCTAGCTTCCATCAGATGGCAATAGTTAAGGGAAGAATTTAGGAGTACGCCCACCTTATCTGACCTGAGATAGATATCCTTATGGAAAGGCAGTCCAGCAAATATAGGGTTTTAAAGGTGATGACCAGCACCTTGAACTGCACCCAAAGAAGTCAGTGCAGCTCATGCAACACAGATCATGGGCAAACATAGAGGTCCCCATTATTGTGTGTGCTGCTCTAGTCTGGACCAGGAGAAGTTTCTGGGTGGTCTTCAAGGGCAGCCCTGTGTAAAGCACTTTGCTGTAATCAGGTGACTAAGGCCACAAAAGGGCACAACTGACTCACTTGATGAATCTGAGAAAAGACCCCCTAGCTATAGCTGCCACTTCTCCTTAAGCAGGAACTGTAAGTCCAGGAAGACACCCAAATTACACACCATCTCAATCCAGGAAAGTGCCAGACGATTCAGAGTCAAATATGACGTATCATCTGGTTTTGGGGAGCCAAAATCCCACAGCTACACCATCTTGCCAAGGTTGAGTTCCTCTCCAGATGTTCAGCCAGCACCACCACAGCAGGCAATTCCAGGCAAACATGTTGGTCAGTGGTGCATTTCAAACATTTTTACCACCGGTTCGGTGGGCGTGGCTTGGTGGGCACACTTTGCGCGTGCACACACTTTGCATGTGCATGTGCACTTTATACAGGCGCAGAGGCTTTCTGACTCACCTCCTGCAATCCTGCACTCTCCCGGTCGCTTCAGCAGCTGCCGTGCAGCAATCTGCTCTGTCTTGCAAAGCAGCTGCACTCCAAAAGCAGGGAATAAAGGTTAGCCCGGGCAGATGGGTGGGCCCAACAGCAGAACATCAGAGAAAACAGGTTCGGTATCTGCTGCTCATCACTGCTACCGGCTCGGCAGAACCAGGCCGAACCAGTAGAATACCACCACTGATGTTGGTGCCACATTTCAATGGGATGAAAACACAACTTGCGAGTATGTACTTATATGCAGTTACATTCATGCAACACAGATATATGTGCATAATTTTCACTGGTACCCATGCACATAAAATGCAGTTTCACTTTACATCATCTTCATCAAGGGATGCCATTATAAATTTGGCGCTGAGAAGGGGGCCACTCTATTTTGCTGTTATCTATCAGCTCTTGTATCTATCTGATTGTCATTGTCATCCTCCCTTGTTGCCTTCAGCAAAGTAAGTTGACACCAAAGTTAACCTTCTACCTTTGGGCCACGTAAACAAATATATGGTGTTCATATTGGAATGTGCTTATGGTAGATATTTACAGCACCCCTGAGGACAGCATCTATCCAAAATGGAATATCGAACTGCCATGAAAGCTGTGTGTAGACAGACACAGCAGGAACTGAAGGACCTAAACAGAACATTATCATCATCTCTCCAGGAAAGTTTTTAAACAGCAGACTCCTCTGTCACACCACAATAAAAGCATAAGGCAGCAGCACTTTCTAGACTAAGGCATTTTATTTCAAAGACATGGCTTGCAACTAATGTGTGGGACCGAATGAAATGATTCCAAATACCAACTCAAATAGTCACAATTCAGCACTGTTAGGATTTGATTAAGGAAGGTCAAAGATTAAGACATTACAAAGACTATGATCTCACACCAGCAGGAACAAGATTGTTTCATTTCAAAAAGCAAGAAGCAAGAAGCTTGAACACAGTCACAGCTTGCATTTTAGGCTATTACTCTATTTATGCCAAAGAAGTTGTTGTTGTAACAGAATAATAGAGTCAGAAGGGACCTTGGAGATCTTCTAATCCAACCCCCTGCTCAAGCAGGGTACCCTATATCATTTCAGACAAGTGGCTATCCAGTGTCTTCTTAAAAGACTCCAGTGATGAAGTACACACAACTTCTAACGGCAAGCCGTTCCACTGGTTAATTATTCTCACCGTTAGGAAGTTTCTCCTTAATTTCAAGTTGCTTCTCTCCTTGATTAGTTTCCATCCATTGTTTCTTGTCTTATCTTCCGGTGGTTTGCAAAATAGCTTTACCTCCTCTTCTTTGGGGCAGCCCCTCAAATATTAGAACGCTGCTATCATATCACTCCATCCTTCTTTTCCCTAGACTAGCCATATCTAATTTCTGTGATCATTCTTCATATGTTTTAGTCTCGATATGTTTTGTTGTTGATTTTTTTAAAAATGTCATTTTGGAAAGCAGCACAACACAATGAGGACTGCAACGGGAGAGAATTTGTATTTCAACCTATCATGCTGTTTCTTCTCAAAGAAAAAGTTACTTGCTTTAGTTTTTGTATGAAAATGCAAAGGGAAAAGACAACAGAAAATATGAGAAAATGTTAGGAGTGAGGCAATAGAGATTTCCACAATTGACCAGTCTGTCATTTTTCATAGGATGGATGAATATAGTAGTCAAATCTGAAAAAAAAAGATAATTTAATCTCTTAAGTGTGAGTTTGCCTGTGTCTGTGTTTATTTTCCACTCCCCCACAGGAAAAGTATATTCTTAATTCTTTGTCATCTGGTTAGTACACTTTTTGCTATATTTTATATATGACTCTACTTGGATTTGTCTCATTTTTCCCAGATCCCCCCACACCCATTAAATGTCTTAGCTGTTCTTTCCCTTAATGGCATCCCATTTATTTTCTTTATATCAAAGCATCCAGGTTAAAGGGACTCTGGAGGCAGAGTATGCATTTCCAGAGAGAAGGAGTGCTGAATTTACAGGCTTGCATAACATTAGCAGAATCAGAAAACTAGTGCAAAACATAATTAAAGCAATAGCAAATGTTACACCCTGGCACGGACAGCTGGCTCATGTTATGTGAATGGTAATCCAGGATACAGGGGCATCTGCAGAGGATGGTAAAAAAGGAAACAAGATGGTGGCCACAGCACCCAATTGAAGCTACAACGGCTTTTTATATGCCGTTTACAGTTGCAGCAATCTGCAGGTATTCTGGGCTGGGGTTGGTGTGATAAACAGGTTTGTAAGAGGTGAACTATTACAATCTTCAGACACAATCCAACCCTAGAGAAAAAAATCCACCAGCAAACTTCCATCAGCATTGTAAGACCCTTAATTGTTACAATTTCAACAGAAGTATTATTTCAACAGCAATTAAATTTGATATCTGACTCTGAACCTCATTGCTGCTCATTTTAAAGAAGAATATGATGAATAGATAGAGGGTATATGATGCTCTGTCACAAAAGAAATATTTTGAGGTCTAAATAGTAGCCTGATAATACTCAGCAGAGCCATGAAAAAGACTGTAACTAATTTAAGTTTCTATTTCCCTAACATCATTATCACATCCGATACCTGTACAATCAGCACAGGGGGCCCCCAAGGCTGTGTGATTTTTCCACTTATCTCAGACAATCCATCTGTTAAAATACTGAAGTTTGCTGATGACACAACAGTGATTGGTCTCATTCGAGACAACAACGAATCTGCATACAGACAGGAGGTTGTACAACTTGCCTCATGGTGTAACCAGAACAATCTGGAACTGAACACACTCAAAACCGTAGAAATGGTGGTAGACTTTAGAAGAAACCCTCCCATACCACCTCTTACAATACTAGACAACACCATATCAACAGTAGAGACCTTCAAATTTCTAGGTTCTACTATATCACATAACCTAAAATGGACACCTAACATCAAAAACATCATCAAAAAAGCACAACAAAGAATGTTCTTTCTGCGCCAACTCAGAAAGCTCAAACTGCCCAAGGAGCTGCTGATACACTTCTACAGAGGAATTATTGAGTCTGTCATCTGCACCTCTATAACTGTCTGGTTTGGTTCTGCAACCCAACAAAACAGACACAGACTTCAGAGAGTAATTAGGACTGCAGAAAAAAAAATTAGTACCAACCTGCCTTCAATCGAAGACCTGTATACTGCAGGTATAGAGTCAAAAAGAGGGCTGTGAAAATATTTACAGACCCCTCACATCCCGGACATAAACTGTTTCAACTCCTACCCTCAAAACAACACTAATAGAGCATTGCACACTAGAACAACTAGATACAAGAAGAGTTTTTTCCCCAAAATCCATCACTCTGCTAAACAAATAATTCCCTCAACCCTGTTCAACTATTACAAAGTCTGCACTACTATTACTGTTAATCTCATCACTCCTTATCATCCATCCCCTCCCACTTGTGACCCTCTTAAGGCTGAACATACCATAATCCAGTTCTTTTAACAGCTTTTCACATTATTTAATTTCCAACCCTCTTGTCATTCTCTCATCATCCTTCTTGCACTGGGGCAACCGGAACTGGGCATTGTATGTTTACTATTGTTTCACCAGTGCAACAGAGTGGAATTGTCTTCAATACACTTTTATTAAAATAGGCCACTCTATGCTGTTCTGATCAAATTGCACTATGGTATCTATAGTGTACTATGAAGCCAATCCATATGGGTGATTTATAGGTGGTGTAAATCCAGAAAATGTGTAAATTCTTTAACCATGAGAGATGTTTAGTTTTGCTTTTGGGAATGCATGTGCCTAATCTTTGTATTTTAATTCTAAATGCATTTCACAATGGGATTGTACCAGGGGTGGGATTCAATTTTTTAACAACCAGTTCTGTGGCCATGGCTTAGGTGGTGGGAGTGGCTTGGTGGTCATGTTATTGGCTGGGTGTGGCCAACTCAATATCACTCACATCGAGACATGCATCTCCTCGCCTGGCCTCTCGTGACTGTGGGGATGCTGCAACAGTCTTAAGTGTGAAAAACGGTCATAAGTCCCTTTTTTCAGTGCCATTGTAACTTTGAATCATCACTCCACACAAGCAAAGTACCAGCAAAGGAGGGGGGGGAAACTCCAGAGAAGTTCCTGAGACAGGAAGTCTAGTCCTGCCAAGAATGTAATAAGGGTTAACGGAGAGGCAGTTTCTGTAAGCAACACCAGAATGTTTCCTTCCTGCCTTTCTTACAGGATTAGCCAGTAATTTCTTCTAACAACTGGTTATCCGAACTGCTTAGAATATTAACAACTGGTTCTAGCGAATAGGTGCGAACTGGCATAATCCCACCCCTGGGTTGTACATACCTAAACAGCATCACTCTCATTTCACATGAACAATGAATGCATCCTGTTATGTTTGAGGCATGGGTATAATGAACGGAGACCAGACTGTCAACCTTGAACTTCAGCTCTTTATTCACAAGCATAACAGAGACAAAAAAAAACCGGCTAGCAGTCACTCTTTTATAGAGTAAGCTGCTATCCGGATAACCAATGGATAGTGTTGTAGCGTTTGAATCTTGGCGCGGCCCACCAACAGCCAGTCAGATTGCTCGGAATGAACCAATCATAACTTGCCATTATATGGGCCAATAGGAAGTGCAGGATTACGATCCTGCTAGGCAAATGAATCTTTATTAATTACATTTCTTTAGTTCACAACAGATCCCAACATAGAGAAAGTTAGTGATGGGTAGCAAACTATCAGGAATATTTGTGAGATCATTATTGAAGAAACTCTGATTAGCTGATAAAGGCCTCAGGTTATTCTGGGTTAAATCAGAATCTGAGAATTAAACATTGCTCTAGGCATTTGGGGATATGTTTTTCACTTCCTGGTCAGTTTTCTGCTCTATTTATTCTGTCTCCTTTACATTTTGTTTATCTCCTATCCGGCTATTTCCTATTTCACTTTGAGTCATATTCTTGACAGGTGACCTGGTTTGATTCCAGTCTCACTCCTTGGGGCCCTTCTCCTTATTTAGCATTCATTTTTCTGCAATCTCGGGCCTAATGAGATGGTGATCAATGTTTCTAAATTGCTCCCTGTCTACATGTCTTCAATCATAACTTCTCTTTCTAATCTACTCTATTCTTCTTTCTGTCAACCAATTCATGTTTACTTAAATAAACTGAACAAGAAATTTTATCCAGATCTGTTTATGTCTCCAGCTTCGTTCTTGTTTTTTTTCCAACTTAATATAATCCAACTCACCTTGGCAATTAAAATCAATCCTTATCAATGTTCCCACACTGATTGTATAGGTTTTACATATTTATTTTCCCCTACTCCAAACACAGCTTTTCTTAAAGACTATTTTTAATGTACGGCTGTGATTCTGAATTATATATTTTGGTGTTAAACAAGCTGAAATACATTTACAATTATTAATACATAACTCTTCTCAGGTGATCTCCATGTCTTTAAAAAGTGTGTCTGGTTTCTTCATTGAGTAATGGAAAGGCCCCAAAAGTTAGAAATGTAGCTTCTTGCACCTTGGAAAATGCACAAAAAATTAGTTGATGACAATATAAAATTATCTTCTATAAAAACATTTCACCATAAGATAATATTTTAGCCTGCCAAAATCAGGATGTTCATATTTGATCATTCATGAATCTTCCAAGTCAGGTGCGTAAATGGATTTTTACAGATAGTGATAAAGGACTCTACACTCCACTAGTAGAATTACACTAGAGCAATGGAAGTTTTCCTTTTGATTCTGCTTCCCCCAGATCATTGTAATCCTGTACTCTTACCAAATTTACTCTGGTTCCTTAACTTTTTACAGCAAATTTTGAAGATATGTATAGGTCATCAAGAAGAAGAAAAGTGAGCTATGCCTGTTCTATTGGCAAAAGGTTACAATTGAAATAAAGTCAATTATCTTTGAATTCAGTGGATGGTAATGATAATAAAATACTAGACTGCTTGGGAGACTTAAATATGCACTTTTTGTAGTGCATGCCCTGTCTTCTGTCTTTCATTCTGTATAATTGTTTTTAAACTGTATTTAAACT
This sequence comes from Notechis scutatus, assembly GCF_049901735.1. Taxonomy (NCBI): domain Eukaryota; kingdom Metazoa; phylum Chordata; class Lepidosauria; order Squamata; family Elapidae; genus Notechis; species Notechis scutatus. The sequence goes on from NC_142011.1 coordinate 183,188,305, forward strand.
GTTTTGAGGATATAAATACACCTGCCTATCATATTTAACTCATGTTGTAATGTCTTTGTCACCCAAGAGTTGGTTATATTGGATGGGGGTGGAGAGAGAGAGGGAGGGAGAGAGAGGAAAGGGAGGGAGGGGGAGGGAGGGGGGAGAAAGAGAGACAGACAGACTAATTAATATGCAGAAGAGTACAGGCTTAATATTACCCAGGCACAAAATTTCCTAGTTTAGACTATATTCAGATATCCCTGTGTACTCTTTCAGGAAAAAAGACGTTCTCAAATTTCTTTTAAAAAAACAGAAATATCTACTAGCAGCAGCAGTTACAATTTTACAAGAAAGGGATTCATGTGTTTGTATTACAAACATAAACCAAGGGACTCTGTCGGATGTGGTAAAAACAACTCAGTATGGCAGTTGTGACAGTACTATCAAAGCTCTGCCTATTTTTATGTGCATCACAAAGGACATAAGAGACAGGAATCTTTTTAAGCACACCATCACAGCTAACCTTTTTTTTTTTTTTTAACCACACCCTGTGGATACCCTTGAACAAAATACTTTCTACACTAGATCAGGCCACCTGTTTCAGTTTTCTTTTCCAGGTACTTCATCAGTCAAGTGGCTTTGAAGTGTTTGCTTGTAAAGGAACAGGAAAAGAGAAATAATTTTCTCCTACTCTTCGTCTCCTTTGTATCTGGCTAGTAGCCACTGGTAGTCCAAGAATTTCCCTAATCCTTTTTTTAAGCTATCTAAGCATTAAAGCTTTTTAAAGCTGTAAGATAGTGGATTCACCACATCTTACAGCAATGAATTCCATGGTCTCTGTGATGAAATATATTTTAATATATAATCTTTTATTATTGCCAATCAGCATAATTAGATCCTGGCCCTGAGTTTTAATATTATAATGATCAAGGATTCTGGTCCATTTACCTAAGCCCTTCATGATACTCATAATTAAATCTTTAACTATTGATTCAAAGACTGTACAGTGATTCAGTTTGCTTGAGGCAAGCAACCGTATTCACAAAGTACCTGCCTTAAAACATAGGAGCACTAACCTACCAGGACAAACCCATTCAGCAGTCCATCTGCATTTAAAAGACGAAGGCTACTCTTTTGAAGACAGCAAGGTCCATATTTTGGATAGAGAGGACCACTCATTTAAAAGAGGGGTCAAAAAGGCCATCTATGTCAAAACTGAAAAGCTTTCAACAGAAGGAGAGGGGATACACAATTATCTATCTCCAGACTACAACGCAGTCCTTTCAGCAGTTCCCATTTGCACTACTCAGGTGACTCGAGGACACAGATAAACTGCAAATGGCCTCAACAACTCTCTAAAAAAATACAAATGACCAGCCCAGTGGTGGGATTCAACAAATTTTACTACTGGTTCTGTGGGCTTGGCTTGGTGGGCATGGCAAGGGAAGGATGCTGTAAAATCTCCATGCCCACCCAACTCCAGGGGAAGGACACTGCAAGATCCCCATTTCCAACCCACTCCTGGGGGAAGGTTACTGCAAAATCCCATTCCCTCCCCACCCCACTAACCTGCTTTCCAGCTCCGTTCTCCTGGGCAGGGCAACAAAAGAAGATCCAGCCAATCAGCTGGGACTCAGGAGGCAGAGAATAGATGGGGACTGGGCCAGTCAGAGATGGTATTTGCCGGTTCTCCAAACTACTCAAAATTTCCGCTACCAGTTCTCCAGAACTGGTCAGAACCTGCTGAATACCATCTCTGGACCAGCCGTCCGCAAGGAATATAAATCCTTCCATTCCCCATCATCCAGTCAGAACTAAACAAGCTTCTTGGATGACAAGCAAAATGTCTTCAAAGAAAAACAAGACAGTCCAGTTGTCCAGTTGAAGCACCTTTGGGACAACAATGGATGAATGCGAATCTCCATAGACATTTACCTGCCTTAAAACGTTTGTGGCTAACCCCTTGCAGCATAATCATGGGAAAAGACACATTTGGTTTAAGGCATTATAGACTGCATGTGCCTTTGCATGTTCTCTAGAGCATGGGTGTCAAACTCACCGCGTCCTATTGCCATCACATGAAGTTTCACAACATTGTTCCCATTCGTGGAACTGGGGTGGGCGTGGCCGTATGCATCACAAACTGCAGGCCGCCAGTTTGACACCCCTGTTCTAGAGTTTCTTTTGCCTTTTATAACCAAATGGCTATCCAAAGGGCTGCACTGTCCTATAGAAAATAAGAATGTTAACCATTCATCTCAATCTTTCCCCTTCTGGTTCTGCAATCTCCAACATTACATTCAGGATTATTTTTTTCCTCTTGGAAATTGCTTTCCCTTGTTCTCTCTATCTTTCATATTGTTTTAAAAAGATTTTTAATTCTAAATAAAATCAAAGAATCAGCAGACCTGACACAAAATCAAGGTCATTGTCCAGCATCATTGTTATTTACAAGAATATTTCTAAGTGAAGAGAGCAGTGAGATGACTTTGGAGAAGGAATGGAGAAGTTATTAGGGAAACACCAAAGGCAGAAGAAATATGGGCTGAGACTAGGAAAGAGAACCAGTTTAATGCAGTGGTTAAGACACCAGGCTAGGAATTGGGAGATCAATTGTTCTAGTCTCACCTGTTTCATGAAAGCTAGCTGGGTGACTTGGGCAGTCAATCTCTCTCAGCAACTCAACTATAGAATAGTTGTGAGGAGAATAAGAGGAATAAAGCGAATAAAGCTTATAAAGAGAAGGAGTCGTTTATAAAATAATAAAGATGGAATTTTAAAAAATATTTTTTTAAAAAGTGGGATAATGTTACAAAGAGACGCAGACTAGTTTCCTCTCTAATTCCCTAGATATGAGCGAGGGTGGGGGGGATATAATTCTGCAATTATAGTCAGTCTCATAAAACTAGAATTCGAATCTTCCTGTGAAGTCAGTTTCTTGTTCTGATGTACATTGAAGGATGGACACTATGGCTTATGGAGACTCGCACCGATGATTTTAGAAAAGAGAAATGATGAATGGTCGCACGAAAGAACTGTGTTTCTAACAATGCCCATTTGCCCAGGGAAAAAAAGACAAAACCTGGGAAGAAGTAATATATTGGGAAGGAAGCTAAAGAGATGGTAGGGAACGTCCCAACTACTTAGCTACCTTCACTTGACTATGAACTAAACCAAAACACACAGGCCCACAAACACAAGTTTTCACCTCTGCCAACTTTAGTATCACCAGATAGTCATAATGAGAGGGATTTAGCAATAGAGCATTTTTATTACAGGCAAAAAAGAGTATATAAAATATAGGTATTGCTGGCAAAAAAAAAAAAAAGGCCTATTCTCATATCACTGATACTATAGTTAAAAGAAGAAAGTAGACGATGCTGGGCAACACCTCAGCTTGAAACTTTAGAGCAGGAGTGTCGAACTGGATTTCTTTGAGGGCCTGGTGGGGTGCAGGGCATGGGGGATCTGCGTGCAGCCACCCTGCACCTCATTTTCACCTTCCATGGCCTGTACTTCTCCTGCAGTACTCTGCTGGCCATTTTTGGGCCCATTTTCAGGGCTTTTTCGGCCAGTTTTGGGGCTGTTTTCCAGCCTGTTTGGGGGGCTTTTATGGCCTGTTTTTGGCTTGTTTTCGGGCCCATTTTCAGCTGGCAGAGAGGCCATGGAGAGTGAAAATGAGGTGCAGGGGGGGGCCACATGCGAGTGGCACTGCGGGCCAATCCTTTGATATTTCCAGGCTGGCCCCATGGGCCGGATTTAAGCACCCCGCAGGCCAGATCCGGCCCATGGGCCTTGAGTTTGACACTCCTGCTTAAGAGGGTTATTTTCAGAGCAGATGACATTGAATTGCAAGAACAAATTGTCTGATCTACTATAAAGCAGTCTCTTAGCTTTTATGTCCTTGGAAGTGGCAAGAGTTGTATGTTTGTGCTTCTGCCACTTCCTGGAATCATAGAGTTTAGAACAGTGTTTCTTAGCATCAGCAACATTAGGAATGTGTGGACTTCAAGGTTGCAGAAATCCCCAGCCAACATGGTGACTGGGGAATTCTGGGACTTAAAGTCCACACATCTTAAAGTTGTTGAGTGTGAGAAACAGTGGTTTAGAACATTAAATCCAACCACCACTGAGAAAGAATTCCTTCCAAATGGCTGTCTCATCTCCAGCTCAACAGATCTAATGCCCACTATTTCTCTGGGGAATTTACTTCACTACTTCTACCACTAGGAAGTGTTTTTTTCAAATGAAGACCTTGGATTGTCTCTTTCTGTCTTGACCATCTTCTGTGTGGCATCCCTATGGGTGTTTTAAATGCACACACCCAAATCTCTTTCAAACTCTCCTCAGATCACCTGTTTCTATTACCCTTCTCCAAGTCCATGCAATGTATTGCCCAGAACCACAAAATATACAAGAGGGACACAGAATACAGTGGAATGATTACTTGCTAATATTTAGGAAATGCACTTTTATGAATTCAAGCTAAAATTATAGTTGCCATTTTATAGAGGTATCATACAGCTGGCTGGTAATCAATATGAATTAATACACACTGTATGTTCTTCACCCCTCCTAATTAGTTTGAAAAAGAAGATGATTAAGAAGTAATATGACAGCTTTCTTCAAATACGTGCCAGTCTTTCAAATGATGAAACATTCTTTTTCTGTTGTTCTGGAACAACAGGATAGAAGTAACTTCTGAAAATTGGTTTCCACTAAGCAAAGGGAAATCCTTCCTAATGATACTGGTCATTTGACAGTGCACAGACTGCCCTGGAGAATATGGCATTCCTCTCCCCTAGAAGCCTTTTTATGCATTGACTGGATGGCTACTGGGATGAGAATACAGGTAGTCCTCAACTTATGTCCATAATTAAGCACAAAATTTATGTTGCTAAGTGAGACATTTGTTAAGTGAGTATTGCCAGTCTACAATCTCTCCCTGCCACAGTTGTTGTGTGAATCACTATAGTGGTTAAGTTAGTAACACGTTTGTTAAGTGAATCTGCTTTCCCCATTGACTTTGCTTGTGAGAAGGTCACAAAAGAGGATCACACGACCTCAACTTACAACGGTTGGTTTAGTGACCGTTCAAAATTACGACATGACAGAAAAAGTGATTTATGACCCTTTTTCCACACTTACGACCATAGTAGCATCCACATGGTCATTTTGATCAAAATTCAGGTGCTTGACAACCGACTCGTATTTATGACGGTAGCAGTATTGTCATGTGGTCCCCTTTTGTGAAAGCAAAGTCAGTGGGGAAGCCACAATAACAACTGTGTTTAACAAGTGCAGTGATTCACTTGACAACTGTGGCAAGAAAAGTTGTAAAATGGGGCAAAACGCACTTAATCAATGTCTCAGTTAGCAACAGAAATTTTGGGCTCAAATAGTCGTAAGTCAAGGACTACCTGTATTGCTACTGGGCAGAAGGTAGACAACATATTTAAATGTTCCCCAAATGTGATGTGTATAAATGATTGGGAGAACCATTGTCATCCATTGTTTTCACGATATACTCACTATACTTCTCTGTGCTCCTAGCCGTGGAAATATCTAAGAGAAGTAGGATCAAGCATATGGAGACAGAGAGAGAGAGAGAGAAAGAGAGGCAGAGACAGATACAGAGACAGAGAGCATATACATATACTATAACAACTAATAAAGGAGAATGTTTGTAGCTTAGGGTTAAAATGAGGGGTCTGAGCTTGCTTGTTTTCTCCCAAAGAGGCAACAATAAACAGCTCAACCAAAATCCTCTAAAACCAATCCCACCAACACTGACAGGCAAGCCAGAATGTAAATGACAGCAAATTGCACTCCTTACTGGCACTGATGATGTTACCTAGTTTGGGTAATGAAACGTCTGCAAGAAAACAATCAAGCTCAGAGAACACCAAGGACCCTTCATTATAAAAATTGATCCATTTTTTTTTCTTGCTAACCTCCCCATCCCCTTTCCACCTTTCTCTTCCCTTCATTTCTTCCCGACACAGAAGTTTTAATTACTAAGAAGCCATTTTCTGACACAATGGTAATGATCTCATTTCTATTTCAGTTAAAATGAGCATATTGCTATTGACTTTTGCCATTCTCTAAATGGTTCACCAATCACTCATCAATATCTAGGGAGGTGCACTGAAATAGAAGACCTGATTGGGGAGGGGGGTGGAAACAGAGTCGAAATTCTATTTCTTTGTCTGTAAAGGGAAAAGACACATGGAACTCTCCCAGCCAAGTGCATTGACCATGTTCTGTTTCCCTTTATCATAAATTTCACTTCGTCTTTTGGTGTCTCTGTATGGTACTTGTCTCCCTTACTAATCACGTGCAGAATGGAGTAGATGAGCAAACATGAACACTGATATGAAAAAAAATACTCTCTAGCAAAATATTTTGTAAGCCTACACTCTGCATTTGCACAAGTGTGAGAAGTAGCAGAGAGCAGGTAGTAGCAGGTCACTTTAGTTTAGACAATGAATTCCAATTTTACCATCAATCCCACTTGTTTAGCCTTCCTGCATAGGAAAATAGATGGGAAACCAGTGTCATCCTGTGGGTTTTGATCCAGGCGTCGTTTTCGTCTTTAACTAAGAAGAAGAAAGAAAGAAAGAAATACAGAAGGCTAATTTTAATTTAAAAAGGCACATTTTAAACAGTTGTACATTGCATTATTTATTTATTTGGCTTGCTTATTTCTCTGTTTGTTGCATTTAAAACCTGGAGGTCAACACGCTGCATATTCAGCTTGGCTGGCACAAACTGTGCAGGAATCTAATAGAAAGCAATATTGTTGAAAATGGATATCAATTGAAAACAGAGAGCAGTGTCAACTATTCCCCACTGAGAGCCGGCAACAATAAAACCAGCCAAGCATTACATAGTTGAGCCTGCCAAATGTCATTAGACTGTGGGAGGGGAGGGGGGGGGAGAAGTAACAGAAAACATGCTATGGTTCGGGAATGAAGAGATGGAAAGGAAGCTCACACTTTTAACATATTCTCTCTCTCTCTCTCTCTCTCTCCCCCCCCCTTGACTTAATACAATAAAAACTGAAAATGGGGATTAAAATTTGGTATTTTAAAACATTTGCACTGGGTAGGTTTCAGCCTATGGGATGACTCACTTTCATTTTTTTTTTTTTATTTCAGACAAAACTGTGTAACAATTTTTTTAAAAAAACTAGCAGTTATTAAATTCTGTGATGTTATTAGGCTTCCAAGTTAACAAGAGCCAAGCATGGAAAATTGATTATACATTTTAGATAGATTTTTTTTAAAAAAAAAAAAAACCCACATCATTTACAAATCATTGACATTGATGGAATAGTGATGGGGGGAATAGAGAATGTTGGCAGTTCCACATAACACACACCCCCTCCCAGAAAAAAACAACAACTACTAATTATAATGGCACCTTATATCTCCTGAGGAGAGAAGGGGTATACTTTACTTTCCTCTCTGCTGCTGTGGAATGAGTAAAATTCATTATTTAATCCAACCCCTGATTAAGGGAAAGAATGATTTGCAGTTTAACACAGCCAAATCTGGTGGCAAGTGTAGCATTGGAAGGGAGTGTATCATTTAACTCACAAATGATCAAATTATTGCTATCTAGGAAAGTAATTGGCAGGATGGAGAATGGGAAAAATATGGGTGCTCACACAATTGGCAATCTGCAATCAGATTCCGTGTGCCAAAGCCTTGCTGATGCCCTCAACTTCTCCCATTGTCATTTTCACTGATGATTTGTAAATTGTCAAACAAAGGAAATTTGTCTTTCAGACAATGGGGGTGGGGGGAAGAGAAGAGCAGATGAGCCTGGTGCTCTGAACAGCCATGCAACAGCGCCATCTAGTGAAGATAGAGACACATCACTGTGTTCATGACTGACAGAATGAAAAGTGGACATCTAATAAACAGTAAGCTGGAGGTTGTTATGATTTCTGGTTGTCTCCCAATTTCCAACAAGCACATATAACTTTCTCCCAGGTGGGCAGCCAGTTACATAAGTGAGGTGATTAGATTCTCTTGACTCTTGTCTTCTACAATATATGCAAAAACCTACAAGTCAACCGTGGTTGTAATAAACATCATCTATTTTGTTAATAAAACAAGGAGCAAAGCATCACTATAGATTGTCATGGGGGGGGGAGACACTACAAAATCCATGTGAGGCAATATTTTTTACTACACAAGCCTAGTTACCAAATTGCATGCAAGTATTCATGCATTCAAAAACACTTCTTATGAAAAATTGATCAAGCAAACAAAAATCAGAAAAAAGCAAGGAGGAAGTTAGTATGCAAGGCCTATTGGTTTCAGTTGCAGCCTGGGAAGGAATGTGGTAATAAAAGGCAGACATGCAAATGGAGTCAAATAATGAACAGCACCAGAGGTGGGTATTCAGCAGGTTCTGACCAGTTCTAGAGAACCGGTAGCAGAAATTTTGAGTACTTTGGAGAACTGGCAAATACCACCTCTGACTGGAGATTTTACAGTATCCTTCCCCTGCCACGCCCACCAAGCCATGCCCCCAAAACCAGTAGTAAAAAAAATTGAATCCCACCACTGAATAGCACTAAGGTTAATTCATACCTTGGACATTCCCAAAGGTTGATGAGATGCTGAAATAAACAAACAATTGCTATTCTCTATATTTTAGAATAGCAAAACTAAATGTTAAATCTAAAGCCATTTCCATCTTTGAGAAAGTCACTCAGATCATGTGGAAGCTTTGTTGACATTTAAAAACTCAAGTATAGTAATATATGTTGATTAGAGCAAACTAGGAATTATCTAGGATGATATATATCTCCTTTGTACGGTACATTTTACAGCCACATAGATGATAGGAAAATCTCCTCTTCAATGCAACTGAACAACTACATTTTTTATAAAATGAAAAGCAGCCATGCTAGTCAAGAAGAAGAAAAAAATCAACATCAGTCTGAAACTATATATTTATTAACTTAATTTTTGGTCACTAATTTTCCAACAACTGATGCCACATCATAATTCTTAGAATGGAGCAAATGGATCTACCAGCTCTTTTTATTATTATTTTTTACTTACTTAGTTCTGAGATATGAACATTCAGAAGATCTGGACAAAGATCCTTCTCTAATTTTTGTCTTCCTTCTTCATAATATATTTTTGATAATGTATAGTTATCTCTATGTATTATTTCTCTAATTTTTTCATAGATCATCCCGATTTAAACTAAGTGTTATGTTTAACCATGATATTCAAAAATATAAAATATTTCAAAATGTCAATAGAATTTGGTTATTTCAGCAGATCTGGAGGAAAGATAGGGTAAATATCCATGAATTCTTCCCTTTGCAGTTGGAATGTTTGATTAGTATAGTCCTGAATGTTAATATGTCATTACTAAGATATTGATAATCACTAGTCATAGTGATTAGTATTATTCTTCAAAAAAAATTGAAGATCTATAAGAATATATAATCAAAGAATAGTCAAAGAAAAATAATCATAAAAATGTAATACAAAAAAGATGTTGAGACTCTAGAAAGAGTGCAGAGAAGAGCAACAAAGATGATTAGGGAACTGGAGGCTAAATCGTACAATGAACAGTTGTGGGAAGTTAGCATTTCTAGTCTAGCAAAAAGAAGGACTAGGCTATCCTTGATATCATAGCAGTCTTCCAATATTTGAAGGGCTGTCACAGAGAAGAGAGGGTCAACCTATTCTCCAAAGTACCTGAGGGCAAGACAAGAAGTAACTGTGAGAAGATTATCAATGAAAGAACCAAATTAAAAGAAAGGAAAAAATTCCTTATAGTGAGAACAATTCAGTGGAATGGCTTTCCTCCAGACATTGTGGTTGTCCTATCACCAGTGATGGGATTCAGCTGGTTTGCACCGGTTCATCAGAACCGGTTGTTAACTTTCTGAGCAGTTTGGTGAACTGGTTGTTGGAAGAAATCATTAGGGTGGAGAACCGGTTGTTAAATTATTTGAATCCCACCACTGCCTATCATTAAAGGTTTTCAAGAAGACACTGGACAGCCATTTATCCAGAATGATATAGATCTCCTGCTGAAGCAGAGAGTTGGACTAGAAGACCTCCAAGGTCCTTTCCAATTCTGTTATTCTAAATTCAAAGCATTAGTATTGACAATGTCCACATTAGAACTAAAAAAACAAAACAAATAGTTAGCCCAAAAATGTATCCAAATAAAAGAAAGTATTTTTCTGATAGCAGAAGGACAATAGAGGGTGGAGGGCAAGTTTAGTGAATTCTGATCATGGGCAACTCTACTGAAAAGATTATCTGTCATGTCCACCAAAAGGTTTCAGACGTTGGGAGTTCATCCTCATGTCTGTGTGTCATGTTATAAAGATGCTCCACTTACCATTCATGGAGGACATATTCTCAAGATGCACCCCCTTCTTGATACCAGCCTGCCATTGAGGAAACTTCAGGTCAATTTAAGTTCTCCAGCCTGAAAGAAGTTTTTTCCCCTCCTATTCTGGCATAAGATCTCCCATGAGATTTTATACAAAGATAGAAGAGGAGTCTTTGGAAATCAATGTGATCCACTGTTACTTAACAGATCTGTAGTTATTAAAATTGGCAGTAGAAGCTTATGGGAAGGTAACTCATTATCTGAGGTTGTAATGGAATATGGCTTAACTTTCTGGCAACCTATTTAAGGTCTTCCTCTATTTAGATCCCAGGTTATGGAATATAGAGAAATAAAAAACAGGCATTCATTTGTGACCATAAGCACTGATTCATATGTTTCCCCCATTACTCAATTTGAAGAAAGTTTGCTCAGACTAGAGAATTCTAAAAATTGTCTCCATCTGAGTGAGAATTGGTTCCTTCTGACTAAATATTGTCTTTATCGATTCTCACCATTTCTTCAGAGTTTTGAAAGTTGCTCTAAATGAGTATAACAAGAACTGTCTTTCAATCTTGAACATGAAGTCACTATTATGGACTCAATCACTATTCTGAATTTCCAGGCTTGGCCAAGCCAACAACCAGCTTATAGTAATCAACTTTTTGCTTTAAGTCATTGTTTTTCCACTGATATACCTGATTCACTGAAGCTTTTTTATTCTGGAAATGCATATTAAATTTTTTTTAAAAAGAAATTGTTTGGGCTAGAAAATATAAAGACTGCTCAAAAAATGGAAATTAGAAACAGAATTTACCTCATATTTTTCAAATAGACATGCCGCTGCTACTGCTATTGTGTTGCTGCTGCAGTTGTGATTAACATGTGCTTCAGTTTTGAAATTTCTGAATTCTAACATGTTCCAAAGGGTATTTTTATCATATATTTTATCAATTTTCTCAAAAACCAAAGTCGTACAAATAGGTTTATACTTTTTCTTAATACCTCCACTCTTATAATACTTTAATCTTTTTTGTTCAGACCACCAGCATTCTCAAAATAATTAGATCTTTTCTTTTTTGTAAGCAGAACACAATGAACCCTAGAATAAAAAAACCCATAAATATATGGGAACAGCTGCTCACTATGAAATATACAAAAGCAAAAACCTACTCCATCCACATTATTCCACAATGATTCTCCTGATTCCAAATCACATTGTTTCTCAGCACATAGGATATTCAACATTTCTTTTCTTTCTTTCTCTTTTTCTTTCCTTTCTTTCCCTTCTTTTTCTTTCTCCAGAAAAAAGTAAAGGAATCAACAGGCCTAACCTATGTTCAGATTACATTAATGTCCAAAGCATCATTTCCAAAGCATTGCATAGGTTTTAGCCACACTTCTCTCATTGATATAATAGGATTTGTATGGCTAAAAGTCTGTATAGTGCTTTCAAAATTTACCCTCAAGGCCTGACAAGAATTCAAAAAATCCTACAGTTTTTGGTTAATACCAAAAGATGATACTGGATGGATTTAGATGCTCATTAGTTAGCACTTTGCTAATTAAAACCCAGCTTACTGAGCATTTTATGTTTTGGGGGGGAAGGAGTGGAGGGGGGGTAGGCATATGTATATGTAAGCTGAACAGCTATTTATGACAGAATAGTAGCTGGTGAGAGCAGGCAACTCTAATTTTCATAACATTTTTATTGCAGACCATGCATTAAACCCAAGACAATGAGAATGGGGTTGCATACATTTCTTCCTGAATATTTCTAAGAAGTCATCCTGCTGCTAATGGCAAGTTGCTTATTGATAGTGTGTGTAATATACCCATGGGGTTGTGCCTTTTCCCCCCTTGCATGATTAGTGTCCATGAAGAGCCACAAAGCTGCATAGTTTGAGGAATATTAAGTATGAGCTGATGATAGGGAAACGTCATGTTTAATCAGCATGGCTAAGGACACAGGCTTTCTGAGATGAGTGAAAAGAAAAAGATTCATAAATCAATTGGATGGCAAGCTATCCACAATTGTTTCCTTTCACCCTACAGGATTTACAGATGGTTTCATTTCCATATGCAAAAACTTTCTGTCTTTCTTCCCTCTGAGGAAATCCTAATCAGAAATGTTAATGTCACACATAAGCCTCCAGTCTCTCCTGAATGCACTGAATATAGTACAAGAGACATCAAGTAAACAGATTCAAGATGCATATTATAGGAAACTAATCTATCTTTTTGCCTGGATATAAAAAAGCTGCCATGCCTCAAACATGCTAGCTTACTGAGAAGATCCTGGCACACCTCAGACACCCAATATTTTAGAAACAAGCAAACATCTAAATGCAGAATGTAGGAATATGGATACATACCTGACCTATAGTTAGGTCTGAAAATAAACATTGCAGCAATCTTGCTGAATCCAAACAAACTCAACATACCTAAGTAAAAGTGTATAAACAGAATCCTTTGGAAGTCCAAGGGATTATTTTCAGTTTAAAACAGGAAAACCTGATGCACAAGAAGCTCTCTAGATGTTTAATAAACAGTTGGGTCTATTAAAAGTTATGCAAAAAAAGTAAACCATGTTTATCTTTGGGGTGGTCCCCCTATCAACACTTTTACACATTGAAAAACAGGCAGACCTTGATGCTCAACATTAGAGAAACAACACACGAAATTGAGATTTTGAAGGACTATCATGTAGCAACATTGTATCGGAGATGTAAATAAATGGGGACAATTGACCAGTGATTTATTGGTGTTTAAACTCTGCCTTCTACTATATCCTTTCCATTGTTGAAAGACATATCCATCTGGTTCAGTTCCAAGTGAGGAGAAAGACACTGGAAACATGGAGGCTGTTTAAAAAGAGGGTTTATTAATGGACAGGACCACATGGGTTTGAAATCCTGGGCAGCTGACCATATGGAGTTGAGAGAGGTATTTGTTGTGTCCGTCGTGGAAAAGACTCGGAGCCAGTGACTTAGTTTCAGCTCTTTATTTGCTCCGAGATCGGCTCGGCTCGAAAGGGAAAAAACGGCGGCTTTTATTCTTTGGCCGCGGCGGCCGCAGCCAATGACACCACTTTGAATCTCCCGCGATTAGTTTCCACCAATCGCGGGAGATTTGCGGCGGGCCAATCACTGCGGCTTGCTCGGCCAATCAGCTCGCCGCGCGTCTTGTCCAATCACCGCGCGGCGTTTATGAGTATGTAAATGACTGTACAGAACACCCCTCCCCTCTTGGTATGGTCCTACGTAACGTAGTCCCGTAAGTAGGCGGGGCTTCGTACTTGCCTACTTGACCTGCGCAGGTTAGTTGGTGCTTGGCTCCCGGCCGGTTCGGTCGGGTTCTGTGTTGCTCTCTGCCTCGTCGATGGAACTGCCTGGAAGGGTGAGCCGGGCCTTTCGTCGCAGCTCCCTCCCGGTCTACCCGGGCTGGTTGAGCTGCGGTTGTTGCCGCTCCCGCCTGGTCTTTCTGGGCTGGTTGAGCTGGCCTGGCTGCTTCTTCCTGGTGAGGCTTTGAGCTGGCTGTTTGTTGGTGAGTATTCCCAGTTTCTTTCTGGTGTGGGTTGGTTATTGAGGTCTTCCCTCCCCTCTTGGTTTGTGTTGGGGGGGTCCCCTTCTTTTTCTGGGTATGTGTCTGTGTCTGTTTGCGTGTTGGTTGTGTTTCCCGTGGTAGTTCTTGACCTTAATTGGTCGATGTGTCGTTTCCATGCTCGTCCATCGGTTGTCTGTAAACGGTACGAGCGGGGACCTGTCAATTGGGTTACGGTTGCTGGTATCCACAGTGGGTCCCCGGTAAGGTTCCTTGCGTATACTGTGTCGCCTGGTTTAAATGTTCGGTCTTTGCTTGAGGAGGTTGGGGATTTTTTTTGGGTTGTATGTGGGTTGCAGTCTGTCTAATGGGGACCTTAATTTCCTCCCCATTAATAGTTCTGCCGGGCTTTTGTTATTTGTTGTGTTCGGGGTTATGTGTTGTATCAAAAGCATTTTATTTATTTTGTCTTGGATTTCCCCGTTTTCTATTTTCTGGATTGTTTTTTTTTTTTTGTAAATTGAACCATCCGTTCCGCCCTCCTGTTCGCCGCCGGATGTGCCAGCGCTGTTAATGCGTGTCATATCCCCCGCTCTGCTAGGAATTTTTTGAATTCTAGCGAGGTAAATTGGGGCCCGTTGTCGGATACGATGACGTCTGGGAGGCCGTGGGTTGCGAACAGCCTGCTGAGTTCTTTGGTAACGGCCTCCGTGGTGGTAGTTTTCATGTTGCTTACCTCCAACCAGTTGGAGTAAGCATCTACCGTAATGAGGAAGGTGTGTCCTTTTGTGGGTCCGGCAAAGTCTATGTGAATCCTGGACCATGGTCCCCTGGGGGTTTCCTATTCCAGGATTGGGGCGGCAGGGGGGCTAGGCCTGGTTTCCTGACATCGGTTGCATGCTGCCACCCAAGCCTCGATCTGTTTGTCTATCCCTGGCCACCATGCGTAGCTTCTGGCCAAGGCTTTAGTCCGCACGATGCCTGGGTGTCCCTCATGCAACAATTCCAATACCTTTCCCTGTAATTTTTCCGGAATGACAACCCTATCCCCCCAAAGTAAACAACCTTTTTGTAATGACAGTTCTGTTTGCCGGTTCCGGAATGTCCTGAATGCTTTGTCAACGTCTTTTTTGGGCCACCCCTTCTCTACCCAATGTAACACTCGCGCCAGACGTTTGTCTTTATTAGTTTCGCGGGCAATGTCTGACGCGGTTACGGGTAGATCGGGCAGAGTCTCTATGCTAAGGGTGGTCATCGTGGGTGCTGGGTCGGTGTCCAAGTCAGGTAGCGGCGTGCGGCTCAGGGCGTCTGCGTGGGTGATTGTCTTACCGGGTCGGTGTGTGAGCCGGTAACTGTAGGCGGCAAGGAATTCGGACCACCTTGTCATTCTTGGAGATAGAATGTTCGGGGTGGCCCTGTTTCCTGCCAGGATTCCCAGCAGCGGCTTGTGGTCGGTGACGATGGTAAATGTCCGGCCGTAGATGTATTCATGGAATCTTTTGACAGCGGCAACGATAGCCAGGGCCTCCTTGTCCAGCTGGCTGTAGTTTCTTTCCGGTTTGGTGAGGGTCCTTGAGAAAAAGGCGATGGGTGCTTCTTTTCCGTCGGTGAGAGTGTGGCTGAGGACGGCGCCGATGCCGAAAGGTGATGCGTTGCATGTGACAGCTAGCGGTAGGGTCTCGTTGTATTGGATGAGGACAGCATCCGAGGTGAGTAGGTCCTTGGTTTTGTTGAAGGCGGCTTCCTCGCGTTTCCCCCAAGCCCACGGGGCCGCCTTGTCCAAGAGCCTATGCAAAGGCTCCGCCGCAGTCGCCTTCTGTGGCAGGAAAACATTATAGAAATTAAGCAGCCCTAGAAATGCCTGTAGTTCCGTTTTATTCTTCGGCCTGGGGGCTTCCTTGATTGCTCTGATTTTTTTTTTTGGTTGGGTGAATTCCGTGCCGATCTAAAAGGTACCCTAGGAATTCGACCCTCTCGGTATGTAATTGGCATTTTTCCTTTTTAACCTTCAGCTCCGCATTTTTGAATTTCGTTAGGACCTCCCTCAGGCGACCCTCCAGTTCTTTTTGGTTGGCTGCCGACACCAGTACGTCATCGAAGTAGGGCACCACCCCCTTGATTCCTTGCAGGAGTCTCTCCATGAGGCTCTGGAATATTCCTGGTGCTACACTGACTCCAAACTGGAGTCTCTTACATCGGAAAGCCCCCGGTGGATTACTATGGTTTGCGCCTCGGCGGTTTCTGCGTCGACCGGCAGTTGTTGGTATGCTTGCGCCAGGTCGAGTTTTGCAAAAACCTTGCCTCCCCACAGTGAGTGTAGTAGATGCTGAACCACTGGGACGGGATAGGCGCTCTGTTGTAATGCGCAGTTGAGGGTGGCCTTATAGTCCCCGCAGATTCTTACTGACCCATCGGGCTTGACTGGGGTGACTATGGGGGTCTCCCACCTGGCGTGGTCAATTGGTTCGAGAACAAGCTTGTTTATTTGCTCGTCGATCTTGGGCCGGAGTGCGAAAGGTACCCACTGTGGTTTTAGGCGTCTTGGGGGAACGCTGGGGTCTAGGCTGAAAGAAATAGGGGGCCCTCGGTACTTGCCTAGGGTGCCGTCAAACACTTCCTGGAAGTCCCTTGCGAGTTGTTCTTCCCAATCGGCTTCCCCGATGTGATCGATGCCCGTCACTTTGATTCCGAGTGGCGCGAACCATTGCAGTCCTAAGAGGCTGGGTCGGTCTCGGTCCACGATCGTCAATGGGAGCCTTGCCTTTCACCCCTTGAAATTTATTTCGAACTGTCCTGTTCCGACTACCGGGATGCGATTTCCCTGGTAGTCCTTGAGGATTAGTTTCTGGCTTTCCAGTCCCCTTCTTTGGATTTTGGGCACCAGGCGCTTGATTTCCCGCCATGCAAGCATGGAGAGGTACGATCCGGAGTCCACCTCCATCTTGCATGGTTTGCCCTCGATGCTCACTTCCACATATACCTTCCGGGCGTCTTCGCTGAACGAATGGCCGATGACGACCGTATGGTGGGTTTCCTCTCTCTGCCGGTTCTCGCCATTTCGGCGGCCTCGTCCGTCTTGGCTCCAGCGATTTTCGGATTGGTGGTCTCTGGGCCTGGGGGGGGTGCCGTCTCATCTCCGGTTGCTGCTCTCTCTCCGCCAGGGGCTGTAGTTTTTCTTAAGTCGGCAGACTCTGGCGATGTGGCCTCTTTTATCGCAGTGCCGGCATATCGCATCAAAAAATCGGCACTCCGATCGAGGGTGGTCGCCTCCGCACCCGGCGCATTGGGGCCCCGACTTACGACTCCGCCGATTGCGCCGGTCTCATTCCGTCTGGAGTCGATGGATGTCCTCTTCTTCGTCCATGGTATTGGAACCGGAGTTGAGGTCGCCATGGTGTGTGGTGGTGGTCTCCTGGAGGCTTGCTTCGGCGCGTGTCTCGGTTGTCGTGCCTGCATCGGTGGCCGCAGTGGGTCTCCGCATTTGAGCCGCCGATTTCCGGGTTGCTTCGGCTGCGGTGGCGTCTGCGAGGACGTCGGCGAGGGCGATGTCGCCTTTTGCCATCAGTCGGCTTTGCAGGACCGGATCTCTGAGCCCTAGGACGACACGATCTCGGAGTGCCTCGTCCATGTCCGTAAAGCCACACATGCCCCCAAGGTTCCGCAGGTCAGCCACGAAGTCGCTGATGCTCTCGCCCGCTCTCTGGTCCCTCTGGTAGAAGTTGTGCCGCCTGATAAGGGTGGGCATGGCGGGGGCATAGTGGTTTCGGAGTAAGGGTTCGAGATCGGCCCAGTCCATCGTTTTCACGTCTTTGGGTTTCGTGAGGGCTTTCGCCATCTTGAACACCGCGGGCCCGCAGTGTGTTAGGAAAACGGCTCTTTTCTTCTGCCCATTCGCGTCCTTTAGGTTGCTACTTTCGAGGAACATCAGGAATCGGTCGGTGTATGATTCCCAATCCTCAGTAGCGGGGTTGAAGGGCGCTGGTGGGGCGATGCTGGCCATCTCGTCGGTCTTGTTTCCTCTGGACACGTGCTTTCGGGAATTAGGTTTGGTATCCCACCCTCATCGCCAGTGTCGTGTCCGTCGTGGAAAAAGACTCGGAGCCAGTGACTTAGTTTCAGCTCTTTATTTGCTCCGAGATCGGCTCGGCTCGAAAGGGAAAAAACAGCGGCTTTTATTCTTTGGCCGCGGCAGCTGCGGCCAATGACACCGCTTTGAATCTCCCGCGATTAGTTTCCACCAATCGCGGGAGATTCGCGGCGGGCCAATCACTGCGGCTCGCTCGGCCAATCAGATCACCGCGCGTCTTGTCCAATCACCGCGCGGCGTTTATGAGTATGTAAATGACTGTACAGAACAGTATTTATACCCTCTCTTGGGCCTTGCCCTGGAGCTTCCTGTTCCTGTCCAAGAAATGTATTCTATCAGAGTCCCAGGAGGCTATGCAGGGGTCATAGCTAACTTTTTAGGTTGACTGAATTAAGTTTGATTGAAGCCCGGACTTTCTGAGATGATATAATGAGAAGGCTTGTGTCCTGAAAGGGTGTTGGGCCATTAATGGCTTTCCTGGTTTGGATCTTGAGTGAGGGCTAATCCTATCATTCTACCTAATTCAGCCTTTGTTCAAAATATCCTGTCTTGAATGGATTACCAAATCTTCATTTCTAAAAGCTGGCCTCGGCTTAGTATCTGCTTGGGGGCAGGGATGTGTGGATCTGAGTTTCTGTTTCTTTAAGATTTCTATTTCTCTTTTAGGGGAAATATAATATTCTGCCTTTTTAAATATTTCTCAAAGTATTTCATTCTTCTAGGAGAGGAGTGGGTGCTAACTTTGTATACCATGTATTTGTAAATAATGAAGTATTCTAAAATGCTAATGATCCTTAAATTAAAAAGCTAAAGATTTGCCGAGGGAGCCAGTATTGTCCCAAAACACTTCCATGTGACTGGCATGACTATATGCTGAGGTTGCACAGAACATTGTTACCTTCCCACCAAACTGATACCTATTTATCTACTTGCATTTGCAAGCTTTGGAACTGCAAGGCTGGCAGGAGCTGAGAAAAGAATGGGGGCTTACAATGTCATGCAGTATTTAGGTTTCAGACTGTCAACCTTCCCTTTCAAAAAAGAACTAGATAAGCACTGTGCTCGGCAAAATTCTCTTGGCTCAAAATCAGATTATTAAAAAATTAGGATCACTGAATTATATTGGACATTGTTGTCAAGTGCTACATGTGTTTGGAACTTTTAAGCTAAACAAGATTATGTTCAAGAGTAAGAGGGGGAACTATATATTTTACTGTATTTTAAATAATTGTGATCTTCATATAATTAACATGGATTGTGCATGTAGGGCTTGAAGAGGTGTATATACTTTTCAGTGAAGCATATGGACATCAAAATTATCACTGTTCCATTGAGAACAGTAGTCTAAATGATATCTCCTGGACCAAGGCCAAGCTTAGATCTTTATTAAATGTTAATGACATCCACCTGACGAACAGGAGAACCTAGAGAAAACAAGATGTTATTTTCCAAAATTCATTACCAGTATCACCATTTTCTTACTATATCAAATTAAAATGCAATACTTATAACAAGTAAAATAAGTTATTAATCATCCCACTAGCCTGGAATATTATTCTGGATTTAAAAAGAACATTAACAATACAAAGGAAATAATTAAGTTCCATAGAGTCTATCTAATTCAGTTATGATGAATAAACCATTTAGATGGTTTTCATTATCTGCATTTCAAGTAGGCATTTGAAAAAGCAATATAAGCCCTCATCTTTAGTAGCTTTGATATAGATCAGTGTTTCTCAATCTTAGCCACTTTAAGAATAGAATAGAATAGAATAGAATAGAATAGAATAGAATAGAATAGAATAGAATAGAATAGAATAGAATAGAATAGAATAGAATAGAATAGAATAGAATTTTTTATTGGCCAAGTGTGATTGGACACACAAGGAATTTGTCTTAGTGCAAATGTTCTCAGTGTACATAAAAGAAAAGATACATTCATCAAGAATCAAGAATCAAGGTACAATACTTAATGATAGTCATAGGGTACAATAAACAATCAAATCATACTAGGAAACAGTCAATATAAATCATAAGGATACAAGTGACAGTCATATAGTCAACAAGTGGGAAGGGATGGGTGATAAGAAGTGATGAGAAGATTAAAAGTAATAGTAATGCAGACTTTATAAATAGTTGGACAGTGTTGAAGGAATTATTTGTTTAGCAGAGTGATGGCTTTCAGGGAAAAAACTGTCCTTATGTCTAGTTGTTCTGGTGTGCAGTGCTCTATAGTGTCGTTTTGAGGGTAGGAGTTGAAACAGTTTATGTCCGGGATGTGAGGGGTCTGTAAATATTTTCACAGCCCTCTTTTTGACTCATGCAGTATACAGGTCCTCAATTGAAGGCAGGTTGGGAGTAATTGTTTTTTCTGCAGTCCTAATTACTCTCTAGCGTCTGTGTCTGTTTTGTTGGGTTGCAGAACCAAACCAGACAGTTATAGAGGTGCAGATGACAGACTCAATAATTCCTCTGTAGAAGTGTATCAGCAGCTCCTAGGGCAGTTTGAGCTTTCTGAGTTGGCGCAGACAGAACATTCTATGTTGTGCTTTTTTGATGACATTTTTTATGTTAGGTGTCCATTTTAGGTCTTGTGATATGATAGAACCTAGAAATTTGAAGATCTCTACTGTTGATACTGTGTTGTTGAGTATTATAAGAGGTGGTAGTATAGGAGGGTTTCTTCTAAAGTCTACCACCATTTCTACAGTTTTGAGTGTGTTCAGTTCCAGATTGTTCCGGTCACACCACAAAGCAAGTTGTACAACCTCCTGTCTGTATGCAGATTCTTCGTTGTCTCAAATGAGACCAATCACTGTTGTGTTATTAGCAAACTTCAGTATTTTAACAGATGGATCATTTGAGATGCAGTCATTGGTATATAGGGAGAAGAGAAGTGGAGAAAGCACACAGCCTTGGACGGGGGGCTGTGCTAATTGTACAGGTATGGGATGTGATTCTGCCTAGCTTCACCTGCTGCTTGCTGTCTGTTAAGAAGCTTATGATCCACTTACAAGTGTGTTCAGGTACCACTAGCTGGTTTAGTTTAGTTAGAAGAATGTCTGGAATGATGGTATTGAATGCTGAACTGAAGTCTACAAAGAAGACCCTTGTATAGGTATTTGGAGATTCAAGGTGTTGTGGGATGTAGTGCAGAGCCATATTAACAGCATCATCTGTTGATCAGTATGCAAACTGCATGGGATCTAACAGTGGATCTGTGATGGTTTTTAGGTGTGAAAGCACTAGCATTTCAAATGTTTTCATAACTACAGATGTTAAAGCAACTGGATTGTAGTCATTCAGCTCCCTGATGGAGAGCTTCTTTGGCATTGGGATGATAGTAGTGTTTGAAGCAAGAGGGAACGTACCACATCTCTAGTGACTTACTGAAAATTTGGGTGAAGATGGGAGCCAATTGGTCAGCACAGACTTTTAATCAAGAAGGAGTTATCTTGTCAGGCCCTGGTGCTTTTCCTGGCTTTTGTCTGTGAAATAGATCTTGCTCTTCTTTTTCTGTGATCACTAGAGGTTGGGAACCCAATGGGTTGGGGTCAGTTGTAGGAGGCTTGGCTGTTGTTGGTGTGTTTGAGATGTGGGTTGTGGAGATAGGTGGCTGTAGTATCCTTTCAAACCTGCAGTAAAACACATTCAGGTCTTCTGCTAGTTGTTGATTTCCTTCTGCCTGGGAAGGAGTTTTGCTGTACCCAGTGATGTTTTTAAGAGTTTTCCACATGTTTGCTGGTTCATTTGTTGAGAACTGCTTCCTTAACTTTTCAGAGTAGCTTCTTTTTGCTGCTCTGATCTCTCTTGTTAATATGTTTCTGGCCTGATTGTATAGCATTCTGTCACCTTTTCTGTAGGCTTCCTCTTTGGAATGACGTAGTTGCTTAAATTTAGCTGTGAACCAAGGTTTATTGTTACTATATATTCGCAGGTTCCTTGTTGGTACACATAAGTCTTCGCAGAAGCTAACATATGATGTTACAGTATCTGTGAGCTCATCTAGGTCTGCAGAGGTATCTTCAAAAACATTCCAATCAGTGCAATCCAGGCAAGCCTGAAGCTTCAGCTTTGCCTCATCAGTCCAAGTCCTCACTGATTTAATTGTTGGTTTAAGATATTATATTTGTTGGTATAAGATATGTATATTTCAAATTCCAACAAGGTGGCTGGGAAATTCTGGGAGTTGTCCACATCATAAAGTTGTCAAGGTTGAAACACACTGACTTAGACATAATATACAGTATAATATAAAGGTTAGATGGATGTTTATATGTATACCTTTTGCATCATTCATCTATAACAAGGTACAATATAAACAAATGTTGTCAACAGTATTGCTTCACAGTGAGATAGGCAGCATATACATTAATTAATTAATTAATTAAACAAATAAATAAATAATATAAATGATGTACAATTTCTTGTCTAGAAAAGCTGAGAGTTCAGATTTGTGAGCTCTATGTATTTCAGTGAACACCTCTATTTCTGAATAAATAGGAAGCTTTGCTATTTAAAACCTAAATTGGCATATTATTTGTTGTGTATGCCTGGCTTGGCTTAAAAAATGGCTAAGGGGGGTTTATTTTTGAGGAAGAAAATGAGCTGCCAAAGAAACCTCTAAATAGACGCAATATACATAGACTTCTGCAAAGCCTTTGATTCAGTGGTACATGACAAACGACTGTTAAAACTAAATTATTATGCCTTTCTTATCCCTTCATAAGTGGATTACTACATTCCTGTCAAACAGGCAACAAATAGTAAAAATAGGAAGCACTCTATCAAACCCTGCTCCAGTTAACAGCGGTGTCCCCCAAGGCAGTGTTCTAGGACCCACACTCTTCATACTTTACATAAATGACCTTTGTGATCACCTTATAAGCAACTGCATCCTCTTCGCGGATGACATAAAACTATTCAACACCACCGACAATGCTACAGTCCTTCAAAGCGACCTTGTCTATGTGTCTGAATGATCAAACAATTGGCAACTCCAAATCTCAACCAACAAATGCTCTGTCCTACATATTGGTTAAAAAAAATGAATACACCAAATACAAGCTAGGTAGATATGACCTCATTGATGACCCTCACTCTGTCAAGGACCTTGGAGTACTCCTATCAAATGACCTAAGCACCAGAGCTCACTGCAACAGCATTGCCAAAAAGGCATTAAGAGTTGTAAATCTAATCTTATGAAGCTTCTCCTCCAGTAATACTGAATTGTTAACTAGGGCATACAAAAGCTTTACTAGACCAATACTTGAATCAGCTCATCTGTCTGGAATCCACACTGTATATCAGACATTAATATAATTGAGTGAGTCCAGAAGTATTTCATGAGAAGAGTACTACACTCCTCTGCTTGCAACAGAATACCCTACACCAGGGATCCCCAACCTTTTTGACTCCGCGGCCCGGTACCGGCATCAGCTGGGCGCCGCCATCTTTTTTTGACGAAAAAGTGCTTCCGGTGACCTCACCGGAAGCACTTTTCGTCAAAGATGAGCGGCGCTAGCGCTCGGTGAGCTTTTCGGGTAGAAATGGCTTTCTACCGGAAAAGCTCACGAGCGTGCGCCGCCATCTTTTTATGATGCGTGCTTCCGGTGAGCTTTCTACCGGAAAAGCTCACCGGAAGCACTTTTTACCAAAAAGATGGCGGCGCCCAGCAACCAGCGGCCCGGTAAGAGTTGTTCCGCGGACCGGTATCGGTCCGCGGACCGGCGGTTGGGGACCCCTGCCCTACACCACCAGGCTTGAGATTTTGGGCTTGGACAACCTAGAACTATGTCGCCTACGATAGAACTTAAGCGTAGTACACAAAATTATCTGCTACAATGTCCTACCAGTCAATTACTACTTCAGCTTCAACCACAGCAATACAAGAGCACACAACAGATACAAACTCAATGTAAACCGCTCCAAACTTAATTGCAGAAAGTACGACTTCAGCAACAGAGTGGTCAATCCCTGGAATGCACTACCTGACTCTGTTGTTACATCCTCAAACCCCCACTCCTTAACCTCAAACTATCCACTATTGACCTCACCCCCCTTCCTAAGAGGTCTGTAAGGAGCGTGCCTACCGTCCCTGTCCTATTGTCCCCATTTATTCATACCTATTTCCTGTATTCATACTCATGTTTATTCTTATATTTATTATCTTGTAAGCGATTGACAAATCAAATAGATAAATAAAATACATAAATAAATCTTACTTTTCTCTGGCTTCAGAACTCCAATATCTTGTAAAAGAAAGAGATTGCCAGACACATGATAGAAGAATCTGAGAAACTGTAGGATTCACTATCTTTCCAATCTCAACTGTAGACCAACAAGCAGAAGGCATAAACAAACCTACAAAATGGTTCCTAGTCAAGCTTTGGTCATAGAAGTTGTCTATCTTCCCAATGCAATAGGTAATACCATGCTGTCTGTCTGTGTCTGTCCGTCTGTCTGTCTGCCTGTCTATCAAATCTATTTTATTTTTATCCTTCCTTTGTTAGTTTATACGAAAGTCAAGGTGGCAATTAGGCCATAATTCTTTTCTCATCTAAATAAAAAGCTCCCCATGAAAATCATTAAAATTCAGGCTTTCTTTAAAGTCTCCAGGAGCTCTTTGTAAGGGATGGGAAATGAATTCTTTATCATACATGAATGTCATGGAGGATGGCTACAAAACTTTTGATTTCTTGTTATGTTTTTGATTGGGTTCCTGCCCAATATCAGGAGCATAATGTAGAAGCTGCAAAATGTGTTTTAGGAAACCATGAAATGGTCAGCCCTGAATCGCTTATTGATAACATTGTCCCATTATGCTAATTACCTTCAGTAGGGTTTACTCCTAAATCAATTTGTAGTACTACCATTTAAATCTCATTTTGCAAATGAAGGATGAAATATCAGTGAAGTGCTATGTTTCCATACACCTTCCTAATCATTTGTGCCCTATACCAAGATCCAAATCATTTTAAACCCTCAGAAAGTTTATATTTCACTCCAGATATTTCTCAACATAGAAAAAGTAAAAGGAAGAGTAGAGATCACAATCATTTTTAAGTGCTGCAATAATGGACTGCTATAAATAAATCAGAGAAATGTTATAGGATGGTCAGAAATTGTTCCATTAGAATCAAATTTTCATCATAAAAGCTTACAAAGCAACAAGGTTTCTCTCTAACTGTACACCGAGCAGAAAAACATTAAGACAGAAAGTCATTTGATGACTACTTACATTTTCGCCATTCTCCCACCCTTATTAAATAAAGCTTAAGGTTTTCAGAATACTTTCATTTGTTTTGAAATCACAGAATAGCTTCTTGCCACTTCCCTTCTCGGCCATTCACAAAATGCTGTTTTCAACTGAGTGGGTTTATTCCATTTATCAGTATGGAATGAACAGAGGATGAGACAGTTCAGAGAAGCAAGTGCCTTGATATAAATCTGTTTTCCAGCAACAGACAATCATTCTGATTGACATTCTGCTGGGCAAAGGAAGAAGCAACATTTCTTGGCTGGCTGGTTTGGATGAACATTTCAGCATGTTCTTGTAATGTTCCAGCAAAAGTTTATATGTAAATGGAAAGTCTTCCTTGTGAGATGCCTTTTATTTATTTTTTAACTCTCCTTCTTTATCACAAATGGTGGTTGGTTGATTTTATCTACATGAAAAGGCCCTCAACAAAAATGAGGGTTTGAAAGAAATAGGAAATAAGCCTGTGAAATTAGCCTGGGGAAAAAGTAAACAAAATCAGGAAATCACCTTGAAAATTCATTGGTAAACCTGGTTAATCCTATTCCACCCCGTTGGCTTCTGCTTTACCCAAAATTATTTCAGCTATAGGTGTATTTAAGAAAAGAATTAGTCTATGGAAGAAGAAAAAAGAGACTAGGATAAAAGAGAAAAGAATAATATTCAAGATGCATAACAATAAACTAATATAAATGAAACACATGTTTTCAATTAGGATTAAAAGAAACTAACATCCTTGTCCCCAAGACAGATTTGTCAAAACCCTTTGATTTCAAATGTACATAATTTTGTGGTTACTTAAAAACCACTTCTGGACTTTCTGAATAAAAGAGAAAAAAACTGAAAGTGAGTTATTGCTATAGAAATGGCTAGTTGTTACTATTAGATATAACTAAAGTTGATATTATAACTTCTCTAACTATCTTATTGTACAAAAAAAAAGCTGGAAATCGCTTTTTCTTTCTTTTTTAAAAAAATTCCTTCTTCCTTCATTCTGTCTCCTCTATACTGTTTTCTCTCCCTTTTCCCCATTGCCTTTATTTCTATTTGCATTTTATATTTAAAAATAATAATAAAACATATTTTAAAAAGATCCTTTGATTTCAAATGTTCTTCTGAAAGAAAAGGAAATACCTTGGGATGCTCCTGGATCTGATTCCTTCCTTGAGTGCTCAGGTGAGAATAGTGGTGTACATTTCTTCTGTCTGCTGCAACTGCTTACCAAGCTTGTCACTTCTTGGTAAGACTGATCTCATTTCTTTGAACCACACTCAGGTTACTTCTTGAATACAGTAGATGATTGACTTGTGCTTTTATGTGGAGATGCCTTTGAAGGGAACTCCAAAGCTATACCAGATCCATAATGTGATACCAAACTTCTGTTGAGTATTTCTCATTGAGGGAATGTGATTCCAGTTCTGGCTCAGATTCACTGGTTACCCATTGTTTTTTGAGCCAAATTCAAAGTCTTGGTTTAATGCTTGTTAGGTGTTTGTTATGGGATCTTTCTACCTAAAAGAACAACTATCCACTCAGACCCATTCAACAATGTTCAAGAGTGCCTTCCAGGCACCCTGTATGAGAAGAATTTCACTGGAAATCTTCCTATACAGCAACCCCAATGTTATGGAGTTGCCTCCCTATTCTTTATTTTTGTCTGTTCACCTTTTAATGCAATTTCAAAACACAATTTTATATACAGGCATTTTCTTCCTTTGTGATGTATTAGTGGCTATTTGTTTCTGTGAATGAAAGCTTTCTATATCATTAAATGCTGTAAACCATAATGGGCTGATTTTGCTGGAAGCAATGTATGAATTAATATAATTACTCAGGAATTATGCTATTCAGTGTATGGGGCAGGGGTGGAAGAGTAGAACTGCCAATACTTTTAATAGATCTTGGAAGATATTTTATAACTGGGCTTTAAAAGAGATGGACTTTGCTGGAAAAATCATGCTTTGGACAAAGAGTTGCTTACAACTGAACTATGTGATAGGCAGGAAGAAAGCATCCCTCCTGGCAACCCAATGGTTATTGATTAATGTATAGAGTGCCACATAGAGTATAGAGTGCTCCATGATAGAACCATTCATCATTTGCTCAAATGAATAAGTCAACATTCTTATTAAGCATATTACGCTTATTAAGTCCTTGTGCTGCAAAGCAGCCTTAATTGAAGGGTCTGATTCAGCCCAATCAAGTTGACAGAGAGAGATGGCTCAGCTCCCACTGTTGTCTTAGATCAGGACATGTGTCAATCATTGGGCAATGAACTGCCCCTGGCTGGCTGTCCTCATTTCTTCATGGTGGGAGGCATGTTATCCTTTCAGAAGAATTTATTTTCGCCTGCCTTCCCTACTAGCTAGGCCTTGACAGCTCTGCCCTGTTGATGGCATTTAGCATATGGCTAACTGTGGGTCCATTCCATAGCTTAATAATATTAGTCAACACAGAGTATTTGTACTGAGCTGAGAGCATTTCTGTATCTTGCCTCAGCCATCCCTTTGTATATACAATGTTTGAGAAATAATTAGCATCTTTCATACATGTGCTTAAAGATCCTAATGGGATCATCTTGGTTAATACTTTTCATAATTTTCTATGTTTCTATAAGTTTCTATGAAGTAATAATACACCATGCACTATATTTTTTTATTGTCACCAAATAGGGCATGCCAAAACGCAACCAACAGACTGTAATCGTGGAGGTATGGATCTAAAAACTGGATGGGCAATTTTTACAGGATGTAGCCCAGGGCTGCATCTTGTTCTATGTATTTTCATTATTTCGTTTAAACTTTACATTCCCAGCTATCTGTCGCAGTTCTGAGCAGTTAAAGCAAATATCATAAAAGCATTCCATTCAAACACATTGCAAGTGAGTAACTTTCAATTTCTCTGTCCTTCTCTCTCTTTCAATATCACCCATCCATCTGGTTTAATGGGGAGGGGGGAGGGGGAGGATAGTTTCATGAACCCTTTTGACTAATGTGGTCAATAAATGTTACCACAAGAAAACTGTACTATTTGATAAAAAAAGTGAACAGAAAATATATGTCTAGAAGATATAATGGTCTTGTAGTGGTAAGAATTAAATCTGAATGCATATTGCACAGAAAAATAATTTCAGAGCCACAGAGGAGACAGCAAGTCTATATAATGTGAAACGCCAAGTTACTATTCTTTCTACCTCTTCAATAATACCTTCCTTTATTTATTTCTTGGGTTAGGGATGAAAGTATTCGGAATTACCCGGACCAGAGAATGGTAATGCATGCTCTCTATATGATGTTGTTCTGAATTGCATTAATCCAAACCAGCACAGCAAAGGGTAAAGGATGGGAATTTCACTTCCAGACATCTGGAAGAAGATGCATTGCTACTACTTTTTTAGATTTAAGCTATAATCTCCAGTGGGACTTATTTCCATATGTTCTTTTTGCATTGCAAAGACTTTTAAAGATTATAAGAACTCAGTTTTAGAAACATTGTCATGCTTTCTCTTTGATGTCTCAATCTCATAATGTCTAAGAAAAAGGGAAAGTGAACCACTACTAGCAACTAGCAGCTGCAATAGATGGTTCAGCAAAGCTCTCATGTTACTAGTACCACCCTATATGAACAAAACACTGCTGGGTATCTTAGTTAATGCAATTAAACTTTTAATTGTTGTTCCATCTAGTTTCTTCACTCGATATATAATCAGCCTCAGGTTACTTTATACAACATAATGATTTTATTATAGATTATAATTATTTCATTATACATTTTAATCTGTGAAAGTTTTCTTCCATTCATCTTCATTTACACAGAGATTATTGGTTTCTAATTCATCAAACACATCCTGTTTTTGAGACTCTTGAAATCAGATATATAGTTTAGTACTTCCAGATGGGATCAAACACACAAATTAACAACACAAAAGGAAACAGATCTGAATTTTATTCACAGACACATATTTGAAGGAGAAGAATGTATACATTCTTCTTGGTTTTTATTTTCATTTAAGTGGAAAATTGCCCTCAGCACACTTATGGAAGAATTAATCTCTGAATTCAGTAAAAGCCTTCTGAATTAGGACTTGACATGCCTCTTTTTTTCCATGCCACTTTTATGAGATTTTTTTCAGCACAATTTATGTTATTCAAAAGTATTTTCAAAATCCCCAAATAATTATCAAATGTACTATTACAAATGTATATTACTAAATGTAATATTCATCCAACCAAAAAAAATCACTTCTTTTTTTAATTCAGGGCGCTGAGAAAAGAATCACATTCCACATTTTATTTCAAAAGAAGCAAAATCCACTTCCCATTTTTTATCATTTTTACACAACCAAATCTCTGGAGTAAGAATACTCCTTATTACCACTATGATTTTCCACATCGTTTTCTGCTATAAGCCTTCCTCAAATGCTCAAGGAAAAAAAAGTTGACTGAAAATTTCCAATCCTACACTTACTGATATCATTGAGCCACTAGACCAGTGGCCCCCGACCTTTTGGGCATCAGGGCAGTGGTGGGATTCAAATTTTTTTACTACTAGTTCTGTGGCTTGGTGGGTGTGGCAGGGGAAGAATACTGTAAAATCTCCAGTCAGAGTTGGTATTTGCCAGTTCTCTGAACTACTCAAACTTCCCGCTACCGGTTCTCCAGAACTGATCAGAACCTTCTGAATACTACCTCTGCATCAGGGACTGGTTCTGTGGAGTGTAGTTTTTCAGTGGCATAGGGCGATGTGTACTTTTATGTGCTGTCTTGGATCCCGTGGGTGGATGGGTGGGGCTTCACTCATTTGTGAGGCCCAGTTCCTGGCAGGCTACAAACCAGTGCCAGGCCACAGACCAGGCCACAGAAGTCCAAATAACAAAAGAGACAATAAAGTCCTATCCCAGAGTGTGGGGGGGAAAAAGCATTCCACCACTTTGGTATGAAAAGATTTTGAAGTCAGGCAAATGAGTAAATTCTGGCCTAGTGCATCAGAATATAATAAAAATGAATTTCACTAAAATTAATGGAGTGAAGTAAGTGGATTGACCCTAGGGCAAAAAGAGAAAGAGAAAGAATTTTTAGTCTACATTGTTATACTCACAAAATTACATGCGCAACAATTAATTTCCACAACTTATTCATCATGTTACCAACAGTGATGCTGAAGCTGCTAGAATAAGAAATTAATTGATGTATTCATTACATTAGCCATTAAGTTAATTTCATTGGCATTGGACAACTACACTCAGTTTTTCCCCACCAGTAATTATATTTATTATCACTGCTTTGGCTGTAAGAAAAATCGAGAAGGAAAAATATTGACCGCAGTCCCAAAACTTCATATGTATAGATGGGGTGGGTACTTTATTCCCTCTGCATTTTCTATTTCATCAAACAAATCATGCTAAACAGCAGCCAGTCCCACTACAGTTTTAAGAATGAATAACTAAATATAACTTTTATTTTGTGTGATTACAACATTTAACGGGTAGGTTGGACAAAGCACTGTTTAGTATTATAGTATCTGTAACTTGTATCAGATATCTTAATCTGCCTTTTTAATTCATTTATCCATAAGATCCACTGGTATACTGTTAGTTTACTTCCAGAGAATCTGTATTGTGATGAAAAATATCATCCTTCCTTTCATGATTTTAGAACAGGACAGAAGGTTTTGGAGAAGACTCCAGAGCTGTAAAAATGGGGGTGAGAAGGAGCTGCATACAGCTTTTATGCAAACTTTCTGCTCGAGACCAGATTCGTAAGGACCATTCTGTTAAGCAAAAATAAAATCATCCATGAACTAAGATTGAGATGTGATACTAGCTTGCCGTATGTCGCAAGTAATAAATAATTTTGGAAACAAATACCACCTGCTGGATAAGAAGGAAGGCAAATGAAACAATATGGTAAGTGACGGAGAAGAATTGGACCCATTTGATTTGTAGACTTCAGAGGCTTTCCTTTGTCATAGTCTTTGATTGAGAGACAGTGCAGCATCAGCAGCGGTTTCCAAAGAAAGGAAATTTATTACAGCAATTGTTTCAGTTGACTTTGTATAGAAGAAAAATGCTGCTATTTGGAAGAAGCATTGTTTGTGCCAAATTGTTCTGCGCAAGGAAGAAAACATTTCATGTTCTTTCTGCTATCATCTCAATGGAACTGGTGCAAACTTGAGGCTCTGGAGATTTGACTTTTCAAATTATCCATTGGAAGGGAGGGAGGGAGGGAGAGAGAGAGAGACAAGGAGGGAGGGATGGAGGAATGAAGGAATACATTTGATCCAAAAGAGACCTAGCCTTGCATAGGTAAAGGTTCTCTTCACACATACATGCTAGTTGTTTCTGGCTCTAAGGGGTGGTGCTCATCTCCATTACAAAGCCAAAGAGCCAGCACTATCCGAAGACATCTCTGTGGTCATGTGGCTGGCATGACTAAACACCAAAGGCACACAAAACACTTTTACCTTCCTACCAAAATGGTCCCTACTTTTCTACTTGCATTTTTACATGCTTTTGAATTGCTAGGTTGGCAGAAGCTGAGACAAGTAATGGGAGCTCACTCCGTTATGTGGTACTAGGGATTCGAACCGCCGAACTACCGACCTTTCTGATCAACAAGCACAGTGTCTTAGCCACTGAGCGACCGCATCCCTTCTAAGGGGCTAAACTAATATAACCCCATAGGATTAAACTAACATAATCCCATCTGTCTTGTCATCATGGAACACCAAAACCCCATTAAATGCTCTAGTTCACTTAGTAAAGTCTCCAAGAAAAAGAGTCACAGAGAAACTGTGATTGGGAGAGGAAGAGGGAGAAAGAGATACCCACATGTTTATTACGTAACTCACTGGAGGCACAAACTAAAGTATATCTCCCACACATTAACTGGTCTGCAATAGACAACTATGCCTCCTACAAAAGGAAAGATGATGTACTGAAGCCTTGGGACATTTTATGGACAATGCTTTTCCAAAAGGTGAGCAGTTAATATGATTGTGTTCTCTAGTAAGGAACTTTAACTTAGTTCATGGTTAAGTATATTA
Organism: Notechis scutatus; assembly: GCF_049901735.1. NCBI lineage: Eukaryota > Metazoa > Chordata > Lepidosauria > Squamata > Elapidae > Notechis > Notechis scutatus. The sequence goes on from NC_142011.1 coordinate 183,220,599, forward strand.
AGAATCTATGCACATAGGGCGCTAAAATAAAATAAATATTTTATGAATATTTATAATATTAGCAGTACTAGTAATACTGAATAGGTTTTCAGTTTCAACTACAAAATCCTTAAAACAATCTCTCCCAGTCTCATGGACTATTGATCTGGTGGACTTCACTTTCCATAATACTGCTAGGCTGATTAGAAGAGAATGGGGAACATTTTGGGGATCTCAATTTCTCTTTTGGAGTTCTCTGTGGCCCAAAGTGTCAGGGTTCCAAGTAACACTGGCAACAGAATTAAAACTCCAAATTTAATTAACTCAGAATTAAAACTTTGTCTTCCTTAAAGCATAAATTTATTAGAGATGTCATATTGGCCCATCTAGGGAAAACCCGAATCTGAAAGTCCTGCGTTTTCCCCACCCAAAGTAAAATCAAAGCTCCTTCCCCTACATCCACATCTGCATCACATGGTCCAATCAGATCAGTGTCCCAACTTCGGCCAACTTCTATCACACCTTCCCAGGTGCTGGCCAGATGTCCTTGACTTCAAAGGGAAAGAATATTGTTATGATTACACACCGCACACTATCTTCACTTCCTCCCTCCCATTCCCATGCTGTGGCAGCCCTGAAGACTCTCACTTAAAATGGCTATGACACAAAGTCTATTCTGGAGTCTGGAGTTTTGGAGGGTCCTCGGGTTCAGCATGGGCAGAACTCTGGGGGGAAAGAGGAATCCCTGAAAATGACTTCCCCTTTCTTCTGCGACGGAGATCTTCCACTGCATAAGAAATTCTTCTGCTAGAAGTTAGGTCAGCATTTTCATTTGGGATATGTGCCCATATTGCAAATTAGTTCAGACAGATTTTCTCCAATATTTAGAGGGACATTTTAGGGTTTTCTCTTATGCCTTAAATAGCATGTGTTTCAGTTCAGTTTTATAAACTTCCTACTAAAAAGTAGCAAGAAACCTTGTCGTCAGATTCTAAATGGGTACCATTCATTTCAGGTGAATAAACTGATTCAGAAGGGCATATTGAACAGGGGAACTCACTGACAGAAACAATAAACTAAAACGTAAAAGAAAATCTCTATGCAAAGGTCCAAATCCAAAACTGGATTTCTTGCACTCGTGTGCCGTCTTTTTCACACTGTAGTGTTTAGTTTCATCACAAATGTATCCCCAGATCTGTGTTGATCATAAATTTGTGCCAAGATTAAGGTGGAGTACTCTAGAAAGAAAGACCATCTACAATGATAGAGAAGCTACTTGTTCTGACCCACGCCCTTTTCCAACAAATCAAGCACAATCCAAAAGGAACAGGAACCTTGTAATGCTTTTACAAAATAATTAGCTATGATAAGCACAAGCCTTACCAAACTGTGCGAGACTTGCCAAAAGATAACAGACAAGAAATAATTTGCAATACAAGAATCTTCAAATACAAACTCAGCATACTGGAATGTCCACGAGGCTGGAGTTTCAGAACGTCTTTGCCTTCTGCAAAGTACGTTCCTTTCACAGCAAGCTTTTATCTTCTTGAAGGAGGGGTCATTACCTTGCAGCCTTACTCCCGAGTCGCCCGTGCTGTTGTAGCTGCTCTTTCCTACGAGCAATCCTGCGTGCAAATGCACTTAGCACAGGCTCCTTGGGAACCTCCTCATCATTGCTGCCAGCCCTCACAATCTCTGAAGGCAGCAGTCCACTCCCTAATGGTACTGGCCCCTCATCTGAGTCTTCGCTCTCCTCAGCCATCTGCACCTGCTGCCAGCTAACCACAACACTACTGCCTTTTAAGGAAAATATAATTTCTTTCTCAGATATTTACTTTTCCTTGTCCATGTAATCCATGAAGCAACAACATTTCACAGTCCTGCACTTAATTTTAATCAGGAAGAGTTTCATTGCAGCCTTATACACATAGCTGTTCATAGTTTCAGTAAACCCAGCTGATGTACAATGGGGTTTATTTCTAGCATGTGCTAACATGGAAATATGTGAACACTGCAGCCTCAGGTTCTTTTGAAACATGTTTATGTCCTCCCTCCCTCCCCCACCCCGCCCCCTCCCCTGATATTTAAAGTGTAGAATATTTTCTTTTTTTTGTTTTAATCTAGTTACAGACAATTAGTCATGTGTAAAATAAAAACTGGTAGGTCCAGATGGTGCCATTTCAGCAATCTCAGGAAAGCATTATGATTCAGGTGGGCATTTCATTTTCATTTATTTAATTAAAAAAATTATGAGTTGCATTCCTGTGGTTCAAAATTGGCAACAATAAATAAGAAAGCAGATAAAATGAGTAACCAAAGAAAATCCAGAAAGAGTGGGAAAGCTATCATATTAAAAGTAAAACCACTTCTCTTTTACAGGTTAATGAAGAAGAAGCTTTCTATCAAGTTCTGAAATGTGCTTATTTAACCAATAATTTTACTAAAGCGGGGGTGTCAAACTGGATTTTTTGGAGGGCCTGCTCAGCATTGTAGTTGTCCTCCGTGGGCCGGCTGTGGGTGAGAGAGATGGGACAGATGCCCTCCTGCCGGCCAAAACAGGGTACAGAGGGGCTGGCAGAGTGCTGCAGGAGGCCGTCCAGGCTGAAAATGGGGCACACAGGGGCCACTCATGCCCCCCCCCCCATGCCCTGTTTTCATTAGCAGAGGTACCATGGGCTGATCCTTTGCTATGTCCAGGCTGGCCCCACAAGCTGGATCTAAGCACCCCCTCGGGCTGGATCTGGCTTGCGGGCCTTGGGTTTGACATCCCAGTGCTAGAGTATGATACCCTGCCTAGACCAGAGTTTCTCAACCTTGGGATTTTTAAGGCATGTGGATGTCAACTCCCAGAATTCTCCAGCTAGTAAATGATGGGAATTGAAATCCACATCCCTTAAAGTTGTGAAGGTTGAGACACACTGGCCTAGAGTTTATACATTCCATTTTATTCAGATTTATATGTCACATTCAGAATTCCTACCCATGCTTTTCAAAGTGTTTCCCAACCTCATCAACTTTAAGAAGCCAGCTGAGGAATCCTGGGAGTTGAAGTCAACATATTTTAAAGTTGCTAAGGTTGAGAAACATTCTGCTAGATCAGGGGTGTCAAACTCGGGGCTTCAAATTGTCGTCATATGACATATCACAACTTTTTTCCCCTTTGCTAAACCGAGAGTGGGCATGGCCAGTGCATCCAGACCGCAGACCGTGAGTTTGACCCTGTGTTAGATCATGCCTGCAGCATATAACAATGCATGGACAACACAAAGTATAATTATAGTCTCTTTCAAGCTGAGGGCAACCTTAGTTTTTAACAGAAGTGGGTTCTATTTTCTTCCACATTGCTTTTATTTTACTTCTAGCCTAGTTAACAGTCAGTGTTTCCTGGTAACCATCGTCTAAATATTAAGCAGTTCTGACCTTGTTTGGTTTTCCTAGATCAGCTAAGTTGGCACAATATATAGGATAACAACTCCACTAATATAGATTTAATCCTAGTGCTTTTTTAAAAGTTGTAATGTTGCACTTATCAATGTCTTTTAAATCCCACACCATTGTACATATCATCTCTCCTTACCTCTTATTTCCTTAAATAATTTTGCAATAAAGGGGCAATATATGGGAACTGAAAAGCATCTGAGAGAAGAAACATAGGAAAATGTGCACTGTTCATTTGCCTGGGCAAGTGCAGTACAAAGCTTTCTTTTCCATGAAATACCACAGCTGTAATTTTTCACAAAGTTAAATTTGTTCAAACCTTTCATCTGATTTAAAGAATGTATTATTAATCATATTGCATACTTTAATTACTTTACCTGTGCAAGAATGGCAGTTCTACATCTGTCAAGTACTGTGAATGGCTATTGCTAATAATTCATAGACAGACATTTTAATGGCACAAATTCACTTTCGTAATGATAGGAGTTACCTTGGTATGCATCAGGCAGCAATCTGTCAGATCTATCTGTAGAAAATGATTATGGAAGTTGTGGACTTCACTGAATTTCTGCCTGCACAATCTTTGCTGGCTTCAAAAAAAAAAAGGATTTGGGCTGTTTGGTGGAATTCTGGGAATCAATGATTATTGGCTTTGATAGAAGTGTGACTGCCTCGGAAATCCACCTGCTGAATGACATGAAGGAACTCCCTCAGGCTGCTGATGGCCAATGTGAAACAGACTGCTTAATCAAATATACCAGGGAGTTGATTCAACAAGTTACTGCTTATATTCTTAATTATTACAGAACCTGGAATTTGGAAATCTATGCCTTAGGCTCCCCAGGGCTATTTCCATCAGTTTTGGGGAAACCCTGCTCTTCTCCATGTTTGTCCAGAACTATCACTTCTAAACCTGAGACTGACTTCAAAAGCCATTTAAACTTGTGTGCCTGGAAGATAACTCCTCCTATAGAATGCCTCCAATCAGGCATTGATTTATTATAGATATACTGTATATATCCACATATCTTTCATGGCAACAAGAGAGAAACAATTTATTATTGTCCTCTTCCGAGATGCTTTTTCAATTTTCCAACCTAGCCTGGAACCCTGGTATGGTTTGTGAGACTTCCAATCCAAATATTAACCAGGATCAACCCTACTTTACTTTTAAGCGCAGAGAAGATCAGTCAGGTTCTGGATTCACTTATCCATTGGATAAAGAATATAATAGTATTGTTTTCAAACTCCAATAAAGGAAATTGCCTTACACTATTGGACCATTGATCTAAGTAGTATCTACAGTAGACACAAACTCACTCCAGCAACCTAGAGTTATAGATTAGAATCTGTCTTACCTATAGTTAAAGAGATATGCAATGCATTTAATCTGAGAACTGTAATGCTGCAGAGCATACACGGTACCATTGCAACTCACAGTGTGCTTTATCAAATTTAAAGTTAGGAATCCTGTTTACTTTTCTTTGGTAAGGATAGCAATGGCAATAGCACTTAGACTTATATACCGCTTTATAGTGCTTTACAGCCCCCTCTAAGCAGTTTACAGAGTCAGCATATTGCCCCCAACAATTTGGGTCCTTATTTTACCCACCTCGGAAGGATGGAAGGCTGAGTCAACCTTGAGCCTGGTGAGATTCAAATTGCAGGCAGCTGGCTGCAACAGAAGTAGCTTGCAGTACTGCACTCTAACCACTGCGGCACTGAGGCTAAGTACATTAAGGACCTATATACTGCACGAGTCAAAAAAGGGCTGTAAAAATATTTACAGACCCTTACATCCCAGACATAAACTGTTTCAACTCCTACCCTCAAAACAACACTATAGAACTAGACACAAGGACAGTTTTTCCCCGAATGCCATCACTCTGCTGGCATTCCCGCAACACTGTCCAACTATTTACAAAGTCTGCATTACTATTATTATTAATCTTCTCATCACTCCTTATTGCCCATCCCCTCCCACTTGTGACTGTATGACTGTAACTTTGTCGCTTGTATCCTTACGATTTATACTGACTGTTTCCTAGTATGATTCGATTGCTTATTGTACCCTATGACTATTATTAAGTGTTGTACCTTATGATTCTTGACTCTTGACAAATATATCTTTTCTTTTATGTACACTGAAAGCATTTGCACCAAGACAAATTCCTTGTGTGTCCAATCACACTTGGCCAATAAAGAATTCTATTCTATTCTATTCTATTAAGATCATCCACCTAGGAGCATGGATTATATTGAAAAAACAATGGGCAATATTCCACTGGAACCTTATCTGAAGGCTAACACTGATTCTTAAAAGACTGACTTTTCTCCTAAATGCTTCCATCCAGTAATGGATTCAGCAATAGGCAGACAGATCCCACATTTGTTCAATAACATAGACATCAAGTGTGGGGTTTTATAACCACTTGGTATTTTAGGACATCCTTTGCCAGTGATTAATAATGATGATTTTTTTTCGAAATGAAGCAGAATAGAAATACAGTGAACATCATTAACTGTTCTTGTGTCTGGCAATGCTTTCAGTGCTGCCACAAGTCAATCCCTGTTGAAAGATAACCATACTGCTCCGCTCAATGGATCCAAATGCATCTTGTCTGTCCAAAGTGGGGGCTAGTGGCTCGCAACAGCTGTTCTGCTGCTTTGTAAACAAGTCTGGGACATTGTTCTTTAACCTACAAACATGTCTCGGAAAATATGCCTGTGTCTCAAAGGAGTTTGCTTGAAATGCTTCAAAGGGTTTTTGGTGGGTTGCTGTTTAATATGATGCGGTGCTCAAAAGATTTCAAAGGATTTTGCTATCTACCCACCCTTAGACCTTGCCTTTTAAAGCTTTTTCTTGTTGCTTGCTTACCCTTTAAAAGAAGAAAGAGGAAATCTAATATTAAATGTATTTCCAGTATCTTTGGTAAGCACATAATATTGTTGTGTGCTTGTCATCAAGCAATCTCTCAAAGTATCAGAAATGTGGTTACTCTGTACTTCTAAAGTGAGTATTATCAAAGTATGCAGATGTCATGTTTTAAAGTCTTGGCCTCACTTGACTAATGGTGGAATCTCTTCAGTTCCACTTGGGAAGTCACAGATCAGGGTCCATGTTCATAAACATAACATTTCTTGAATCTTCTGAAAGTTTAAACAAGGATTGAATATATTCTATATCTTAGACTGCTCATGCAGCAGATGTTCTAAATCAACCATCAGTTTTACATTATTTAGTTTAGTTACAATAACATACCCTCTGCTTTTCTCTGACATGTCAACTTCCCTCGTGAATGTGTTTCTTTTCTGTACCTGTTTTTTTAAAATATTATGGAACCAAGAATTTATTCTGCATTGCTCTTTACATTGCAATTCTATGTGTGTTTAGTCTCACACAGAGACGCACACAAACACACATTTAGTACAGCTGCCTATGAACTGCAGATCAGATTAGTCTTATAGACCCTACACTGAATATATTATTACATTTCATTTCTACCCATAAAGCTCATCCAGAAATACAAGTGCATCATGAATACACTCGCTAAATGACTCCATTCACAATGCAACATCTTCTTAACAATTGCATTCAATACCAGTTTGTTTCTAATTATCAGTTGAAGGCATTATCACCATCTATGAATCTCATAATTATATTTGCAAACCTTTGTTTTGTGATTTTCTCCAGTTTTTTCTTTCTTCTTCTGCTGTCTCCAGGTACTGTATTATCCACTATCCAGACTTTTTTGTTGTTCTTATTGACACTTGTTAATACAGTCCTAGGCATTACATGACCGGTGGTTCTTGTTTATTGCTTATGCATCATCAGAAGCTCATATTTATTTATTTGTTTGTTTGTTTATTAAATTTATATGCTGCCCATCTCACTACCCAAAGCAACTCTGGGTGGCTAGCAAAGTCAAGGTCAGATAAGAGACTTCCTCATGACCAAATGCCATTTAGGTGACTCTTGGCTTGTGAAGCTGCTGCAAAACTATAATGATTTGTCTGTGTTATTAAGAGGATATTGCCTTCTTGACCTTTTTACCATACTATAACAGAGTGTCGTCCAGCTCATTTTAGGAATGTCAGTCCAATGATTTCTATCATTACATTCTCACTTTCCTATAAATACATATGTGAAAGTCTAATTTACTTCTCTTTGCATTTCCTTTTGCATTAATTTTGGAAAGAGAAGTCTATATACACAAATCAAATACATATTAATTAGTCTAGCTGGCATTAAATATTGAAAGCATGTTAGAACTGTTATGCCCTGGGGAGCAACTGTAATCTGAACTTTATGGCTTTGATATTCAATTTTTACTGTGATTTTGTTTTCTTGCACTGCTCAACATGTTTCATTTGCATTCAAAAGAAAACTAGCAAAATTCTCTAGTGATTAGCTTTACCTGCAATAAAGTCCCCTTATATTAATGAAAGACTGAATTTCCTCATTTCAAAAGGTAATGAAAAATATAGTTAATCAAGACAGTATAGTTCTCCTTTAATTTCTTCTGTGTGATTACAGCTATGCTTTAATCGGTTTTTCTCATGGAAATATAGTCAAAGCATATATATTTCATTTCCTGAATTGCTACATTCAGAAAAGAACAGTACGTATAAGAAACATAAGAAACAAGAGCAAACAAACTGGATGACAAGGAAGACATTTTAGAGAACACACATTTTGCTTTTCATTTGTGTTTTGCAGAAATCCCTCTCTCTTAATCTAAAAGTGCAATACTTAACTCAGAATTTTTTGGAATCATATTAAGGGAAATTCAGCCAGGAAGATGATAAATCTAGAAACTAAATGAAAAGCATTTTTTAAAAACCTGATTAGCTTTAAGAGGGAGGAAAATGAAAGGCAAGAAAAAGGGAGGAAATGAAAGGCAAGAGAAAGAACAGAAGAGAGACAAAGTACCATGAAATTATACAGGTTACCTTTTGCTATTGCTAGAACTGTTTCTCTTCCATTCCCACAAATACACCAGAACAAGTGTTCACTGTTGTTTATGAAAATGTACACTTAAGTATTCAGATAGTCCTCAACTTACAGTCATTTATTTAGTGACTGTGTGAAGATACAACATCATTGCAAAAAGTGACTTATGGCCTATTTTCACACTTATGAATTTTGCAATATCTCCATGGTCACATGATCAGAATTTGGGGGCTTGTCAACTGGCATGTACTTATGACAGTTGCACTGTCCTGGGTTCACGTGATCACCATTTATAATTTACCATCTGGCATCTGACAGATAAAGTCAATGGGGGAAGCCAGATTTTCTTAACAACTGCATGAGTCACTTAACAACTGTAGTGATTCACTTAAGAACTGTAGCAAAAAAGGGCTGCATAAATGGGCCACAACTCACTTAACAACTGCCTTGCTTAGCAACAGAAACTTTGGGCTCAATTATGCTTGTAAGTCAAGGACTGTCTGTATGTAGAATGCCTTAAATGTTTGCACATATAATTGCAAACATGGAAAATTCATTGCTATTAATTCACATTGAATATGTATCAGGAATAAATGCCACCCATGTGGGGTTCTAGATATAGATTTCTTTGTGATCTCCTAAAGCCACTGCCCCCGTTTGTATTGTGTAATTTTTCCTTTAATTAAAAAGAAATATGCTAGTTATTCTCAAATATGAGTATATATGAAATTCTATGATAACAGTTATTATTATTGTTCAAGATTCCATATTTTCTCAATTTAAAATGGTTTATTTTAGTATTCTTTTTCATCATGATTTTTTTTTAGCATTCTACCTATCAGTAAGTTTGGATGTATTTCTAAAACCTAAATTAGTCTAGGTTCTTTCTTTGCTCCTGTCAGATATATTTGGAGCCTTTTTACAATCATGTAAAAAAATATTTTCTTAATTGCTTTTTAGTGCAGTTTAGATTTTTCTGATGTGTACTAAAGGACATATAGATCTCTACAAAAAAAATTTCTTATGGAACACCTAGGCTAAAATACTTCTTTTTCATATAGCAAAAGCATACAGACCTCTTAGTGTCTTAAGAGTATTTTGTTCAATTAATTTGGGGTTTTAAATTCTTACAATTGCATGTGTATGTGTACCTTTAAGTCAATGCTGACTCCTGGGAGCTATCTGGACAACTCCTTGCAGTTTGTTTGTTGTTGGTTTTTTTTTGGGGGGGGGGGGAGATTTCAATAGTAGTTTGCCTTTGCCTTCTTACTACTGCTGAAAGTGATTGGCCCAAGGTCACAAGACTGGCTTGGTACCTAATGCAGGCTAGAACTAATAGTTTCCTGGTTTCTAGCTCAGTGACTTTAACCATTATACCAAACTGGCTCTCTACAATAATCATAAATCAGCCAGGTATCCATATTCATACTAGATATGAATTCTGGGAATTGCAAGTCATAATACCATGGAAGTGTGGAGCCCATTATCTGATTACATTGTTTATAAGCTTAAATTCATTATCTCCTGTCTTTTTCTTATTATATTTTTAACTGGTTTTTTAATGATTGTGTTTGAATTATGTTGATTGTTTAGTTTTGTATTTTAATTGTTTACATGGACCAGAGTCACATGCAGGAGTGGGATTCTACCGGTTTGGACACGTTCTATAGAACCGGTTGTTACGATTCTGCCCAGTTCAGAGACTGGCAAATTGTGCCCCTGGCTGGCCCCGCCCCTCTCTACTCACTCCTCCCCTCCCCGCCCAGTCAGTCCTTATCATGCATGTGCAACATCGCATGCATCACTGACTGCATTCTCCCCTGCCTGCCCCGTCCCGCCCAATCACTCCTTACAGTATTTCTTTTTTTTCCTCCTGATGATCAGCTGTTCTGATGATCAGCTGTGCTGAGATCCCCCTCACTGTCTTACTGCTTTGCCCAGAAGGCTTCTGCGAGGCCCAGGAGGCAAAAAGGGGTGTGGAGGTGCTGCCCAGAAGGGAAGCCTTCTGGGAGCAAAAATGCCCAGGAGACCAAAAAATGAAGTGTGGGGGGTGCTGCAAAAAAAGAAGAAAAAGCCATGCCCACCCAGTCACATGGCCATTCCCACCTAACCACTCCCACCTAACTACACCTATAGAACTGGTATTAAAAATATTTGCATCCCACCCCTGGTCACATGCATGCAAACCGTGGTGGTGCAGTGGTTAAAAATCAGTATTGCAGGCTAATTCTGAAAAGTAAAAAGTGCAGTATAAGTCTAAGTGCTATTGCTATTGATCCTGCTATATTAAGCAAGCAAGCAAACAAACATTTGCAGTATGCCAGGTTTAGGGAGGCTAAAATAATGCAGGACCTTGCAATGGATTGAAGCTTTATAGATTCAGCACCTTGGACAGCCACATATCTCCTACTTAAGATTCTCTAACAACTGTTCTTACGGTAGTAACTTTGTGCCCATATATTTTTTTAAATAATTCTCATCAGCCCCAGGCAACACAACTAATAATGAAGAGTGATGCAATTCTAGTCTCAAAGATAGATAGAGTACTAGCTTGGTTGTTCTAAAGTTCCATTAAAGTCAACACTGGAAAAAAAATTAATCATTTTAGAGCAACAGAGTTTTCTAGTTCCATTTGTGGACATACTGATCAGAATGAATCAATCTTATTCACCTACTGAATGAACTACATTTTTCACATAGATGCTGGAAAAAAGGATAAGGGAGAGCCATATTTATTGTTGTGAACCATTGAAGAAAAAAGAAACTAGTAAATAAATATGCACAGAAAAGCATGAGACTTTTTTCCATCAGAGGAAACATTTTTAATATCTATGGGGAAACTGTTGCAGTTACAAAAGCTAAAACTTGTCTATAAATCAAACTAGAAATAAGCTAGTAACTACAATATAAACTCAAATTTGTATTCTGCAGGATGGAGGGAGGTTCAAAAGTTCAAGACAATGTTTCCAACTGCATACAAGTAATCCTCATTTAGCAACTGCCTTGTCTAGCTACTGTTTATCTTTCCAACAGTAAAGAAAACATAACTTCACAACCAATCCACCCATTTACAACCTTCATAGGTCTGTAAAGTAAATGAATAAGAAAAAAAATCATAAACACAACATTGTTTTTAGTGACTCCTTTGTTCAACAACCAAGTTGTCAGTCACACTTATGGTTGCTACATGACTATTGCCTGTAATTGAAGCCCTGACCCTTTTAAAATAGAAACCATAAGTCACATGTATGTAAAACAGGCAGGGCTTTGAGCATGCTATTGCAATTGCTACATTCATGACCACTACTGTTCCATGAAATGATCAAAAGTTAGAGGTCAGGGAAGGAATTGCTTGCCTTTTATTGATACAGTTATGATCAGGGCACCTGTACATCATTCATTTTGAATGTGTGGATTGGACCACAGTCCTAAAGACCTAACTTTTAAAACATTACTGTCAGTCTCCAGTATCTAAATTTTTAGAACTGATATGAGTTTCATATAGTTGCTCATACCATCATTTTTCTCTTTCATATTGCTACAACTTTTTTTTCTAAAGTCACTATAACTTTTTTTTATTATTATTTTTATAATGATTATAATGAGGTGGTCGAACCAAACCCATAATTCTCAAATTCCTGATGGAAACATACATAATGGAAGGTACAGTGAATGAATATTGTTAATTTAAAATGTGAAATTATAAATCAATTACATGAAGGCAAAAGCTCGTCGTGACATGCCACAATTTACTTTCAGCGGCATTTAAACCTCTCGCGCATGGTGAACAATCTGTAATAAATTATGATTTTTTTCGTTTGCTCATGAAATGAAGCTATAATGATGGTAGTTGAATTCTTGTACTGGGAAATAAGGTGGCATTTAATTCCTTGAGAACAAATGACAGTCACAAAAGAACGGTTAATTATTCTCAGCTGTAAGGGAGAGTCTGAATGTACTAACCAAAGTCTGGTGTGTGAATCTATTCTTAACTAATTTTTAACTAAGGCTGATCTGCTAAAAAAAAATGTGCTGGATGTCCATAGGATAGTGCTATACTTGTTTTATTCTATAAGTTTCCAGGCACTATTAGTGCCAACAAATTTACAGAACGACCGTATAAAAAAAAACCTTGAAGACCAATGTTATCAATGGAGATTTGCTCTCTTTATCTTTTAATCTCTGATCTGAGTATGATGGGAAAATCTAAATTCAATTTTGCTTAGAAAGAAAAGTTTAAATTAAAAAACTTGCATGCTTTTGGGAAATAGAGAGAAAGAGGGAGAATTACTTGACCCATAGAATCAGTAATCAAATCAGTAATTAAATCTGTATGGAAACAGAGAGTGCTTATTAGAGAGGCATTGCTTTAGTAGTGAGGTCAAAAGTTACCAAAATAAAGTTTTCCCTTCTTTTAAAAGTATTGATAGTTCAAGAAATATATTTTGTTAAAAAAAAATAAGGAAATTATATTACTGTATATATCTTATTTTATTCCCTCAAGTTGGAGCTTCATACCAGCTGTGAATAATGGAAATATGAATAGCACTAAAAGGAGAATCTCGTATTACATTCACATCACTTTTAGTTAGGAAACATTTATGAACATGTGCAGAAGATGCAACTTTTCAGGAGCAAGGGTTATGATTGGGAGAAACAACTGATCTTGGAAAGATCCCAGCAGATCTAGGTAGCTGATCCTAAAGTTCTACTTTTTATCATTGTTGGGCATTATAAATTTCCTTTGTTTTTTCTCAGAAGTACTGGAACTCTTTACATAAGTAAAGATCACTTCCTCCCTTAAGATATAGTAATTTCCCAGTTTTATGATTACTCATAGCAGTATCTTGAGTTGAACAATGGAGCTATTGCATAATAAGCATTAGACACATCAACTTTGATTTGAACATGAGTCAGTTGATTGGTCCATCTAGATCATTATTGTTGATATGTATTGGCCATTTTTCCCCCAAAATTTCAAGAGTGAACTATTTCAGCTTCCCCAAAGAGATCAAGGATTCTGCCTGGAGGACTCAGCTGAACAGTCATTGCTAATTTCTTTTTTAAAAATGTATCCAGGTTCATAGTGCTTACATTACCTCTGGCTAATACAAAGGTTTTATGCTGCCTGCCAATTGCAAAACTAATGTTGCAAACATTCCCTGCTGTGCCAAAATAAATAAATAAATCCTGAGACTGGAACATTGAAAGCTATAGCCCAAGGACCAGAATTGGCCAATTAAAATTTTAGTGGAAGCCTCAGAATCAAACATCATCCTACCAGAGACCATGACAAAAAACCCAGAATGAAGTTCTGGATGTGTTTTATGCAGTCAGTTACTGAGCAGCACAAATGCAGAATAAGCTATTTCATTTAATCAAAAAACAAAAGAAAAGTAGCCATTAAAAACCATGGATCAAACTTAGCAAATCCTTGCAACAAAGAGCAGATGGGCAGGGCACAGGGGGAAATCATATCAATCCCTACCATGGTTGAGAAATTTTCAAGGTCAATTAGTTCTAGTGAAAGTAGTATTACGGGTTTTTGGCAATGTTAGCTTGCAATATTTAAGCCATTAGCTTGCAACTTAGCTAAACTTTTTAAAAAAATAGTAAGCATTTTTTTATTTTAGTAGCCATTTAGCCTACTAAATGCATTCTACAAATATAACTAGATTCAGAGCCTTCTCTATAAATATCTCCGTGAATAATGAAAGTGTACTGTTTCATATTGCATTATGCCATCTTATATGTATAATAGGGTCTTAAAGCTAAAGATGAAATTTACAATAGGAGCATGTTGTTTTTTCAGGTGGATAGGTGGGTGGGCGTGATTGGAAAATGCTGTAGTATATCTTTATTTAGTTATCAAAGTGTCTGATTGAATACTACATTCATCTGAAAGAGAAAACTTGATTCTGTTTCAAAAGAGAAGACACATTTTGTTTTCTGGATTTATTCAATGGCTGCAGAGAACTATTTCAGCCTAAATTTTATTTTTTCACATTTATCCTCTGTGCAGGCATTTGTGGCAATGATTCATCATATTGTAAAAGAAAATTTCCTAGCAGTGTTGAGATTCCCTTTGTCTCTAATCATAATTGTCTACTGTCACCTTATTCTCATCTTCAAATAGTTTATATCAGTCGATCTCAACCTTTTCTTCACCATAGACTTTAAATACTTTTTGTGGTCATGGACCCTCAAGACTTAACTCAAATTTAAATCATAGCATTTCTTTAAGACCCCCTATTATGACATCACAGTCCTTCAGGCTTCCCGGACCACAGGTCGAGAATCACTGGTTTACACTAAAATTCTGGAAACAGTGTCACCCCAACTTAATTTTTCATTTTTAGCAGACAATGTGGATGAGTATTGTACAAGTAGAACTGGAGTTACATAACTTTCACCTAATATGTGTAATCAAGATTCCCAGTTGTATACTCAAACAAAAGGGATATTGTTATGATATGTACAGAATAACCCTTGAGTAACAAGAATATGCACATGGAAACATTTATGAGAGTAGTTATTAATAATTATTCAGCCACTCACAGCCATATACTGAATTGAGTTAAAGTTTACATTAAGAAATAGCACAGTCCACTAAAAAGTCCAGATCATATACATTTTACAGTCCAAAGAATATCCAATTACAAAGTCTTCTTACTGGTTGCCTTTTTCATTTCCAGTAAACAAAAATATCAAAGTATAAGCACAGCATAAACCTTAGATAGCAACAGAATGTCAGAGATACAGCATGTCAGAGAGAGCAGCATGTCAGAGAGAGCAAGCCATGATCTCTAGCTCCTTCTTATGGCAATTCACAATACAATCAACCAATCAGAACATAGTACAAATCAATACAGTAACTTTGTCTTAAAGCTACAAACATACATTGTTGGTTTATATATTGCCAACCCAACTAATTGGTGGACAGATTCCTAACAGATATAACTGTGAATACACAGGACCCTACTTACTTTGTGGTGGCACAGATGCAGGGACAGAAGAATATGATATGATCTGACTACTCTTCACGTGTTTGACAAATGTAGGTTAAAAAACAAGCATTTAAACATCCAAAGAAGAAGTTGTAGCTAAAATGACTAGATTACAAAATATCCTACTCCCCAAATTACTAATCTTACTGTATAGCTGCAAAAAGGTGTGCTGATTGCAAGGTTATGACTGGGAATGGATCATTGTCCACTGGGGATAATTAGGTGATGGCTTCTTGTTGATAACAGAGGCTGCTTTAGAGAAGTTACTTCCCAAGAAGTGAGCAAACTGAACAGGAAAGCAGAGAATGCTAGTAGGAGTTTGGTAGCAGAGTTTGAAGGAGCTGTTTCTAATAAATTTTCTCTCTTGGTCAGCACTGTGTAATTGGACAAGAGAAATTAAAATGGAGGGGGAGGGGGAGGAGGAGGAGGAGTGAATATGAAAGGAAAAGTGTCTGCAATTATGGCACGTTTCCATTTTTGCCTGAAAGAACATGGCATATATTTGTAACTACTACAAGCTTATAGCTGCTCCTGAAGAAAAAGAAGATTGCAGCAATGACTGGCTATGCTTCAACTGATAAAAGAGGGTGAAAAGTTGATTAGATAGATCAAACAAAAGAAGTGCTACAATGGGAGTTGACAGAGGAAGCAATTCTCCATTGTATGCCACTAGAACTCAGAAACAGCTTTCAGGCACTTCCCAAAAAATGGTTCTGAGTAGTGGTGGGATTCAATTTGTTTTTACTACCGGTTCTGTGGGCATGGCTTGGTGGGAGTGGCAGGGGAAGGATATTGTAAAATCTCCAGTCAGAGGTGGTATTTGCCGGTTCTCTGAACTACTCAAAATTTCCACTACTGGTTCTCCAGAACTGGTCAGAACCTGCTGCTGAATACCACCTCTAGTTCTGAGCCTTGAAGGGAAGAAAGAAGACAAAATAGTGGATCCATTGACCATATCTATTGGCCACCTGAGTGAATTCTCTAAGCAGCAAAGCATGGTACTTTCTTTCAATAAAACATCCTTTAAGATTTACAAACTCTACTTACAATTATCTCTTTCTGCTAAACCATATGGGCAGAAGTTATACTGCCCAAAGTAAGTTTCCTAGACTTTGAAGGTTTAGGAAAGAAGCTCAAGAAAACAGGAACTCTGAAGTTCATCCATTCATAGAACATGACTGGGGGGGAAATGAGAGTACACCTCAAGAAAATGGTGTTGAAGTTATTGGGTTTCTTAGACCATGATCTGAGTTCCTGGATGATGGACTGGTGGAAGTTTCCAAAGACTGATAAAATATGTTTGTCCAAAAGGTTTGTCCATAAAGCACGGGAAGCACTTTGGGAAGGATTCAGGAAAGCTTCCAATAGACTAAAAAAAAAGATATCAAGGATATTCAGAAACTAAGCCCTTTAAAAAAAAAAGACTGAAGAAATTAGCTATACTTCAGCTGATAAAAGATTATGAAAGATTGATCAAGCAAATGATATTAAGATTTTAAATGCTATTGTTGCTTTATCAACAGCAAAAACTGGGGGGAGAGGATGGGCTGAGGGAACTGAGAGATTTTGAGAAGTACATAGACTCAAAAAAGTAAGAACCTGAAAACAAGGGTAGAGAAAACATGGTGAAGAGAAGTAGGCATATTAATGACTTGAATCCTAAATAGAAGTACCCTACAAAGCAATCCCCTGTTGAAAATTTCACTTGTTCAGTACTTACTAGTTTTGCTTATGCTATGTGCTTGTTTTGAAAGTTTTGTGAATATTTTATTTCCCTACTGAAATAACATTGAAAGTATGCCACTCAGTTATGAGATATAACACCATTATTCCCTTTATCTTAGATTATGAAGAGAACATAATAGTATAGGACACCGGGTTAGCAGTGATCAGAAATCATCTTCCTTTTAGACTGCTATAATTTTTTTATTTCCCTTCGATCAACCTCAGGTAAAGGTTATCACCAACTTCCATTTATGCATTTTTTTTAATGGTAACAAGTGCTTTTTTCGTTCTCCAGTACTACAGAATTACCATTATTTGAAAGAATTGTTTAGGTACCTTGACCAGAAGAGGCATTTAACTGTATCATGCATGATGTATGGTACATTTAATTGCTCTTTGCAGCTATTCAAAAAGCATTCAGAAGTAATCATTTAGCATTAATATCCTAGGGCAACCTGAGGTCACAGTACATTAAAAACTAATTCAGAATGATTCAAGAATGCATTTCTCATATATAGAGTACTGTAATCTTTCAGTGGAATAAAAAGTGATAGCGGCAATTCAGCCTGATGGGAGACAGGTTATTCCACAGATCTGCCATTGGATACATAGTCAGGTCCCTTGTTGTGAGTTTCTGTCATCAGAGCTCAACAAGCCAATTGAACTCAATCAATCTTGTTAGCTTCTGATGAATAAAGGCTGATGTGCTAAGACCCAACTGTCATTGCTGGTTTGACCAAATGTAGCTAAATCAGAGTTTAATGCCCATGCTTGAACTTTCTGTTCTTCTTTGCCTCCGTGCTGCCCTCCCACCCCGCATTAAGAGATCATACAAATGTAAATGTCTTTTTTAAAATAGTTTCAATACTTCTGGATTTTCTTTAAGCTACATTGAGTGACTGCGGGGGGAAGGAGTATAGGTTTCTTAATTAAATGTGTATATTTTATCTAATAGGTGCTAAAGTAGGGCTGTCAAACTCCTGGCCTGTGGGCTGGATGCGTCATGTGCTGGCCACACCCATGCCTGGTTTAGCAAAGAGGGAAAAAGTGGGATAATTAAGTTCATTAATGGGCTTTTTTAAAAAAAAAGTAATGATAAATATGAGGTAGATAGAGGTATCCTCTATCCATGAATCCTAAAATATAAATAGATATTCTATGTCTAGAGGTATTTTGTCTCTGAATACATTGCAGCTGATGAAGATCATTCTTACTTTGTTTGTGAACAATATGCCATTCACTTTAATTTCTTGCTGGGCGAGGACATCTGATTCAAAAAGCATCCTTCTGTTCTTAAACAAAATGAACTGCCTTGAGCAAAATGATTGTGTGCTTCAATTAGGAAGGAAGGAAGTCTACATGCCAAGTGTTGTGATAGGACAGTTCCTTCTGTATGTTCATGGTAATATAGGCAAGTTTTTTTATTTTATTTTTCTTTATTTATTTTGTTTGTTAAGCATGTATGAGAAAATAAGTATAAGTATGAACCTAACATATAAACATATAAGTTTAAACAGAAATAAATATATACATAATAAATGAATATGAATAAATGGATAAATGGGAACAGTAGGACAGAGACAGTAAGCACGCTGGTATGCTTATGCACACCCCCTTAGGAATGGAGTGAGGTCCATGGTAGGCAGATTAAGGTTAAAGTTTTGTGGGTTTGTAGATGTAACAATAGAGTCAGGTAGTGAGTTCCAGGCATTGACCACTCTGTTGCTGAAATCGTATTTTTTGTAATTGAGTTTGGAGCAGTTTACTTTGAGTTTGTATCTATTGTTTGCCCATGTATTATTGCAGTTGAAGCTGAAGTAGTCATTGACAGATAGGATGTTATAGCAGGCAATTTTGTGTACTAAGCTTAGATCAGACAAGGCAGCATAGTTCTAGGTTGTTCCGATTCAAAATTTCAAGCCTGGTAGCTGTGTTGACCCGGGACGTGACACAAAGGCAACACAGTCAAATAAGCAATAAGAGTCCCTTTATTATCTCCAACTTTGCCCCCAATGTCCAGGTTACCTTTGGCTGGAGAAAAACTCTCCCAGGAACAGCCTTTAACTGTAGAAAATTCAGTCCAAAATAAGGTACATACAAACTGTAACTAAAAATCCAAACAAACCAAGCTGAAGTAATTAGCTTGACAGGGCAGGAGAAAGAATTTCAGACTTGAAAGCACAGCAAAACTCACACAGTTAATAAGACTCCAGGAATAAAGATAAGCCACAATGATACAAGATAAATTCACATTTGCTTCCAACAGCTTGCTGTGCACAGCTTCCTTTTTTATACACTGTGTTCCCAGCTGCAGCTAATGAAGGGAATCAGGGCCCTTTCCTCCCCCGTAAGCCATGCAACTCATGTTGCTCCCTTCTCCCTTCCTCCCTGCGTGCCCTTGGATGAAGAGGGGTTGGGCTTTTCCTCTGAATTCCCTCTCCCTTGCTCTACCTCTCTGCCCAGCCAGAAACCACTAGGACGCTTCCAATTTTGACCATTTGTTGTCTGTTTGCCAGGAAGGCTTCTATCCAGTTATTCAGTTGTCCAGAGATACCATAGGATTTTATTTTTAGGAGTAGTTTGTGCGTGTACCACTGAATCGAAGGCTTTACAGAAGTCTATGTAGATTGCGTCTATTGCTTTGCCCTGAGTCGAGTTGTGTCGTCCATATGTTTTGCAACTCTTACACTGCAAAAACATATGGACGACACAACTCGACCAGGGCAAAGCAATAGACGCAATCTCTATGGACTTCTGTAAAGCCTTCGATTCAGTGGTACACAAAAACTACTCCTAAAAATAAAATCCTATGGTATCTCTGGACAACTGAATAACTGGATAGAAGCATTCCTGCAAACAGACAACAAATGGTCAAAATGGAAGCGTCTATCAAATTCTGTACCTGTCAATAGTGGTATCCCCCAAGGCAGTGTTCTAGGACCAACTCTCTTCATACTCTACATAAATGACCTCTGTGATCATATTAAGAGCAATTGCGTTCTTTTCGCTGATGATGTAAAGCTGTTCAATACCACAGACAATACTGCTACCCTACAAAAAGATCTTGACTATGTATCAGAATGGTCAAACAAATGGCAACTTCAAATCTCAACAAATAAATGCTCTGTCTTACATATTGGCAAAAAAAATCAGAAAATAAAATACAAGCTGAATAGTCAAGATCTTGTTGATGACCCAAGCTCTGTAAAGGACCTTGGAATACTCACCTCTAATGATCTAAGTGCTAGAGCCCACTGCAACTACATAGCCAAAAAGGCATTAAGAGTTGTTAACCTAATCCTACGTAGCTTTTTCTCTGGTAATATCACACTACTAACCAGAGCATACAAAACATTTGCTAGACCAATACTCGAATATAGTTCATCAGTCTGGAACCCACATTACGTATCTGATATTAGCACAATTGAGAAAGTCCAGAAATATTTCACAAGAAGAGTTCTCCACTCCTCTACTCGTTGTAGAATACCTTATGCCACCAGACTTGAAATTCTAGAACTAGAAAACCTTGAATTACGCCGTCTTCGGTCTGATCTAAGTATGGTATATAAAATCATACATTGTAATGTCCTACCTGTCAATGAATACTTCAGCTTCAACTATAACAACACAAGAGCAAACAATAGATACAAACTCAAGTTTAACCGCACCAAACTTGATTGCAGGAAATACGACTTCAGCAATAGAGTGGTCAATGTCTGGAATACTCTACCCGACTCAGTAGTTTCTTCCCCAAACCCCAAAAACTTTAACCTTAGACTGTCTACTATTGACCTCACCCCTTTCCTAAGAGGTCTGTAGGGGGCGTGCATAAGCGCACCAACGTGCCTACCGTCCCTGTCCTATTGTTTCTCTTATTCTTCTTTTATTTTTCTTATATGTACCCATTTCATGTATTCACAACTATGTATACACTTATACTTATTATCTTGTAAACAATTGGCAAATCAAATAAATAAATAAAATAAATAAATAAACCACAGCCAACAGAGCCACACTCCCACTCCCTGTCAGCTGTTCAGCTTCCTCCTTCAAGTCAGATTCCAACAGGGGCATGACAGGTAGCATAAGTATTTTACTGTGAGCAGAGGAGTGGAGTACTCTTCTCGTGAAATACCTCTGGACTCTCTCAATTGTATTAATGTCCATTATACAGTGTGGATTCCAGGCAGATGAGCTGTATTTGAGAATTGGTCTGGTGGAGGTTTTGTATGCCCTAGTTTGCAGTACAGTGTTACCAGAGAACAAGCTTTGCAAAATTAGGTTAACAACTCTTAATGTTTTTTTTTTGGCAATGCTGTTACAGTGAGCTCTGGGGCTTAGATCTTTTGAAATGAGTACTCCTAGGTCCTTGACAGAGTGACGGTTGTCTACGAGGTCATATTTGCCCAGTTTGGATTTAGTGTTCTGATTTTTGTTGCCAATGTATATACATTTAAGTACACAAATGTATTTACCTGCATTCTCTATAAAATGTGTATTTAGCAAAGAAATTTTGAACATTTGGCCATTACTGAAAGTGAAATTTTCATCAACATTGAGTGGCTGTATTCATACGAAATAGTTAATCCAACTATTTTCTGAATTTGCAAAGACTGATTTAACCAAATTAACTGAATAGACTAAATGTATATCACATACAAAGCTATAAAAAAGCTGGGTTACAATTAAACTTTGTGGATTGTATAAATGCATTTAAGATCAACAATTAAGTAAACAATACCCCAATCAAGAAACTGCTGAACAGCCATCAGAAGCAGCCCAACCAAAGAATCTCTATTCCCATCTACACAGACAAGCAAGTCACCAGAATATAGACTGACAGCAAACAGCACTTCTTACTAGCACTGATGGTATTACCTAGTTAGGGTGACAAAATGTCTGCAAGAAACGAACAGGCTCAGAGAACACCAGGACCTCTCATGAATGCATTTGCAGAGTCTTTTACCTGACCTGGTTAGGTGTATTATATGAATTACAATTTGAAGACACCTCAATTCAGCCAGTTATACTGGGAAATAAAAACTGTACTACTTCATACAACTGTACATCTATACTATTCATCTTCATGTTTGCAAAAACAACTTCATGTTAATTTAACTTTCTATGGATCCAGAAGAAATTAAGATTCTATGCCTGAGATAAAATCCAGAAGAAATTAAGATTCTATGCCTGAGATAAAATGTTCAGAAACTCTAATTCATTTCTAAGAGACTGAACAGAAGAGAAAGCCGCCACTGTAGAGAGATCATCTTACGCTTTCATTTCTGATATTTACCTGATAATTCATACTTCTTTCATTTGTATTTTGGTAATTTAGCAATAGCAACAGCAATAGCATTTAGACTTATATACCACCTCATAGTACTTTTTTAGCACAGTTTTCAGGGTCAGTTTACTATTGATCCCAACAATCTGGGTCCTCATTTTACTGGCTGAAACAAGCCTGAGCCCCATCAGGATCAAATTCCAGGCTGTGGGCAGAGTTTGCCTGCCATTCTGCATTCTAACCACTGTGCTACCAAGGCTTAAGCCAGATTCTTTCAGTCTAATGCAGGGCTGTCAAACTCGTGGCCCATGGGCTGAATGCTTCACAACAAGCTGGCCAAACCCATGCCCAGTTTAGTGAAGGGGAAAAGTCACGATATGTCATGTAACAACGCTGTGACGATGCGAGTTTGACACCTCTGGTCTAGTGTTTCCAAAATTTCAGAACACACCTAGCAGTATTGAGAATTCTGACAATTGGAATCCAATAATTCTGAAGGACTTTTGAGTTTTGAGATGATCTGGACTAATAAGTCATCTTTGGTAACTTGCCATTTGAGGGTGAAAAATTACCTGTAGCCTACTAATTTAATTAATTGCTTAATATTTAAGTATAACACTTTGCTCTTAGAGATTTAAACTAACCAGAAATTGAATCTAGGTGTCAGTAGGAAGCAGATTTTGCATTTATTCATTGCCTCTTTTTCCATGCCTTTATCCCCCATGTTTCCAGTAATGATCTGCAGTTTTAAGTGCAAGGTTACATAAAACATTCCATGTTAAAATACCCCTCACCCCTACACATGAGGAATTCTACCACAAAGGAGAAATTAGGACAGCCAATTTAATGACTTAATATTGTACAATATAAAATCATTCCAGTTGAATAACTTTTAATTTATTATAATGCATAGATGCCAATTATGCCTGATTTATTAAGAGAAGTTCAGCAGTATTAAGGCAGTGTGTTTTGAATGGTTGCCATGGCACCAAGCTTTCACAAGGACAGCTTAAGGATCATTAATATGTCAAGGTGATAAGTTTTGACACTTGGTGGATTTAATGATGAATGATAATAACATTACCTCTTCACATTGCCAAACATCCAGGATTTAAGCTAGGCCACATATTGTCCTGATTTATTCAATATTTTAGGTTAACTTGGTTTTAGTATACTTGGTTACACAATTGTTACTTCTGTTGTGGCAGCTGAGTTGCCTGTTTGACCAGAACATCAGTGAATGTGTCCTGCTGAAACTCAGGAGCGCTCCTAGGAGAATCCAAACACAGACCTTAAGAACACATCACATAGACTTATGTGTAGAACTCAGCATGACATACTGAAAAAGACAGGAAGAACTGAGTCAATTTGGAAATTCTATTATATATGGGCAGCAAAAACCTCTTTGCTCCTTAGAGGATAGCAAAAGCAGCAAACTTTCTTTGTTGCCATCTAGTTGTTATCTTGAATTTTGCAGGCCAGATATGCCCTAATTCAGACTTCTCCCTGTCTATGTCCTTTGCAAGCCTACTGTTAGGAAGAACTAGGGTGCCTATTCCATTATTTGAGCTGTTTGATGGGGTGGTAAGATAGTAACCAAATAGCTAACAAATGCGCCATGTTAAAATAAAACTAACACTATTTATTTATTAAATTTTTATCCCATCTTTGTTTATAAATAGCTCAAGGCAATGAACATGCTTAAATATTCCTCCCTCTTCCTATTTTCCATACAACAAAATCTGAGAGAGGGTGACTGTCCCAAAATCACCCGGCCGGTTTTCATGCTAAGATGGGACTGGAACTCAACAATCTCCTGGTTTCTAACCCTGTGACTTAACCATTCCACAAAATTATATTATATTATATTATATTATATTATATTATATTATATTATATTATATTATATTATATTATATTATATTATATTATATTATATTATATTATATTATATTATATTATATTATATTAATTATATTATATTAATTATATTATATTAATTATATTATATTATATTATATTATATTATATTATATTATATTATATTATATTATATTATATTATATTATATTATATTATATTATATTATATTATATTATATTATATTATATTAAATATTATATTATATTATTATTATTATATTATTACATTATATTATATTATATTATATTACATTACATTACATTACATTACATTACATTACATTACATTACATTACATTACATTACATTACATTACATTACTATACTATACTATACTATACTATACTATACTATACTATACTATACTATACTATACTATACTATACTATACTATACTATACTATATTATATTATATTATATTATATTATATTATATTATATATCTTCCACAATTTATTCAAACTGAGTTTTATTTTGAATTATACTATCAAGGCTCCTCAGCTGCAGAGAATCAGATGCATTTCTTTGTGTGGGCTTCTTTCAAATCTGCCTGAGAGGGCTTCACTGAAAGCTCTTCAGGCAACACTTGCTAAAAGTTTGTTTTCTGACTGAATTTCTTCTTCACCTAAGAAGCAGCTAAAAATAATTCCTAATCTATTTACAGTTGATCTTCATGCAGTGCTGGTGTCCTCAGTTCAACTGAGATGACAAATGAAGGCAGAAATACTTGTTCAAAATATTTGGCTATACATAAAGGAACCTAAATGTCTCTGAATCCATTTGTGATTATATATTATCTGGGATGCTGTATCTTTATCCTTGCCAAAAGTCTCTTGAGGCCCTCAAGGCAATGTACTCAGCACTTAATGCCTGCTTTCATGGCATAATCCTGAAAAAAGGAGTAATAAAAATGTATTTACTCGTGTCAAAACTAATCTGTTAATTGGAAAGTTTGTGGTGAGGTTTTTCACAGGTTGCATCTAAAGGAAAATAGAGCTGTTTTACTTGAGCAGAGAGCATCTATTGTGGAGGTAATTGCAAGGCCTAGGCTGACCTGGGAATGAGGTAGTCTATAGCTAAATACCTGAAGTGAAGGAGAAAAAAAAAAAGATATGAAAGCCGAGGCCCCATCTGCCAGACTGTAATGATTGTGCCATTTGAAAGCAGAAAGGTTCGTCTGAAGCAGCTGGTTTCTCTCCAAGTGACCTTTTAGCATTTCTGCTTTTGCCGTCTGACAGATGTGTCAACTCAATAATTTCAAAAGCCCCTGAGTAAATAACCAATTGTGAGCAAGGATGACCCAAAGCGATGACAAAATGGGTGCACACTGCACATTATGGAGCATAATACCTACAGAAAGAACCAGGAACATTATCGAAAGAAGAGGGAAGGAAATTTACTCTTATTTTTGAATAAATGGATTTCACTGCCTGTAGTCCCATTCTTTGCTGGGAGAGGTAGCAGAGAAAAAGGATGCACTGTTGAATGAACAGAATGGCATTGTGAGGTGGTTTGCCCTTGGAAGATTTCTGTTAGCTGGTTGCAGGACTCAGATGGTGGGTCAGAGCTCAAAATGGAGTCTGTGCCCTTATTCAGGGCACAGGTGGGGAAGAGTTACTAAGATCTACACTAATTACTTTGGTGAATAACTGGGGAGCTCCAACAAGGTGATTGCAATCAAGTCAGGCCTAATATTAAATCTGAAGCCTTCAATGGATCTCTGAGATAAATACTCAAGGAGCTTTCCCCAACCTGGTGCCCTCCAGAGGCCAAAGAATGAAATTTCTAAGAATTATACCAGAGGGCTGTGATAAAGTCTGAAGGACATTAAGAATCCTCAGCATTGGAGGATAATAATGTGCTTCCTCACTCCCTCAGTCCAACAATCAATACAGCTTTTATTACTTTTTATGTGCCTTGAAAAATTTTGCATTTAGCAACCCAAACTGGATTCTACCAACACTGGAAGATCACTTTGTATATTTTGGAGAAGGACTGTGTTAGATCGCAGGCGGATTGAAGACGCAGGATGCTCAGATCAGCTAAACTCTTTATTTTCTGTGCAGGACTGAGGAAACTGAGCCGCAGCTACTCCTTTTACATGGGAGCTGTCTGCGGCTTCAGCCAGTGACACCTGTTTATTTTCCCCTTTCTGTGGCTCAACCAATCACAGGTAAGTATGCAAATACCTAACACTCCTCCCCATTGGTTTAGACTCACCAATCCGGGACTCCCTAGTGTAAGTAGCCCCGCAAATAGGCGGGGCTCTTGGACTTCCAGTTTGTCGGCTTCGCGAGCGGCAGGGATTCGCGAAGCTGCGCGATCCCTGCTGCGCTAGCCGCTTTTGGGGCTCCGATCCGGACGGGTGCGGAGCTAGGCTGCCTGCAGGGGCAGCTGAAGGTAGGGGGATCCGGAGAGGGGTTTGGGGGTGTTGCAGACCCCCTCCCCGGCTGGCAGAACCCCCTTTTCCCAAGACGGTGCAGCGGCGGTCTGTAATGGCCGCCACAAAGAAGCTGGCAGCCGGGTAAGAATGCGCAGGAGGAAGTGGAGAAAGTTTTTGAAAGGAGAAAGTTTTTCTTGGTTCCTAGGACTCTAAGACATATTTAACAAAATTCCTGAAAAGTATGACTTTCTGAATGATACCTTCTAGAAGAGGAAAAAAACGGCAGTTTGATGGTGCTGAAAGGAAAGCTTACTCTCTTTTCCTACGGAATAAATAAGTGAATATTAAGAAACCTATTTTTTTTTAGGTGAAAACTGGCTTTAAGCGATGAGTGGGAAGAGAGAGGACTAAAAAAAAAAATATTTGTATGCTAAGACTTTGTTGGAGGAGATGCCTTAAGGATTTGAAGACTAAAATATATTGCAATAAGATTTTAAGAAACAGATTTGGACTTTCTTTTTCTCTGATTGATACTACCCCAGGAGGAGAAAGTGAGAACTCTGCCTTGGTTTGGACTGATTGATAACTTTGGGACTGTTTTATTTTTTCTTTGGAATATTCTGGTTGTTGTAAGAAGAAAGAAGGGGAAAAGAAAAGAAAAGATTTATAATGGCTCTTTCTATTGAGGAACTGAGAAAAGATTATGAACAAGCAAAAAAAATGGTAAAGCTGGTTTGAAAGAAGCCTTCCTTTTTTTAGAAATGGCACTTATTAACTATCAACAAACATTACAACAGATGAAGACAGCAGAAGAAGAAGAAGGAGAGGAAGCCATTTTTAATAAATTTCAGAACTCGACCAAGAAAGAAGGAAGAGGGAAAGGAAGAGAAATAAAGGACTTAAGATTTAAAAAAACACTTAAGAAAGGGAAAAATAAGGTGCAAAATCAATATAATGATAGTAAACAAAAGGGAAAAGGAATACGACAGAGAAGGGAAGCCAGTAAGGCAGAGGCTAGAAGAAGGGGGGGTAGAAAGGTTTGTTGGGAGAAGAAAGAAAGGGAAAAGGTGGAGAAAAGCTACAAAGTTTTGAAATTAAATGGGAAAAAAGGAATCTTTTTTAGGGATAAAGGATAAAGTATAATTTCTTCAATGAGATTTTGCAAGGTACATAAGATGATATTGTAGTATTGTATTAGAAATAGAAAACTTAAATGGTTTAAGAGTTGATAAGAGATTAAAATGTTGAAATGTTTAATAATGATTGGTTTTAAAATTTAATAATATGAGGGGAGGTTTAGAATATTGAGTTTTAATTAAAGAGTTTGATAAGACTATGGTATTGATGTTATTAAAAAATTTCTATTATAGTATTTGTTTTTAATATTTAGATCTATTGTTTAACTATGTATTTAATTATTCTGGATGTAATGTACCAAGCAAAATCGGATTGGGTATTGGGCGTTATTTTAAAGGTTAATTTGATTAATTTAGTGGGGAGATAGAAAGGCATCATACTCTGATTAGTGATTTCAGGAGAAACTTCAGGAGAAACAAAGGGACAATAAAGAATGGACAAAAGATACAAATATAATGACTCAAATTAAGATGATTAATTAAGATAGAATTAAGAAGAGTGAAATATGTGGAGAAGTTAATATAGAAGACTTAGAATGGTAAATAAAATAAGTAATGATATGTAAGATGAGCATGAATATAATTGAAGTCCATGAAGAGAGAGATACCTGGGTCCAAGTTACTTTCCAAAAGATTTTTTTATGTTTTGTGTGTTGTGTGTATATGTTTTTTTTTGGGGGGGGGAGAATTAATAAAACCTTGCAGAAATATAGAATGAGAATAATGGTAACTAAGTCAGAAAGAAATAGATGAAATAATAATAATAAAATTGAATAAGAGTAAAGAGAAATAAAGAGAAATTGGATAAGAGGTTTTTGTATGTTTATATGGAAATGGTTTAAAACAGAATTATAGTTTATCTGACTTGTTAAATTTATAATGGAAAAAGGTTTAAACATGTAATGGATAATGATGATTTGTGTGTTTTGAAAATTAATAAAACTTGTTTTAAAAAAAAAATAGGCGGGGCTCTTATGGGTATGACCTGACCTGCGCAGCTCAGTCGTCGTTAGGTTCGCAGACTGTTTGGATGGGTTTATTGTCTCTCTGAGTTCTCCTGTTGGAATCTCCTGGAAGCTTCCAGTGTGTGCGGCCATCTTGCTTCCACTAGAGGCCACACTCTCACTTCTCTCCCCTACCTGTTCTTCCCTGGCTTCACTGACCCATTGCTGGACTGCCAGTATGGGATCACCCTCCCTGTCCGGGCTTGGTGTTAATTGTTGAGGGCTTGCCTCATTAGTTGTTAGGGCCTGGTCTATTATTTGTGTTTTTTTGTATGGGTTTTACCTTTCCCCCTCTGACGTTTCTGGTGTCCCCCTTGTCTGTCTCCCCGGAGTTGATCTATGTGTCTCCTCCAATTTCTGCCATCATTGGTCTTGAC
Source organism: Notechis scutatus (assembly GCF_049901735.1). NCBI lineage: Eukaryota > Metazoa > Chordata > Lepidosauria > Squamata > Elapidae > Notechis > Notechis scutatus. The sequence goes on from NC_142011.1 coordinate 183,249,811, forward strand.
CCGGTAGGATTGGGGCCCTGTTATTTGTGTTATTTTCCATAGTGGGTCGCCTACTAGATTCCTGGTGTAAATTACTGGAATGTCCGGCACCTATTGGACGAATCAAATGGGTTGTCACTCTTGTCAGGTGGGTGTAGTCTGTCTAATTGTGACTTTAATTTCCTCCCCATCAATAGCTCAGCGGGACTTTTGTTAGTTGTCGCGCTTGGTGTTATATGCTGTACACTTAGTAGCTTGTCTATTTTTCCCTGGGCCCAATTTTGTAGTGTCTCCTTCCTGGATCAGACCATCCTCTCTGCTTGGCCATTCATGGAAGGGTGACCCCAGGGTGGATTGGGCATGTCTTATCCCGTGTTTTGCCAGGAACCCCTCAAATTGAATGGCTGTGAACTGTGGGCCATTATCTGATGCTATCACTTTGGGCAATCCATGTGTCATGAATAGTCTTCTTAGGGTTCTAATAACTGTGTTGGTTGTGGTGGATTGTATAAGGCTAACCTCCAACCATTTGGAGTATGCGTCCACCACTACCAGGAATGTGTGTCCCTTCACTGGCCCTGCAAAATCTATGTGCAACATAGACAAGGGGCTCCATGGGGTTTCCCATTCATGTGTTGGTACAGTGGGGGGTGCTGGTCAGGACTCTTGTCAGGCTGTACAAGTTGCCACCCAGGTGCTTATGTCCTTGTCCATCCCTGGTCACCATACATAACTCCTTGCCAATGATTTCATTTTAACAATCCCCGGGTGTCCCTCATGCAACATTTCTAACACTTCCTCTCTTAGTTTTGTTGGGATAACCATCCGGTCTCCCCATAACAGACATCTTCAGACCTGATAGTTCAAGTTGGTACTTTTTGAATGGCTTGACTTCTGTTGTTTCTGCCTCTGACTATCCCCTGCACACCCAGTTCAAAATTCATGCCAGGGTTTTGTCCTTTGTGCTGGCTCTCAATGATGTCTGCATCTGTCAGTGGAGCAGTTTCAAGAGTTTCTGTGAGAAGTGTGGATGTAGATGGTGCTGGAGTGTCTAGAACTGGCAGGGGACATCTGCTGAGTGTGTTGGTGTGGTCTATGTTCTTTCCGGGTTTGTGTATTAGGTCGTAGCTGTATGCTACAAGGAATTCTGTCTATCTTGTCATTCTGGGTGACAGGATGTTTAGTGTGGCCTGGTTTCCTGCGATTATTCCCAGCAGGGTGAATTTCCTCCTGTAGACGTATTCGTGGAAATGTTTGATTCCTGTTACTGCAGGCAAATGCTTCCTTGTTGAGCTGACTATAATGTTGTTCTGTTTTGGATAGTGTTTTGAGTAAAATGCTATGGGGGCTTCTTCCCCCTCTAGCAGCTTGTGGCTGATTATTGCGCCTATCCTGAACAGTGATGCGTCGCATGTCAGAATCAGTGGAAGTGTCTCTCTGTATTGTATCAATACATTGTCTAATGTGAGAATGTTTTTGATGTCTTTGAATGCTGTTTCCTCCTTCTGCCCCCATATCCAGGCTGCTTTTTTTGTCAAGCAGTCTGTGTAAAGGTTCTGCCATCATTGCTTTCTCTGATAAAAATATATTATAGAAGTTAAGAAGTCCCAAGAAAGCTTGTAGGTCAGTTTTATTTCTCGGTGTGGGGGCTTCTTTAATTGCTCTTAGTTTGCTTTCGGTGGGGTGTGTGCCTGAGCTGTCTATTAGGTAACCTAGGAACTCCACATTGTTTGCTGCTAGTTGGCATTTGTCTTTTTTGAGTTTAAGCCCCACCTCCTGGAAATGGCTTAGCACGGTCCTTAGGTGTTTTTGTAATTGGTCAGTGTCCTTGGCTGACATTAGGACATTGTTGAAGTAGGATACAACCCCTTCTAGACCCTATGGGAGGCATTCCATGAAGCTCTGGAATAAACCGGGGGCTATGCTGATTGTATTTGAATGCTCTCCTATGCGTGATGATTGTTTGGGCTTTTGCTGTTTCTTCGTCTATCAGTAATTGCTGATAGGCTTGGGTGAGGTCGAGCTTTGCAAAGATTTTCCCCTGCCCCAGGGAATGTAAGAGGTGTTGTACCACTGGGATGGGGTATGCACTCTGTTGTAAGGCACAGTTCAGGTGGCCTTATGGTTAGTACAGATGTGCACTGACCCATCTGGCTTTATGGGTGTGACTATTGAGGTCTCCCATTTTGCATGGTCGGTTGGTTTCAGGATCCCCAGGCAATGAGCTTGTCTAACTGCTCATCGATCCTTGGCCGTAGGGCAAAAGGGACCCATCTCAGCTTTATCTGGATGGGGCAATGTTGGGGTCTAAGTTAAATGAAATGGGGGTCCCCAAGTACTTGCCTAATTGTCCATCGAACACATCCCGGAATTCTTCCATCAATCTGTCTTTCCACTTGATCTCGGTGATGCTGTTTATCCTGGTGACCTTGATTCCCATGGGCTCAAACCATTCTAATCCCAGCAGGCTTGGTCTGTCCTGATCTACTATGGTTAGTGGTAGATAGCCTCGGAAGTTAAATGAAATGGGGGTCCCCAAGTACTTGCCTAATTGTCCATCGAACACATCCCGGAATTCTTCCATCAATCTGTCTTTCCACTTGATCTCGGTGATGCTGTTTATCCTGGTGACCTTGATTCCCATGGGCTCAAACCATTCTAATCCCAGCAGGCTTGGTCTGTCCTGATCTACTATGGTTAGTGGTAGATAGCCTGAGAACTTTTTGAATTGTATCCAGAATCTGCAGATTCTGACTACAGATTTTCTATTTCCCTGATAATCCTTTAGGGTTAGTCTCTGTTGTTTGAGTCTGTCTTTTGTTATGCTGGGACTTAATTGCTTGATAGTGTTCCAGATGTCCATCGACAGGTATGATCCTGAATCTACTTCCATCTGGCATGGCCTTCCCTCTATCTGTACTTGTACATGTACCTTTTGTGCATTGGTTGTGCTGGAATAGCCTACGGTTGCTGTTTGGTGTGTCTCGCCTCTCTCCGTGGTCGGCTCGTCGCTTCTCTGGCTCCGGCTGAAGTTGCTTCACCTGTTTCCGGGTTGGCTTGCTCTGGTTCATGATGATGAACCTTGTCTCTGTCATTGGCTGCTTAGCTGGGCTGCCCTGCAGGATTTCACGATGTGCCCTCTCTGGTCACATATCTGGCAGATTGTGTCTCGGAAACGGCATTCTGACTGTGGGTGGTTTCCTTCACACCTGCCACACCAGAAACTCTTTTTTCCCTTGTCTTGGTTCCTTGCGGCTTGTTCCAATTGTAGTTGGTGAATTTCTTTGTCTGGGACGGATTCTGATTCGATGTCCTCATGGTGTATGGCGGCCGTCTCTCTTTGTGGTGGTGGCTTCATTGCTGAGGCCGACTGTTGGTAGGCTTCTATGGCAGAGGCTTCTTCCAGGTCCTCCTTGAATGTTATTTTTGATTTTGCCTACAGTCAGCTCTGGAGGTTTAGGTCTTGGAGTCCTAAAACCAGGCAATACCTCATTGCTTCGTCCACATTGAGGAATTCGCATGCTGCGGCAATCTCTTGCAGGGTTGCTTCAAAATCACTGATGGTTTCTCCTTCCTTCTGGTTTCGCTGGTAGAATTTGCGCTGCCTCACTAGGCACGATGCTTGGGACATGTAATGGGCCCTCAGGATCCACTCCAGGTCAGGCCAGGCCATTGTCTTCAGTTCGTTTGATGATGATAATGCCTTGGCCATTTTGAATACCGCGAGCCCTGTGTGAGGAAGATGGCCCCTTTTCTCTGTTCTGAGATATTTAGGAGATCGTTGCCTTCCAGAAACATGTGGAATCGGTCTATGTAGGACTCCCAGTCTTCCGTGGCTGGATGAAGGGCGCTAAAGAGATATTGGACCCCGACATCGTTCTGGTTGCTATTTTGCGGGTAATGGCCACCAATGCCACTTGGTCGCTAGTTGATCTGGTCTTTTGTTGCTTCAGTATCCCACCCTCATCGCCAGTGTTAAATCGCAGGCGGATTGAAGATGCAGGGCACTCAGATCAGCTAAACTCTTTATTTTCTTCTGTGCAGGACTGAGGAAACTGAGCTGCGGCTGCTCCTTTTACATGGGAGCTGTCCGCAGCTTCAGCTAGTGACGCCTGTTTATTTTCCCGCTTCCACAGCTCAACCAATCACAGGTAAGTATGCAAATACACCTAACAGACTGCATATTGAGGCTTCATTCCCTCCAGCTTCTAAGTAAATATACACAATGTGACATAATAGATTTTCTTCTAGTACACCTGCAATTATATTAACTAGCTTTGATGATTCAAACACAATTGTTTTTATTTTTCTTCTCTGCTGGGCCAACATATTTTGGTGCATTTCCCATGGTAATATTAAAATTGCTTCTGTATTTTTAGAAGAGAGGCACAATTCCTTTTGCTCCTAAATGCCAAGTGTAAACCCACACTACTATTTTATTAGCAGTAACTACCCCTCAATCCCCAACATAGGGTGAGTGAGCTAGTGTACTCTAGTAGTTAAGTGTTGGACTAGGAATGAGGAGATCCAGGCTCTGTCTGTTCTCAACCACAGAAGTTCCCTGTGTGGCTTTGTGCAAGAAAAAGAAAGTGAGGGAACACTATGTATGCTGCCTTAAGCTCCTATGTAAGAGGTGGGATATAAATTTACTTAATAACAATAACCACTACCTTTGAACTGCAAGTCACATGGCTGAAACATCTGACTGATTTTTGAACTTAGTAGTACCTTCTGTCTTTTCTAAGAACATGTCTGATGGGGACTTTTGGAGAAGTCTTCTACTTGCACATTCTTTAATGTGATTTTGTTTCTCCCATAGAAAAATTCATTACCAAACTATATAAGCAGATGTTACACAATTGGCATTCATAATGCATTGCTTCTCTTAAATGTTCTGAAAGTCCTCCAAATCTATCCAACAGCTATTCTGTTTCAACATCTAGCATTATCTGTCTAAATCTAGCATTATCTGTACCATTTAACAAATTTTATAAAAAGGAGCACTCAGTTCTTTGAATTGCAGATAAATTCATTTTTTCAGTCCAGAAGAGATGTCACAAAGTGGCTTAATAAAGCATTGTCTTTAAAATTAATAAGCTTTCTTTTACAGTATTTCCTCTTCAAAGTGAAAAAAAAGAAAAGAAACCCTACAAATCTAAGGACAAACATAGAAAGATTGTTAAAACCAAAATCAATAGTTAAAATCAAAAGCGCTCAATAGAGAACAGCTTCAGTCTTATTCTTTTCTAGACCACAGTTAGTCAGTATGTTTTAAGGCTACTTGAAAATATGTAGCACCAGCCTTTGACAGTCCCTTAGTTGAAAGTGAATTCTTCACAAGTGCAAAACCATTTCAAAGAAAATTCTGTCTCTCAAGTCAAGCAACTTAGTTGGTCTTAAAGGCAACCATACAATTAGGGCCTCCGTTACTTATCTTAAGATATAAAGACATAGGCAAACATTATCATAAGCAACCATTTGGGGAGGGGGTTCAAAGAAAAAGTGATGAAATGTCTGTTGTGATGTTGTGACTCTAATTCCACTCCCTACTAGGTTGCAACAACATGATGCAAGTATAAATGAATGGAATTTGTATTGCAATTATATGGCATGCACTTCATCATTCTGGTCATAGAAAAAAAAGTCTGGGATCTGAAAACCTAGACCCAAACCATATGTACTTCAAAAGCAATAAAAGGCATGAAATAGAGCACACAAACATATCTTAGTGACACATTTGATTTTCAGTTGAAATTTCAGGTGTATCTTTAATGTCAGTTCCTTGTAATCATAGCAGGTAACAGCATCTAGTTGGCCCTTCTAAACTCAAAATTGTCAACCAGGGTTGGACCTGGATAATGTTTGGATGGTAAATCATCAGGAAAGGTCAAGACAATAGAATTGACTAAGAAGAAATAATAATAATTATTCCCAAAAGCAGGGACAAGTCACTTCTATGTGAACTATATAAAGTCAGCAGGAATTGAATTGAGGGGTGGGGAGGTTAGATTGACAGACAACAGACAGATTTCTGAGTGCATTCTTTGATGTTTACTTTGGATTCCAGCTCTGACAATGTAACTAACCTATAAAATAGATCACTATGATTATGCCTGTGCTGCCATGTGGCAGCATGGACATAATTCTATAGTACCAGTGGAAGATCCCAGAACTTGCAACTTAGGGCAAAGACACAAGTGCATTTCAGGGACTTATTAGTATGGCTACCATGGTTATAGTGGTAAATAACCAAGTAAGTTGCAAGTTCGGTAACATTCAAATTGCTGCCTGCCTGCCTGCCTGCTTGCCTGCCTCCCTGCCTGCCCCCTTCCTCCTTCTCCTTCTCCTTCTCCTCTTCTTTTATTTGATTTATAAATGTTAGGATTAGCAGAGGCCACCAAGAGAAATAGGAAGTCTTGAGAGTTAAATCAGAGATCTAAAGATTCATACCACAATTTCCTAGAAGTACAAAAGAAACAACAGCAGTAAATCTTGGTTGAAAATAGTGTTGACTATACTGTCCAATTAGTAGTGGAACCAGAAAAATCTCCTTTAGGACATTGTTCCTAATTCTGGAAACTTCAACAGAAAAGGTGTTATTCATTAATTTACACAGGCAACATCAGCTTAGCTAAACAAGAACAGTTTGGTATAGTAGTAAGGTCCTGAACTAGAAACAAGAGTTTGCGACCTAGTCCTCCCATAAGCATGGAAGGCAGCTGGGTAACTTTGGGTCAATCATATTCTCACAGCCCACCACACCCACCAAGCTGTTGTTTAAGAACAGAACATTTATAAATCAAATAAAAGAAGGAGAGGAGGAGGAGGGAGAGGGCAGGGACGAAGAAAGACAGACAGACATTTGAATGTCACCAAACTTGCAACTTAGGGCAAAGAATACTGGAAAGGCATTTCAGGGACTTAGCTATGACTACCACAGTCATAGTAGTAAATAACCAACTATTTCTGAGTACTTCCACTGGTACTATTGAATGAATGAATCAATCATTCAATCAATCTACATTAAAGTCAGTTTGAGATTCACTAAAATAATCTTTCTGTGACAACATCTTGATGAAACTGGACATCATTTAGACCTGCATGCTTGGTAATGCACAGGTTCCCAAAGCTTATAAAGCAGGGAATTAGATGTTTGAGACTTAAAAAGATGCACTGAAGAAACAACTGTCTGAAGCCTTAATTTGAGTAATGAAGGAAACTTCCTGACAAAATGACAAATGGATCCTTATGAAAGGCAAAGCATCTAAGCCATGCTTAATCTTTTCTTTTCTATCTAAAGCAATGTGAAGGAAGACAGATATTTTATTTTTCAAAGCAAAGCAAAACAGAACAGCTTTGAAAAGATTGAACAGGACAAGTGACTAAGATGTAGATTGGCTAGCCTTTGTTGATACACGTACAAACACGAAAGAAGGACCATAAACCTCAATATCCCACTCTTCTATAGTATAGGCGGATATGGGAAGTGGTTTTCACTCCACAAAAGTTATTACATACCAACTGTTTCTACCCATACAGAGTTTTCTAATCCGTTAGTCCTTTCTGACACTGTGTTTTTAAAAGCACAACAATGACGTGGACATTCAGAGTGTGTAGGCTGCTATTAGCATTTTAAAAAAAAAAAAAAAAAAAAACTCCTGAGGATGACAACTGTAGAAAGAGAATCGTGAACAAAATGAACACTATGTTTTTAGCAACCACTTTTGATTCTTCGGTTTGTGATTTGTGTTTGTGCTTTACCATCAGTGTATTTTCAGAACTACTTTTGTGGAGACCACCTCGGAGAATATCCTTTGGGAATGCTGAGATGGGGTTTGCATGACATTGGAGCTAACATTGATCGGATCTGCTCCTTTTAAGGATTGCTTCTGTTGTACATTTGTAAGTGAACAGAGTATTATAGCCCTTTTCTTGCAAAGGAAAATGAAACTATAAAACATGAAATAATAATTAATCCTCACAAGATTAATGATTTACAGTGGCAGTGACATATTTAACACTGAATGGAAAATGTGCTTTTAAATTTATAAATCAACAAGAGAAAGGAAGGCAGATTGTTGCATTGTTATGGAAGGAGTAAATCGAAACAATTATTTTGAGATGAATAGAGGGTTGACATAGAATCTTGCAAGCTAGTATCTTCCACAAAAAATTATTAATGTAATCTTGGATTTTTTATCAATTACTAGACAACCCATGGCCCATTAGATCATTGTTTCAAGAGATACTCCTTCAAGTAAACAGAGAAACAGAATGACCACAGTTGGGCAAAAAAAAAAAAAACAGTGGGAACAGGAGCAACTTCCACTTTCTGCTGGCTTCCCCATTGGGTTTCCTTGTGGGAAGCTGGCAGGAAAATATTCCTTCCTTCTTTCCTTCCTTCCTTAAGGGGTCAGATTTGACCCAGGGACTTGCAGTTGCCAACTCCGATATTATGGTAAATGTTTCTGCTTTTAAGAAGCTTCTTGGATGAGAAGCAAAACATCTTCAAAGAAAAAACAAGTCCAGTTGCCTCCTGAAAAAAGCATCTTTGGGACAACAATGACCTGGATGACTGAGAATCTCTACAGACTTAACTTAATATCCTTGTGATGTCCTCAGAAAGTGACAATCCATTTACCAAGTAAGCACATTTCCTGATTTGAAGCCAAGAATCACTATTGTAGTTCTTCATTAGCTGCCCATTTTTCTTTATAGATTTAGGCAACCATTGTAAAAATTTAGTTCCCTTGTAAACTTTTAAAAAACATTTTTATTAGATGTGTAAATGTAATATTAAATACTGTGCCTGAAGAAAACTGTACTCAGAAAATTGACAGATGTTCCCTATCAGTAATGAGAAACATCTTTCTCCATCTTTCCTGGCAGACATTAATGAAAATGAACACATAGACACATATACTTTGTAATGCATTTGTCTTTAAAACATAATAAAATCAAAAACTGCTTCCAAGAAGAAAATATTCAAAAGCAAATGAGCCTTAGACTTTTTCCCCCTAAAAAGCTGTATTAAAATGTAATCCCAGATTTTTCACCCAAAACATTTTGGAATTGATTACACAAAATGGCAACAAGGATTATTATGGTAATAGTCAAATTTGTTTGCCAGTTTCAACAGTTTTGATGAGGTATGATGGAGAATTACAATTTACAGGGTCATCCTACAACAACATAGTTCTCTTTATTCTTACTAATGGAATGATCTCATTGTCTGAAGCTGTAAGTTGGTTGTGTTTTAAACCAGTGGTCATCAACCAGTGGGCCGGGGACCATTGATGGTCTGTGAGAAAATTTTGGTGGTCCACAGAGAAATGTCACCTCCAAAGCACACACACCCCCCAAGCAATTAATCCAGGCTGCACGGGAACACAAGGCTTGTGTTGCTTGCATTGTGAACAACACGAAGTAGTGAGGGGAGGGGGGAAAGGGTGGAGGGGGGGAATTTGCCCCACTCGCCCCACGCACTTGGCCTGGCCACTGGGCTGGTTCTTTCTTCTTCTGTTTTTAGCTGCACGCAAGGAAAGCAGCAAAAGTCTTTTTTTCTCTCCCCCAAAATCCACCAGAAATGAATCTTTGGGACCCTGCAAGGCATCCTGCTCCAAGAGGCTGTGCCAGCGTGACAAGTCTCACAAAGACTTATTTCTGGCAGAATTTGGGGGAGAGAAAGAAAGACTTCTGCTGCTTCTGCTGCATTCCTTGCATGAAGCCAAAAGTCTCTCTCTCTCTCTCTCTCCCTCTCTCTCTCTCTCCTTGAGAACGGAGCTGAAGACAGTATCTTGTGATCCCAAATAAAGAATGATCAATTGGTAGGAAAACAGGGTGGGGAATTTTCCTACAGACTTTTTTATTTTGATGTTCCCAGGGTCTCTGGTCCCCGGGATTTAAAATTATGAGTTTGGTGGTCCCTGAGGCCCAAAAGGTTGGCGGCCCCTTTTTTGAACAATACTTCTCTGTACTGTGTATAACAATAATGATTTCATATTCGATATTTAGATAAATGAAAGCTAGAACAGATAAATGGACATGGACATGTGGCTTTTCTAAATTGTGAAAGAAAAGTAAATTCTTCACCCAAAGACAAGAGTAAAAAAAAAAAGTAAAAGATTGGGCTTCGCAAACAACCTCTCATGGGTTCTAATGAATTTGTATAATGCAGTAAAAATAATGGCTCAGGTTCAGCTCAGTGTAATGAAAAAGACAAGGACTGAGTAATCTGTGTGACTGTTTAATTTGCAGGAGTTAATAGGCAACTTCAAACCCACTGTTCAAACAAAAGGTTGTTTGGGAGGGAGATTAAAAAGGCCTTCAGCAAGATCTTTTTATGAGGAAAAATCTTTTCTGTGGTGTGTCAACACCTCCAAGGCAAAAATAAATGGCCTGCTCTATTAACTTTTAAAGGAATGATAAATATATTTTCCCTATCAGCTTTTTGTATTAAAACTATATTATTTGTTTCTCTTATTTTATGTAGTTATACTATTTTATATAACCACTTATGTATTTTGCACTGAATTACTTTGGTGTTTTCACTACAGTTTTAGTTACTGTAAATCACCCATTAATAGATAAAATATTTTAAAGAAATGACTTTTTTCTGAACTGCAATATTGGTCAGCTTTGAAATTCAGCTGCCACATTTTTTAAGGGAGTTGGAGGAGTTGAAAAGTTCAAGGTTATTCTGTATGTTGTATTAAGAAATTCCAGTTGCAGTTAATTGGTTCTCGTGATTTATGAAGTGTAGCAGTGGGAGGAGAGAAGGGAGGAGAGAAGGTGGACTCTGTGTAAGGCTGGAAAAATTTTCACTTTGGGAAATTGCTTTAGACATACCAGGTCTGTTTCTAAATAAATCAATTGGAGAGAAAATGTCTCGGAGTGATTGATATCATGGATACTTTCTGGATGCCTTACAATATTCCTGAAAATTGGGATTCCATTCAACAATATCTTGAAACAAATTCCTCTAGTCTGAATCATGAAAAAAGCTTGTGCCAAAAATATTGGTTCCCTGGAGAAGGCTCTAATGCTAGGAAAGGTGGAAGGAAAAAGAAGAGAACGAGCAACAAGGTAGATGGACTGTGACAATGAATGCACTTTTAGAAGTCTAGGGGCAGATCCACAAAGAGAACATCTATAGCTTCGAAGAAGCATCAGTAACCTGGTGGCTCATAATCATCAATCATCAAAAATATTGGTATGGCTTAACCTAGCAATGGGAAGATGCTGCAGAATAGAAGACAAGCTGTATGTCTTGCAGTTCCTCCCACAAATCATGTTGAGCTATATGTTTCCAAGTCTTCCTCAAGCTATATTACAACAGCAAAAGATTACCAGCAAGAGAAATGCTGGTTCTTCTTCTTCTTCTTCTTGTGCCATATCCATCATTAGACGTTGGCAATCATGTTGGCAATCCTATTTTTATCAACAGCCATGTGAAAAAGTGCTGTTGAGTTTTGTCCCAATCAGTCCCTTAGATTTTGAAGCCATGATGTTTTTCTTCTGCCTTCTTCTTCATTTGCCTTCAATCTTTCCTTGGAGGATTAAGTGAAGTATGCCATATTTTTCTGGGTGTCGCATCACATGTCAACCTATTCTAACTTTTGCTTTTTTGTGGTTTTGATTATTTTCCTTGGCTTTCCCAGGCAGCTTATCACCTACCTCCTCATTTCTGATTTTGTCAACCCAACTTATACGAAACAGCCACCTGTAAATCCACATTTCAAATACTTCTAGTCTCTTCAAGTGGCTTTCTGTCAGAGACCAACTCTCCACTCTGTAGAGCAGGATAGAAAAGATGTAGTATCTGACAAGCCTGATTTTCAATGTTAGGCTTATGTTGTGACTGCAGAATACCTTTTTTATTTTTGAAGAACGCTGGTTACTATGCAATAATTGAGCTCTGAAGGAAGCATCATGCAGATGTGTGCTTAGTCTTATATAGATCCAGCATTTGTAATACTGTACAATTTCTGGAATGATTCTTGGCACTTGTTTCAGAGTTAGCTTTTGTTGATTCTTCCAAGAGCAAACTAATGAGTTTCTTGGAAGAGCTTTGGGGCTTTCTGTGATTTAAAACTGGCAGTAAAAGAAAAAGAAGATAGAGAAGGTAGTTGGTTAATTGACCTTTATTGTGCCTTCTGGTTCATTTAGAAATGGAAATTAAATTAACATGATAATTCAGTCCTACTGAGTTAAGGCTGCTATAAACCCATTAAATTTTATGGCAATTGATTTAGCATTTTTTTCTATTAACTGGGTTTAATTTTCAATATTGTCATGCAGATTCAGAGAAGTGGTTCGTTCAATTGGGTTCCTTCAAGTTACCAGTCGTAGCTGTTTTATGAGGGTAACTTAATTATGGGAGAGCACAGGTCCTTACCATCAAGAGCATGCATTAATCTTGAAAATGAGTTGGTGCAAAGAGCATAGATAAACAGGGGAAAACCAGAATATGGTGCGTTAAATTCCATGGTAAAACTCACTCTTTGGTACAGTTACCAATGCATTTCCTTTTAGTTCTGTTTTTAAACAACCTTTTTAAATGAGTTGCATGGGCTATTCATCATTAACATTGCTGGTTTATATACCCTACGTTTTGCAGCAACGTGCTTGAAATATTATTTGTAAGCCTATTCTAATGGCATTGAGTACTTTTTTGTTCTGTTCCCTACACTGGATTTATTTTAGTTATATTTTGAATCTCTTCCTCCTACTTACAATGTAACTATACATTACTTTGTGCAATGAAATAATTTGATAATGGATTAAATAGATTCAGAACCCAAAAATAACTTTTCAGAGCACATAGTTACATTCAACAACCCCTGGATCTGGGGCTCAGTCTCATCTAGTCTCATCTAGTTCTCTTTACTGAAACAAAGAAAAATAAGAAAAAAGGGACTCACTTTCTGAGTCTGATTTTTTTTTCTCTTATCTATACTTACCTTTCTGTTTTTCCATTACTGGTGGAAAAGGAAAGAACTGAGAAATATAGGTTGCGAAGAATCAGAGTGAAGTGCTAATTGGCTCCTAAGAAACCGAGGCATCTCTGAACATTTTTTTTAAAGTAAGTTGAAGATGGCATAGAACAATCAAAACAACACTCCCCCCCATCATAGCCATTAATGCAAATCTTTCAGTTAGAAGCTGCAACATTATATATTCATAACCAGTAACCTATATAATAATATATCTCATGATTTTTTAATGATATGCTCTTAATTTTCTTTTTACTAAAGCATTAAAAAGATGCTTACATGTCTGTGGCTTATATAGGGCATATCTGCACTTACTGTTTAAGTTGTCTTGTGCTTATACCGGTTCAACTTTAAACCAGTTTAAGAAATAACCTGTATATACTGAGACTATGGCTAACCTCTTTTGTTTTTTAAGACAGATCATCTGAATGGCATAGATATTCATGTTACCGTAAGGTTAATGTGAGATACTAGAACTTTGTCAGGGGGAATAGCAATATCACTTAGGTTTGTATATCACTTCATAGTGCTTTGCAGTCCTCTCTAAGCGGTTTACAGAGTCAGCATATTTCCCCCAACAATCTGGGCCCTCATTTTACCAATCTCAGAAGGATGAAGTCCCAGTCAACCTTGAGCCAGTGAGAATCGAACTGCCCACATTCAGCAGTCAGCAGAATTAGAAGTAGTTGTTTTAGTTACGGAATTTCAGATTATTTTATTTCATTGTAATATGTATATATTGTAATTTTGCAGCCATATGGAATTTATCTTGAAGTTTATATATGTATCCTAAGAGCAGCATCAGCATCCGTTTATATCATTCTGATATCAGGAATCCCAGCATGAGGCCCAAAGCCACACTCCCTTTTGTGGTTACTACCACAACTTCCAAAAAGGGAGTTATGGATTATCACCATTTTCAGTCAGAAAACTGACAAAGATTATATTATGAGTTCTAATTAATTTGAAGGGAACTCCATAAATCTGGAAAAAAAAATAGAAAAGAACAGAAAATACAGGGCCTGCCAATTTATGAGTGCCTCACAGCTCACCAGCAGTTGCCCTCACCTTTCTTATGATATGGATTCTAACCTCCAAAAAGCTGAAAACTCCTCATTTATGTAGAGGCAGCTGTAAAGCAAGGGTATGTTGTGGCAGAGGGGAAATATTAACTGGGTGTTAAAATTGTTCTCTCTAAAATCATTAAGTTTGGGATCTAGCTTTACTTATCTGAGTTCTGCTTGGTTTTAAAGCAGAGGCCAGGGTATCTGAGAAGTTGCCTCACCCTGATGGGACTATCTCAGCCTACTTCTTCCAGCAGAAAGGCCAGGGGTGAGATTCAAAAACCTCAGCAATAGTTCGCTGCCTGGTTGCTGGGTGGGTGGGCATGGCCTACCGAAACTTTCTGTTTCCAGCTTCCGATGAGCCTCCAGAGCCCGTGGGAGGCTGTTTTCGCCCTCCCAAGAGTCTGGAGGCTTCCCCCCAGGCCTCTGGGAGGGCGAAAATAGCCTCCCCTGGGCTCTGGAGGCCCACTGGAAGCCAGAAACAAGCCCATTTCTGGACTTCTGGAAGGCCCATTTTCTCCCTCCCAGAGCCTCCTGGTGGACCCTGCACTTATCTCCATCGAAAATGGGTGGCCAGCCAGTGGATTGAAATGCTGGTTCAGCAAACCAGATGTAACTTTAACATCCAGTTCGCCCAAACCGGTCCAAACCGGTAGAATCCAACCCCTGAGAAAAGGCCTACTTCAGATCCTGTCTGCCAAAGAATTTTTCTGCTGTGGCCTCTTCCCTCTGGAATATTCTCCCCTTGGATGTCAGCTCTACCCCAACTCTCCTGGCTTTCTGGAGAGAGCCTGTGGCCTCGACCAGTGACTGCTATGTTGTGGCTGATGGAGTACAGAAGGTCCATCATCTTGGTTTTTAGCTTTTCTATTTAATTCCTTTAATTTTAATTGTAGGACTTTTCTACTTTTTATCATATTGGAAGCCACCCAGAGGCACTGTATTAGTGAGGTGGATGGAATAAAAAAACAATAAGTAAATAAATAACTTGCATAGAAGCTTTCTTTATATAATGGAATGGAAATGAAAATGAAAATCTGGATTAGCTGTTTCCATTAAATACTACTGCACTGAGGGGGTGGATATTTCAAAGGATTTGTTAACATTTCTTTCCGACCAGAATAATAGTTGAGCAGGCATTGGGGATACATTATTAATTGTAAAGGTTGGCAATCAAGGCAAAGTTATGCCTATGGAGTCACCAGAAATATGAAATTAGAACATGTTTCTTAATCATTGTGTAAGTATATGCATATGTTCACATGCACCTACTGTCAATCTCATACATGCACACACACAGAATCTAGTTCAACTAAGCCACGCTTTTGATTAACTCTGAATTGTTAAATAAGCTACAGTTGGCTATATTTCCTCAACAGAATCCAGTAAACCATGTGAACTAGCAATAAACCATGGTTTACACAACACAGTTACTATATTTGGAGATATGATAAGCTGCAAACCACTGCATTACATCAGCACAGTTTATAAGTATGCTACGCTCTAATTCATATAATGCAATGTGTGAATCTTACCACTGAAACACTGAAATACACACAGAGAGAATCTATCACAAAAAGTAGTTGGAAGTATATATAAAGGTTTGCATGCAGTCTTATATATTTCATTACATAAGATGGCTTGGATTCCTTGTCTTAAAACAGCTACATATTTTCCCATTTCAGTGCCCGCTTTCAATGGCCTGGCAATAACAGATTACAGTCTGACATACAACAATCAGTTAAATATACTTTGAAAATACTGAATTGCTGTGTTGATCATTAAAATGAATTAACATTTGAGTGTTTTTAAATTCCATCTGTTATGTATTTGTGCCTTTCCACAAGGATTTATTTCAGTTTCATCCAAATAGTTTTATATTTCATTCCATTCTGCTTTTTATTCTTTGTTTTTTAGAAATATATTTACCCTCACTGACACATCAGTGCAAAATTTATGATGTGAGCATTCTGTTTTGCAGAACGTCCTCTTTGATCAAATACAAAAAGCTATTTGCCATTAATTTCTCACTGTAAAATACTCACCTGCACACAAGAGTAGCTTCTGCAGTATTTATGGTTATGGGAAATATGTCAGATTCAGTCATGTAAGAATTCAGGGGAATAGGATGTTGACACAGTTTCCAATTCCTACTAGCTAATAAAAAAACAACAACTGCTTGAAAATTGCTTCCCGGATAACTCCAGGGTAACTCAATGAACTCCCTATACACTAACAATATTTAATGTGGAATGGGGCTGTTTTACTAATCATCACGGGTTGTGGGGAAAGTAGAGAATTGTCCTATATAGTCACAGGCAGTTAGCATCTGCCTGTCTTAATTATATTTTATGTATGACATCCATAATTCAGTTGGTATTCACACCCTTGTACTCTGTCCATGACATAATGTGCACACGTGCACACTGACAAACTGGAGAAAAATAACAAATCTCACAACAGGAGGAATTTTCAAACAGCAGTTGAGGGGGGAAATGCTGAAGTCCATCTAGTATTCAGAACCTCACCTGGGGAATTTCTTCCTGAAAGCGTATCTGAATTTGACTCACAGAGCTGAATTTCATCTTGCGTTGATTATTACTGCAGTCACTTTGTGTAGGCATCTAGGGTGCCCTCAAGGCACCAGAAGAACATGAGAAAGTTGTGACTGTTCTTTTAATACAATTGCAAAAAAAAGAGAATGAGAAAGAAAATAAAACAATAGCAGAAATGTAGTTAAATTAGGTGCCATCAGATTGCATCGCACTCTTCACTACTGTATGCACAGATACCTGCTATCACAGCTTGTTCGGTGATTGTCTATAGCTCTTCCCATTGCCTTTCTTCTATTTAACCTTGCCAAGAATACAGATAGCACTTGATTTACAACCACAACTGAGACCAGAATTTCCATCTCTATCTGGAGCAGTTGTTAAGTAAGTCCTGCCCGATTTTACAACCTTTTTGCCACGGTTGTTGTGTAAATCATCACAGTTGTTAAGTGACTCATATGGTTGTAAAGCAGAATGAGACAGAAGAAGACAGCTGGAAGGGATGAAGGGTCCTTGGTGCTCTCTGAGCTTGCTTCCTTTCTTGCAAACATTTCATTACCCAAACTAGGTAACATCATCAGTGATAGTCCTAGCACTGATGATGTTACCTAGTTTGGGTAATGAAATGTCTGTAAGAAAACAAGCAAGCTCAGAGAGCACCAGGACCTCTCATTTCAACTCCAAGCTACAAATATTCTCCTTTAGAGTTGGAGTTCTAGTCCAGGGATCGCCAACCTTTTGGACCTCAGGGACCACCAAACTCATAATTTAAATCCCAAGGAAAATCCCCAAAAAAGTCTGCAGGAAAATTCCCCACCCCATTTTCCTACCGATTGATCATTCTTTATTTGGGATTGCAGGATACCATCTCCAGCTCCATTCTCAGGGGGAGAGAGAGAGAGAGAGACTTTTGGCTTTATGCAAGGAAAACAGCAGAAGCAGCTGAAGTCTTTTTTTCTCTCCCCCAAACTCCGCCAGAAATGAGTCTTTGTGAGACTTGTCGTGCTGGTGCAGCCTCTTGGAGCAGGATGCCTTGCAGGGTCCCAAAGACTCATTTCTGGCGGAGTTTGGGGGAGAGAAAGAAAGACTTTTGCTGCTTTCCTTGCATGCAGCCAAAAGCAGAAGAAGAAAGAAGCGGAAAGAAGCAGCCCGGTGGCCAGGCCAGGCATGTGGGGCAAGTTCCCCCCCCCCTCTGCCCTTTCCCCCCTCCTCTCACTACCTCATGTTGTTCACAATGCAAGCGACACAAACCTTGTGTCCCTGCGGGCCATGTGGGTGGCACAGCCTTGTGTTCCCACGCAGTCTGGATTAATTGCTTTTGGGGTGCTTTGGGAGTGACATTTCTCTGCAGACCACCAAAATTTTCTCATGGACCACCAGTGGTCCCCGTCCCACTGGTTGGCGATGACTGTTCTAGTCCAATAGCCTGCTCAGTCAGGAAACCCTATACCATTTCAGATGAATGGTTGTCCAATCTCTTCTTAAACACTTTCAGTGTGGGAGCATCCACAACTTATGGAGCCAAGTCCTTCCACTGACAGTTCTATTTGTCAAGAAATTTCTCTTTAGTTCTAAGTTGCTTCTCTCCTTGATTAGTTTCCATCCATTGCTTCTTGTCCTGCCTTCAGGTTCTTTGGAGACTAGCTTGACTCCCTCTTCTCAGTGGCAACCTCTGAGATATTGGAACACTGCTATCATGTCACCCCTAGTCCTTCTTTTCATTAAACTAGCATACCACCATGTTAAAACTTGCCTCTTCATTTTTTTCCAATATTTAGAATAAATTCTATGAAAATATAAAAATTCATAATTTTGTTCTCAATTTTCACCATTACTATATAAGCTGCATTACATTTTCACTATCAAACATAAGTACCTTGATCTTCAGTACATTAATTTTCAGTCTATTTTTTATTGAGAGCTTTATTGAGGCTTATTGACAGCCAGTTTGTTTTAATGGCTAGGAACCAAGAGACCATGAGTTCTAGTTTTGTCTTAGGCACAAATTCAGTTGTGTGTCCTTGGGCCAGTCACTTTGTCTCAGCCATAGAAAAGAAGCAATGGGAAATCACTTTTGAAAAACCTTGTCAAGAAAACTGCGAAGAGTTGTCTCTGAGAATTGGACACAATTGACTGGAAGAAAAAAAAATCTTATTGCATCATACATTCTATCTAGAATTCACTGCAAATTGTTCAAGTTTTCAGCTAACAATTCACCACTATCTGTCCTTAGATTATATTTACATTCCTAATAAATCTCTAATGTCAACAAAAACATTCCTTCTACATTTATCCATTAACAACTAAACAACCTAGATGACATCATACATCTTTGTCTTACCCTTACTCAGTGGTTAATCATTTGCAAATTACTCAATTTATTCTCAAAAAGGGTATATTTTCAACTTAAGCAGAGAACTGAGGAACTGAATAAGTAAAATGAGTGCAAACCTGCCTAAACAGAGTTTAGCAAAAGAATGAGATTAGCTTTTCCTTAAGCACTATATATTAGACAGGAATCGCTGAGTGATAAACCTTGCTAGCTGGTTATTCATCAATAACACATAGCCCTTCACACAACTCAGTACTTGGTCTTTGTTTTGTCTACAGATGGAAGGAAAGCTGCAACAGTATCAGAGCTCTGTAAAGACTGAAAATTGATTCAAACTCTAAAAAATCTGAATCAATCAATCAAAAGCCCCCGATTTGGCAGCTTGAATCATTCCAAGTTGAAATTTAAAAGAGTAACTTCTTTCTAACTATTTTGTCCATTCAAAGCTTTTTGCCCATTCCTAGTAGCCTGAAATTACAGCATAAGGTTAACATGTGAAAGGGGCAACTTTACTATGTTATATTACAGTATATATACCAACACTATATATTGGGGTGGGTGGGTGGGTGTATTACATTACAGAATTATTTATAAAATATATATCAAAATACACTCCCCCTCTTCTGCGTTATATTTAATAATCACTTAGTCTTGCTTTTCCTCTTGTTTAAATATCATGTACTCTTTCCCACTGGCATATAAACAGACCTATTCAGAGTAAAATCTGAATTGGGGTCCAATTCATAGTACTCTCTATTATTTTAATTATATTCTAATATGTCTGTTCAAACAATATACCTGTGTACAAATGTGTATCACTTGAGAACATTTGTGTTCATTGGATCTCAGGAAAATACTCCTTGTCTGTTGGAGGGAGGGCAATTCAGGTAAAAATGATGGTGAAATATAATTTATGTTCAAATCAGTTTTGTGTTCTAACAATTTTTACATTGCATTCAGCAAATTATGGCAGCTACATTTATTTTGTTTGTTTTCTGTTGCTTTTTCAGGAAATGGTAAATACATTGTACTATACCGTTGTATTTTTTTTAAAAAAAAGGTGACCTACACTTTCCATTTCAAATGCAGCTTCTTTAATGAAAATATTGTAATGTCAGTCCATGCAAAGCAAGTGCATATTAATATGCGTTTACATCTGTCTCATATTAATATTCATGCCTGAATCCACATCTCTACACAAAGCCAATTTTCTGACCATCTGTGTGATGGCTGGTGGATGCAATGAATAAATTTTATTTGTGAGGGGAGTGATAAATCATGTATCTTCGAGGGTTTTTTTTTTTTTTTCATCCACAATCTTTGCTCTTAGGTGCTAAAATGTTTTCATCATGGTTTGGAATTTTTAAGCAAAACCAAATGATTAACTCCTTCGCACCTTTCTGTAGCTCAGCCAGCTTTTACAAAAGAATAGGAGACACTGAAGGAGAGAAATATTAGTGGAAAGCTGTGTAAGAGGCACTGTTTCACTAACTTTGTGTGAGTCCTCAATTGCATTTTTCTTTAGGAACTCATCTGATTGTGAAATGTACAGTGTCCCTCTATTACTTGGTACACTCAGGAGTAAACATTATTCTGAGAATGTTGTACTTGATTGTCTAATAACTAATTACTTATATAACATGCTCTGATGTTATATAACTTTTGTCATCTTTCTGGTTTTGTTTTGGGAAAAATTTCCCAAAAAGGATTATACCTAAATCACTCCAAAAAGATAAGCTGAAATCAAGATATAACCATCAAGGATTAATTTATGCAATCAAATTACCTAGGCTAAATCTGTCTACAGTGCCAGAATTCAGTTCTGGAATAAAATGTTTAATGAGAAAGAAATCCAGAGCATTTTTTTAATTCTTTAGCGCTAAGCTTGTATACCCATTTAACAAGTTCTAGACTGTCAAATCAGCTAACGTAGCTCTGAGAAGACATCCATGCACCCATACTTTTCATCATAATTAGTGATTAAATTGAAAGATTGGGCTAAACTATTGTTTATTTAATGATATTTTATTGAATACTAACTTCACACCATTCCCAATGCAAATCTGTCAATTTTATAGTCTTCACAAAGAGAAGAAACATTCACGGTATTGGTTACACATAGAAATATTTCATGTAAATCTTATTCCGCAGAAGAGATGTCTCCCTCTCTTTCTCCCTCACACAGACACAAACATACATTCAGAATTTTATTTAAAACTAAATTTATATTATTAAGTGTAACTGTTTCCTAATGAAATTGTTCTTAGATCTCTACGCCACAGATAGATAGATAGATAGATAGATAGATAGATAGATAGATAGATAGATAGATAATTTGTGTGAAAGCAATAGAACTTGCTTCAAAGTAGACAGCTTTCCAATTGCACAGAAATATCTTCATTAATTACATAAAACTGTTTATTTTGGATGTAAAAACAACAACAGTGCTAAAGAAGCAGCCATGCATGGTTTTATATGAAGCCCAATGCTTTATTTTTTTTAAAGGCATTCTCTCTTTTCTCTTGCACAAAAACAAAATCTGTTGTAATAACACCATTTACCATGTGGAGTTTTTAAAAATACCTCTATTAGAAATTACCTTCTAGAATGTAGAAATTTGTGACCCATCAATTGACTCTTCAGTCCACTGAAATGTTTAATTATCCAATATCATGATTGTGCATATTTAGAAGAAAAAATCTATGTTCCGTTGAGTTGGACTTATCTGTAATTAAATGTATTGTGAGAGTTCAACTATTTGTTGCAGTCCTAATTCCTACAATAAGCCAGCAAAAAAAAAGCCCAAAGAAACAAATAGGTGCTTATGTGTACAAACTTATGTGACCTTTTTAGGTAACCTTTCTACATTATGAGTAATAAATCATTTCAGCTTCATATTTTCTTCTTCCAAAATATACTAATTTACTTTATGCATATGAAAGTTAGAATAGAAAATCTGAAGCTTTAAGCTATAATATATCCTCTGATTCTCTTTCAGCCTGAGAGATCTCTCAGGATGAGACCTATTTGAGTTTGGTCAAGTTAGAATTTATGTATATAAGCATCTTGCATTAAATTCTTGCATTGAAAATAGTAGTATTATATTAAAATGGTTCAAAGAAATCTTTGTGAATAAGAGTATATGATGGTGTGCATGCACATGAAACTGAGTATTTCATCTGACCATGACTGTACAATTTTCTTTTCTTTTCTTTTCTTTTTCTTTTTTGTAGACCAGAAGAATGTCAACAGAATGCAGCCTATTTTTGACTTCAGTCCACAGGCATATTTCATTCTGGAAAAATTTTTGCTCACTAATGTGAAGTTCAAAAAGGAATTTTAAATGCGTTTCGTATATCATCTGCATAATTAGCAAGAAATCATTTGTGGCTCCAATCAGTGCATGCAATTTTAATAAATTGCTCTAATAACAACTCTACAGAAATTAGACAAAGCCGTCATTGGGTCAATCAATGGCGCTCAAGAAAATAGCATTATAATGAAACTTCAAAAGACAGTGTAATTCAACCTTATTCTTCTTTTTTTCATTAGTTCGATAAATAATATTTTACTGAAATCTTTCTCGAATGAAGGACAAAGTGGTTTGTCAGATTGTTAAAGAAGATAATGTCTTTCATTAGTAAATTGTTGTCTAAGCTGGGTAGACACTGAAAAATCTTGTAACCCTAATGAGTGATGCATAACCTACTGTTTCAAAGAAGGATATAGTTTTACCACTGATATATCAATTGATAATGCTGTTACTGCTTTCTTACTGTAACTATTAAAATATAAGGAATTGGACACTAGCCCATGAAACCCTGGGTTTCAGTACTTCTGTTCAAGGGGCCTCAAAGCTTACTGGTGGTCTTACTGTAATAAAATCTCTTCTTCCATATAAATTAGGTAAGGTTATTCAGCTCTCTTCCACGTGTTATCTTTATATCCATCCCATGAACTTTGTTAGATTATAAGAGTCTTTGTATCCAGATAAGAGAAATGAATGTAGCTCCCCTCAGATTCAATTTAAGTTTTGTTCCTTATATGACGCAGGAGTTGGGTTCACATGTAGTCCTTAGTTGATTTGATGAATAGATCAAAATTGGCTGACTTCATAGAAAATACAGAGAAGGCATCCTTAAATTCATGGTGACAAGATTCTCACAACCAGCTTAGTCAAAATGCTAGGTCTACACAACTTGGTTGCAGCAGCAGCTACAACTTCTCCCAAATTACTAACAAAGTTGTAATTTCATTTATTTGATTTCTCATTCAAAACAACAAATGAGGATCAAAATAAACTCTGGCTTAAACCAGGAGTGAGAATGCCTTTGTACTTGTGAACGTATTTATGTTCTTTTTCAGTGAAAGATAAGGAACAACTATGTAAATCTATTTACAATCATTATTCATGATTGTTAGGAATGATAGTCACCTAACAGTTGGGTTGGCAATATATAAACCAGGATAGTTATTTAATGTTGTTTCTTTAGGAGAATGATGTAATTGTGATTGGCTGAGGTTCCTCCAACATCCATAAGATGGAGCCAGAAACCTGGTTTCTTTCTCCTTGCATTTCCTGTTTTGCCGTATTTGCCTGATCGTCGTTCTACTTGGATTGCTGTGAGTTTTTGCAGCTGTTAGCAAACTCCATTTACTGAACTCTGTTTATGATACTTGACTTCGTTTTTGGATTATCCCTGGACTGATACTAACTGCTTTAACCGTGTATGATTTGGACTGTTTGTTGGACTTTGTTTATCCGTTTACTGGAAGTAAAACCTACATTTTACTATTCAGTGTATCTGTATGCTGGTCGTGTGTTATTCAACATCACTCTCTCTAGGTTTCCCTGAGTGCACTCATTCTCCTAACGGGGAATAACTCAACTATGATAGCAGTGTGAATCTTTTATATTTGGAGGCAACACAGTTTGGGGAACAAAGTATAATCAAGAACTCTTATCTTTCAAGCCTGGATGTAAGCTTCCCACAGCCACCCCACTATAAAAGAAAACTGAACATTATTCTTAATGTATAGTCTCAAGAGAAGTTTGATAATGGAACCAATTAGCTTGCTGGAGGTCTTTAGAGAGAGAGTAGAAATCTCTTCAGATTATCTAATTCTGGATTTCCTGCACTAACAGGGAACTGAACATCCAATGCTACTAATTGGTATCTAGAGAAATTTTGCTTTGCTTTAACAAAACTCAAAAAGACAGAGAGGAAGAAAGAGTGGTATCCTAAAATGTCTTAAATACAAGTATGTGTGCAATTCATGGGTATCAGGCATAAAGTTACATTTTATATCCAATCAGTCTCAGATTGTCTCCAAGGAATATTATTCGTCTTGATGTTGATAGGAGCTTTTTTCTTAATTAACTTGCCCTGTAGCTAAGTTATCAAACAAGGAATGATGGTGTTTGGCAAGATTTCCCTTTAAGCCAGAGAAAGAGAGAACTTATTCAAGCCACTAGGGAGCTGTCAGCTAGCATTCAGGGTGTCTAAATTTTCAATATTAAAACCTACCATTTGTTTAAAATAAGCTTTCTAGGCATATTTTTAATGCAGAACCTAAACAATCCACGTCTAGCTTTATTCATTATAATCAGGGTTTTTATTTATTAAGCCTTGTGGAACAAAGTTTTAAAAAATCAGATTTTATATCCATTGGTTCCCTGTCCAAAAGCTGGTTTATTTTTTATCTGACCAGGACAAAAATAATATTTACAACATTGTATGAAAAAAACAATCCTTCTTTCTCCTGTTTCCCCTCCTCCTCCTTCTTCATAAGGTTAGTAAACCTCCCACTGAGATTAATTATAGAAGAGAGACAAAACCATTCTTAGATTGTCCTATTAACTCTTCGATAGTGATTGAAATAACAGGGACCAAATAAAAGAGGATCCTGCCATGTCCGTTGCTCCGTTTTTCTTAAATCCTTGCACTATACTCTGGCTAGCCACCAGCCAAAGTTGTAGAATGGTCCTGAAAATTGTTTTGTTTTTTTTTTTCCCCAGGAAAAAAAATTCTCCATTGACCTTTGAATGGCATCAGGAACTGTAATTCAAACAGTGGTAAGTCCAACCCCAAGAAATAAGGTCAACACAAAAATTTAATTTAATTGTAATTAAAATTGTATGCATTACAGTTAGTATGATTATTCCTCCTATACTCAATATTTCCCTTGTTTTGGAAATTAAAAATGACAGCCTTTGGTATCAGAGTTAAAAGAAGCTTGGAAGACTTATCTAACCTATAGAGCAGAGGTCCCCAAACTTGGCAACTTTAAGACTTGTGGACTTCAGCTCCCAGAATTCTCCAGCCAGCATAGCTGGCTGGAGAATTCTGGGAGTTGAAGTCCACAAGTCTTAAAGTTGCCAAGTTTGGAGACCTCTGCTATAGAGTTATAGCTCTATTTAGTAAAGTATATGATCCCCTGAATAAATTCCAAAATTCCCAAGAAAAATCCTCTATAGCGCCAGTAATTTTCCTAATTCAATATTGTATACAACATGCATGTATGCCTTCAAGTCAGTTTTTGATTCCTAGTGACTGCCTTGACATGTTCTACAGTTTTCATGGCAAGATTTCAAATTAGCTTAACATTGCCCTCTTTCTAGGGCTGAGAGAGGGTGACTGGCCTAAAGTCACCCAGATGCCTAACAAGAGACTGGAATTCACAGACTCCCAGTTCTTAATCCAGTACCTTAACCTCTATACCAAACTGGCTGTCATTCAATATTAAATATTATGAGGTTAACAATGAACAATTGATTTATGAACGAAGGCAAATATACAAGTGCCAGGATAATGTTGCAGGATCCAATCTGGCTGGGTCACTGGGACCAGGGGTTTAGTCTTCTGAGTTTTTGGACTCATGATGCAACCCATCCTCAGGGAACTTCTCTCTACCAGAATGTGTGCTGTGGGCATAGCATTTATGTAGTGCTTGGTTGTGTGTGGTTTTTTATTGATTTTGATGTAGTTTCCTTACTATGCATGTGTGATATAATTCAAGATCATTTAAAAGGCTGCAGTCCTACTTGTGGTGGAAATTAAAAGGTGAATTTTCTTTGCTTTCATATTTACTGTTCTTTTTTTTTAAAATAAAGTTTTATTGAGTTTTAACAAAACAAATAAAACATCTTATTTGAGTACAGCATGGTTCCGGGTTATCACATTTCCATACAGACACAATTTCATATGCATATTCATCTTATATATTCAACTTCATATCTTATTACTCTTTTTCCAACTTCTCACTATTTCTCCCTTTACTTCTCTTAATTTTCTTTTATAATTATCTCATTTTCTTCTTATTTAATTGTATTTCTTTTACCTAAATTTCTATATCTTTTTATTCATTATATTTATACTTTCATCTGTCTTGTTTACAATTTCATTATGTTCTCTTCCGACATTCTTAAAAAGCAAAATTCCCTCTGTGATTGCCAATCAGAGTGCAACACCTTTAAGTCTTATTGTTATTATCATATGAAATCTCATTAAACGTTAAATTTGTGCATTCTAAAATTATAACATTCAAATTTCTAATATCTATTTTATATCATGTAAATCTCATCATTCAGACTCTGCTTGGTACTTCCCCTTGAAAATGTAAAAAGAAAAATTCTAAAAACATAGCAAAAACAATATACATATATGTAAACATCAGTAAACAAAATAGTTATTCAAATTAATTCTAGTACTGGTATGAGCCTTGTAAATCTTTCACGTTTCTTTTCAATATTTATCAATCTTTGAGAACAGTTGAAATGCTTCCCTCCCTTCTTCATTATTACTTAACTGTTAATAAGCATACAATTGGATAATCATACAGTTTTATCTTATGTTATTTACTATTAATAAGCAAAATAATTATTCAAATTCATTCTAGTAACTGGTATAAATTTCCTTATAAATCTTTCACATTTCTTTTCAATATTTTATCAATCTTTAGAAACAATTACAATGTTTCCCTCTCTTCTTTATAATTGCATTAATTATAAATAAACATACCATTACATAACAATACAGTTTTATCTCATAGATTATTTACTTATTTCATTTCTAACTCATTACTGTATTCTACTGTCACAACACTATCTTTTGTACCTTTGCAGAATCCTCACTTTTAACTTAATTTAGCCATTGTCTCTGTGTTTTCTAGCTGAGCAAATACCTTTAATCCTAGTACGTTTCCCCTTTTTCTTTATTTCCTGCTTTTGTCCCTCATAAGTTCTTTCCCTTTCTATCTTTTCCCCCTTTTTCTCATCCCTTTTTTGATACCCTTCTCTCTCTAATTTTCTCTTCTGTAGTTTTCTTTTCTGCTTCTCCTTGCTGTTATACTTCTTTTTCAGACTATTTTTCTTTTTGGTCTCAAACTTTGAACTCCTTTCCCCCTTTTCCCCCTTATTACCACACTTTGCATTATTTGATCATTGAAAATGGCTTCTTCTTTGTCCCGCCCTTCTTCTTGCTCTTGAAGCTTTTCCTTTTGCTTTTCATAGTTCAGGATCTCCATTTCAAAAAATTCAAATATGAAGCCAAAGGATCTTCCTCCTCTTTCTGCATCTTATTTTTTATTTTTATTTTTTATTTGATTTGCCAATTGTTTACAAGATAATAAGTATAAGTGTATACATAGTTGTGAATACATGAAATGGGTACATATAAGAAAAATAAAAGAAGAATAAGAGAAACAATAGGACAGGGACGGTAGGCACGTTGGTGCGCTTATGCACGCCCCCTCTTCTTTCTGTTCTTTTAAGACTCATCTTCAATTCCTCCAGGAGTGATGGCATTTTAAACACTTTTGAACAACCACCCAATTGACTTTAAGTAAAAACAGAAAAAGAAAGAAAAAACCAATGCCAAAAACTTTTTTTTTAAATCACCAAATGATCCCAGACTGTTCCTTCTTGTTTCTTTCGTTTACTTTTCCTTTCCGTGGGTTACTGTATCTTTTAATAAGATTTCGGTTACAATGTATCCTCAGGAGTCTTTTCAAAGTTTCGCTGTTAATCCTCTTTATTTTTCCAGGGGGCACTCCATTTTTCCATTATTCCAAGTCCAACCCTTTTGCCTCCACTCTTCTCTTTTTTAAAATGACCAAAGAAAAAATCTTTATTCACCTTTTGACACTTAGATTTCAGCTTAAAGTTGCTTATTAGTGTCAAAATGGATTAATATAAATTTCTTTCCATACCATTTGTAATTGTCAATATAAAGGTAAAAAAGGGTTTTTAACCTCATTTTCTCTTTCCTTCACCACTTAAAGATCTTCTTTCAGAAGTATCCCTCTAAGTACTTTTAGATTCAGGGTACCTTGCTTAGATGTTCTCTGCCTGGTCTGTCCTGCTTTCCTCTTTGTCTTCCTCCTGCACAATCTTATTCAGTCGGGTTCTTCTTTGAGGTGGCCATTTCTGACCACCACTGCAACCGTCTTCGGGAAAGGGAGTTTAGACCAGCCCAGGAGGAGACAGGCAGCTCCCCTCCACTCGGCTAGCAATCTCCCCCCTCTTCACCACCTCTACGGGGTAGCTTCAGCCCCAAATCCAAAAGATCAGGGCGCTCCAGCAGCTAGCACAGATCGAAACTGCGCACGATCATGGATTTCGGTCTGTCACTGAAGAAACCCAAACTGGAAGGCCATATTTACTGTTCTGATAGCCTGCCATTCCACAGGATAAGCAGGATTCACTCTTATTGCATTCCAAAACAACCCCTGTAAGGTAAACTGGACAGAGAAAGAAAAACTGCACTAAAGAATCCAAGTTGTCCAGCTCAGGACAGGATTTGAATTGTGTTCTCCTGAATTTCCTTTAAATGCATGTCTTTCCTTCTGCCTTCTATGCCCCTACATTATATGCAACTTTAAAATGTTTTGCTCTTGACTCTATAATGATGGTCCATCCCTGTACTCCAATTCCTTCTCAATATATCATTTTTATATCATTGAGGGTTCCTCATACATTACCTGTGCCAGGTATTGCATAATTAAACGGAAGTTCAGAATCTGTCAAACAGAGAACTGTGTCTCAGCAATCACACTGTTGACTGCTCTAACAGGCTCTGTTAGGGACAAGTGTTTGTTTATGCCATCTTACTTGCTGTCACTTTCTTTCTGAGGTTGTAAAAAAAAGGTAACTTGTTTTGGAAAATCACTGGAACTCTACTTCAGTGGTGGGATTCAAATTTTTTTACTACCAGTTCTGTGGACGTGGCTTGGTGGGCATGGCAGGGGAAGGAAACTGTAAAATTTCCAGTCAGAGGAGGTATTTGCTGGTTCTCTGAACTACTCAAAATTTCCGCTACCGGTTTTCCAGAACCAGGGGTGGGATTCTACCAGTCCACACCTATTTGCTAGAACTGGTTGTTAACATTCTAAGCAGTTCGGAGAACCAGTTGTTAGAAGAAATTACTGGCCTAATCCTGTAAGGAAGGCAGGAAGGAAACATTCTGGTGTTGCTTACAGAAACTGCCTCTCCACTAACCCTTCTTGGCAGGACTAGACTTCCTGTCTCAGGAACATCTCTGAAGTTTTTTTCCCTTCTTTGCTGGTACTTTGCTTGTGTGGAGTGACCATTCAAAGTTACAATGGCACTGAAAAAAGTGACTTATGACCATTTTTCACACTTATAACTGTTGTAGCATCCCCACAGTCATGAGAGTCCAGGCGGGGAGATGCGTGCCTCGATGTTAATGATATTGAGTTGGCCAAACCCAGCCAATAACATGACCACCAAGCCATGTCCACCAACTAAGCCACGCCCACAGAGGCAGTTGTTAAAAAATTGAATCCCACCCCTGTCCAGAACTGGTCAGAACTTGCTGAATACCACCTCTGTTCTACTTTCAAACATTTCTAAAGGGAGTTTGCCATCCACCATAAACCTTATCAGGCTGTCAATTATACAATCAACATTTAAGATTTATTTTGGTCTCTGGTACAGCTGGAAAGGAATAAGATCCCACTAATATGAGCATGCAAATGTATAGTTGCAGTATACAATAAAGTGCCTAATTAGTTCAGAGATGGCATTTTCTATCCATTCCGATGTGCCAGCAGGTTTAAGGAGTAGTGTATGCAATTGCTTGTTTTGAATACATAGTGCTGTTTTTTCCCTCCCTCCTTGATTAAATTCCACTCACATTTTGCAGAGACAACTACATCTGCTCCATCAGTGCTATAAAATAGGTATTTCCTCAGGGGTATGTGAAGCATATATAAATCTCAGCTCCTGGTTGAGATTTGCATAGATACTGGCACGCAGGTCACTGGTGCATTTAGTTTTTAATTGTGACTGTGGTGAGTTTTCAGGGGTCCATTGAGATTATGGACATTTCTGCTTAGGCAGGTAGAGTGCAAGTACTACAACAAAGAGGACCCTACAGTATACTCAGCAATAGTTTAATTCCTTGGTCGTCACTTGTACAAATATAGGAGGTTCAGCCTGTATTTTCTAAATATGAACAAATGTTATAGTGTGGTCCTTTGCTTGGTGTGTGCATACATTTAATTCAGCCTTATGCTTTGTTGCAAGCAAAGGATGCTATGAGAAAAGTATCATTCTACATAAGTCATTGGTGTTCAGACTTGGGGGTTAGGGGCAGGATTGCTCCCTCTCAAAGAATTCCCCTTGTAGCAATCCTAACTGTAGGCCATTAGCCGTGAACATCTGCCCATTCTAATGACCACGCTAGTGTACATATACCTGACTGCCATCAAATTCAAATGCCACCCAGAGGACATAAAACTTAACATACCTTGGGCAGATTGCATCCAGAATTATTGACCGGCCACAGTTACCATGTTATGTGGCTTTTGGAGGTGAAAAGAGGAACTTGGGTTCACAAGAAGGGCACGTGCTGATGCGTTTTCAAAAAAGGATGACAGAATCAGGAGGATTTTTTCCCTTCGTAGTAGTGCCTACCAAGTACAATCTAACTTGATAATGCTTTCTTCCATGAAGTTCCTCTATGTTACATCCTATTGTTCTCAGAGGGGCCTCAGGTTTTTTCACCTTGGTGGGTTATTTTTAAAAGATTATTTAAAAAGGGAACTAGTATAACACAAAGCAAAACACCAGCCTCTAGAGTAATCCTTATTTCAAAAAAAGCCTTTGGCTCCCATGTTGGTACATTAAGAAAATAAAAGGTTTGAGAGAATACGATTCTGTGCATTGTTTGCAAATTTACCCATCTGGTCAGAAAACTGTCAAAAGACAAATACAACCTAGAAATTAATAGCATATGTGTTGAAAACAGAGCAAGCTAGAGAGCAACTCCAATGGTTTATTTTCTGGCAAATTGAGGTTTTTCCCCTTCTGTCCCATACTCTCTCTTCTTCCCTTTTCCTCCCCTAGTTTCCCATTTTACTTTCTTTTGTATTTTAAAGACTGAGAAACTAAAAAAAATTGAAACTGAAAAATTAAATTCACAGAGTATGAAGTAAAATTCAGATACTATTTTATATGTTGTGCTGAGTAACAATCCAGTAGATAAAAACTATTTTGGACCAACATCATTTTGATTGATCTGCCAAAAACCTGGCAATGGGATAGTGTTAAGTTTGGAGAATAATGGAGACCAGACATCTGACCAGTGACTTCAACTCTTTAATAATAGTAAATAGAACAGAACAGAGCAAGGCTATGGGCAGCAGCAACCCTTTTATAGGGTTAGCTGCTACCTTATTAACCAATGACATGTGCAACAAGTTCAAACTAATAACCAATGAGAAGTGTCAAAATAGTGGCCAATCAGGACTAGTTATGGACCAATCCCTAGTTGTTGTATAAGGACCAATCAGGTGTGCAGGTTTCCAAACCCTGATTTGCATTTATGCTAGTAACTTTTATTGATTCACAACACCCCTCCCCCTTGGGTTCCGTTTGAGGGGAGCTGTAATAAAATCCTCAAGATAGACAGGCCGTTTGGTCTGTCTGGATGATTTCCGTGGCTCCACCGGTTTTGGTCTAAGGTCCGGTTCCGGTGGAGCGTTTGGATGATCTTTATTAAATTCTGTTTCGCTGCACGGTGATTCCGTGCTGCTTTCACTGTGGTTGTCTCCGCTACTCCGTGTTTCTTCGGGGTTTTGCAGTTCGGTTTCCCCCGTATTAAAGTTCCCTGAAGAAGTCAACTCCCTCCCACTTCAAGTTCCGGTGTTTCGCTGGGCCGTAGGGTTTCTGTTGGCCTGCTATTTGTCATATCAAAGTCAATTTCTCGATATTTCCTCCCCCTTGAGTTGGTGAACCCGGGGAGTCATGGGCGCTGGGTGGTAATCTCGATCGGAGTTGGTCTATGTGGCGTTTCCACACCCTCCCATCGTCTGTTAGCAGGCGGTAAGATCTAGGCCCGGTAAGGTGGGTAACGGTTGCGGTATCCACAACGGGTCGCCGGAAAAGTTTTTGGCAAAGATTAAATCGCCTACCTTAAATTCCCGGCATTTGTTGCTGGAGCCGAAGGGCTTTTCCGGTGCGAATGCGGGTGGAGCCGGTCAAGGTGCGATCGTAGTTTCCGCCCCATAAGAAGTTCAGCGGGCGTTTTGTTGGTCACGCTGTGGGCGTGATGTGCTGCAACAAGAGAATTCGATTGATTTTCTCGTCGATGTTGCCAAATTCCATTTTGTGAAGGGTCTTTTTTACAAATTGTACCATGCGTTCTGCACGTCCATTCGCCGCAGGGTGCGCGGGCGAGGTTAGCACATGGCGGATGCCCCGATCAGCAAGATATTGTTCAAAGGGTAATGCAGTAAACTGTGGGCCGTTGTCCGAGACCAACGTCCGGAAAACCGTGTGTGGCAAATAGTCTGTTTAATTTATTGATAACTGAGTCCGTTGTAGTTGTGTTCATTCGATGGATCTCGAGCCAATTTGAATAGGCGTCGACAGTAATAAGGAAAGTGTGTCCTTTGGTAGGTCCCGCAAAGTCAATATGAATACGGGACCAAGGTCCCCTCGGAGTTTCCCATTCGGTTGGGCTTGCTTTAGGCGGGGCGTTGCTGACGTCCTGGCAGCGTTGACAAGTAGCGACCCAGGCCTCGATTCTTTTGTCGATTCACGGCCACCAAGCGTAGCTGCGTGCGAGTGCTTTCATCCGCATGATACCCAGATGTCCTTCATGCAATACCGCCAAAACAGTTTGTTGCAATTTGCTAGGGATTACGACTCGATCGCCCCACAAGATACAGCCTTTTTGGGAAAACAGTTCGGTTTGGCGGGCTTTGAAAGGCGCCCATTCCGGTGCTATTTGGTCTGTCGGCCACCCCCGTTCAACCCAGCGTAGGATGTGTTGCAGAACTGGGTCACGTTTTGTTTCAAAGGCAATGTCTCTAGCCGTCAATGGTGGTACATGTAGAGCTTCGATCTGTAGTGTTGAGATGGTTGGGGCTGGATCTACAACAGAGTCTGGGAGCGGCGTTCTGCTCAATGCATCAGCGTGGAGAATTGATTTCCCGGGCGATGTTGCAAGGTGTAGTTGTAGGCCGCCAAGAATTCAGACCAACGGGTCATTCTGGGGGACAATATATACGGGGTTGGTTTATTACCCACAATGATCCCCAGTAGTGGTTTATGATCAGTAATTATCGTAAACGCACGGCCATAAACATATTCATGAAATCTTTTAACTGCAGCCACAATAGCTAAAGCTTCTTTGTCCAGCTGACTATAATTTCTTTCAGCTTTAGCTAAGGTTCGCGAAAAAACGCGATGGGGGCTTCCGCTCCATTTGGTAATACGTGGGCCAGAATTGCCCCAACCCCAAAAGGTGATGCGTCACACGTGATAGTGAGCGGAAGAGTCTCGTTGTACTGCATAAGTACAGAATCAGAAGTTAGCAATTTCTTTACTTGTTGGAAAGCATATTGTTCCCGTTGTCCCCAAACCCACGTTGCTTTTTTGTCTAATAGTCTATGCAATGGTTCAGCTACCGTTGCTTTGTGGGGTAAAAAGACATTATAGAAATTGATAAGTCCAAGGAACGCCTGTAGGTCTGCCTTGTTCCTTGGAGTGGGGGCCTTTTTGATCGCCCTTAATTTGTCTTCGGTGGGATGGATTCCTTGGCTGTCCAGGAGGTATCCCAAAAATTCTACTTTTTCGGTACATAACTGGCATTTATCTTTTTTAACTCTGAGGCCTGCATTTTGGAATCTTCGTAAAACCTCTCTGAGTCGTTTTTCTAGAATGTCTTTGTTAGGGGCGGCAATGAGTACATCGTCGAAATATGGTACGACCCCTCTTATCCCTTGTAACAACCTTTCCATTAAGCTCTGAAAGATTCCGGGGGCAACGCTTATCCTGAACTGGAGCCGGTTGCATTTAAATGCACCCCTATGCGTTACGATAGTTTGCGCCTCTGCCGTGGTCGGATCTACAGGCAATTGTTGATATGCCTGGGCTAGATCTAGTTTAGCGAAAACTTTCCCGCCACCCAGGGAATGGAGCAAGTGTTGCACTACTGGCACTGGATATGCACTTTGCTGCAGTGCGTGGTTTAAGGTGGCCCGGTAGTCTCCGCAAATTCTTAGTGACCCATCAGGCTTGATAGGCGTCACTATAGGGGTTTCCCAGCGGGCGTGGTCGGTGGGCTCCAGCACGCCCTGCGCTATTAGCTTATCGAGTTGTTCGTCGATTTTAGGCTTCAAGGCGAACGGCACCCGACGCGGCTTAAGGCGGATGGGTGCTACCTCAGGGTTCAAGTTAAACGAGATCAGGGTCCCCTTGTACTTGCCTAGTCCGTTCGCGAAAACGTCTTGGAATTCTTGCACGAGTGCTTCCTCCCAATTGCTGCTCTCGGCCCGGTGGACTCCGGCTACAGTGATTCCAAGCGGTCTGAACCATTGAAGGCCTAAAAGACTAGGCCTGTCGCGGTCCACGACAGTCAGTGGTAGTGCAACGGTGCGGTCCTTGAAAGAGACCTGGAATCTGCGGGACCCGACGACGGGAATTCGGTTACCCTGATAGTCTTTGAGTATAACCCTTTGAGGGTTAAGGTCTTGGCGGCGAATCGTTGGAATGAGCTGTTGGAGCGTTTTCCACGACACCATCGAGAGGGAAGATCCCGAGTCCACCTCCATCACACAAGGTTTGTTTTCGATGGCGACCCTTACTCGGATTTTCCCGGCATCAAGGGATGTAGCGTGGCCTATGGTGATTGTTTGGTGGGTCTCTTCCCGCCTGGTTTCTTCACGCCTGGTGGAAGTGGTGGACGGTTTGTTTCTGTAGGAGTGGTTTCCCCATTGGTGGTTCAGTTTTTCTCAGTGTGTGCCGAAGAATCCGGAACACTGGCATTCGGCCTGTCGGGGTTTGGAGTTTTGTTTGCTTCTGCAAACCTTTGCGATGTGACCTCGTTTCCCGCAAATGCGGCAGAGTGCGTCGAGGAATTTGCAGCTGGATCGTGGGTGATTCGCCCCACATCCTGCACACGGTCGGGATGAGGGTTGTGTGAACTGGTCTCGTTCCGTTCGGAGTCGGTTGACCTCTTCCTCATCGCTTTCTGATGGGGATTCTAGGTCTTCGTGGTGAGTCGATACCGGGTGTCTCTCTGAGTGAGGCGAGGTATCTTTGGCAAGTTGACGTAGCGGTGCGTTGGTGCGGCGCATTCGGGCTGCCGACTTCTTGGTTGCCTCCGCTGCCGTGGCTTCTTTAAGGGCATCGGTGAGGCTGATGTCCCCCTTAGCCATAATTTTGCTCTGGATCGTGCCGTCTTCTAGGCCCAGAACCAGGCGGTCCCGGAGGGCTTCTTCTAAGTCGGAGAATCCGCAGAGGCCTCCAAGGTTGCGGAGGTCCGCGATGTAATTGGCAAGGCTTTCGCCCTTCCGTTGGTCCCTCTGGTAATATTCGTGTCTTCTGACTAAGGTTGGCACGGTGGGCGCGTAGTGAGCCCGTAGCAAAGGCTCGAGGACGTCCCAGTCCATCGCTTTTACTTCGGCTGGCTTGGCAAGCGATTTTGCCATTTTAAACACGGTAGGCCCGCAATGAGTCAGGAATATAGCTCTTTTTTTGCTGGTTGTAGCGTCTTTCAAATTGTTGGTCTCCAGAAACATCTGGAACTGATCCATGTATGACTCCCAGTCTTCGGTTTCTGGGTCGAATGGAGCGGGTGGTACGGCACCACTGGCCATGTTGCTGTTGATGGTGCGTGTTCGACCACGTGCTCTGTTGGTTGCTCTGTAGGTTAGTCAGCTCTTCGGTCTCCGTATCCCACCTTCGTCGCCAGTGTTAAGTTTGGAGAATAATGGAGACCAGACATCTGACCAGTGACTTCAACTCTTTAATAATAGTAAATAGAACAGAACAGAGCAAGGCTATGGGCAGCAGCAACCCTTTTATAGGGTTAGCTGCTACCTTATTAACCAATGACATGTGCAACAAGTTCAAACTAATAACCAATGAGAAGTGTCAAAATAGTGGCCAATCAGGACTAGTTATGGACCAATCCCTAGTTGTTGTATAAGGACCAATCAGGTGTGCAGGTTTCCAAACCCTGATTTGCATTTATGCTAGTAACTTTTATTGATTCACAACAGATAGGTTTTGACTTTTAAACAATCTTTCAGAACCAGTAAATAAATGTTTTATCTCTTCACATTCAGAAGCAGTTTTGTGCTTTATAAAATCTCTTATTTGCAGCTGTCACAGCATTGCAATGTTACTTAATTCTTGTGTCTACTCATACTAATTAGAACCCGTTTGAGAGATTTCATATTGCTCGTGCCTTTCTTTGACATCTGGCATCTATGTTTCTGACAGAACAGTTCAGAGAACTATGCGTGGTTGTTCAGTCAATTGGGCCTATACAGAATATACCCCCATAAATGATCTGCGTGGTTCCAACAGGGTCACATAAATTCTGTCCTACTTTTGTTGTTGCTGACTAGATGTTAGATGCTATATCTCTTCTTTTAAAAAAGCAGAGAATATCTCAAAGCTACAGTACATGCGGAAATAAGCCCAGGTTGCATAACAAAATTGGCCTGGAGACTCTGTTTGTTCTGAAAGCATATTAGATCCTTGGGCTATTTCAACTTTCTTCCTCATGTCTTCTGGTCCAACAATATCTCAGGAAAGAGTAATTTCCCCATCCATTTACAATCACAGTTACTGTTTCTGTCATTCTACCCTGGAGTCTCCCTGACAATGTTATGTCTCTCTAGGCCTCAGATATGACAGACAGAATGAATCTCATAAGCCCACTAATTTGAGATTCTTAATTTTTTTGTACATTGTAGGAACTTATGCATACGACTACAGGCAATGACCTTTTATCTTCAACGAATGCTGGATTCAATCTAGTGCTCTTCCATAAGAAATTGATAGATTAAAGGTTTGCAGTCTTCTGCAAAGTTGCTTACTTGGTAGTAGTGACATGAGACAGTATCTCACACTGGTATGAGGGACAGGCAAGGTCAAAAGCAGAGGACTTGAGGCCATTACAATAATAATGCACAGATGTCAGACATTCCTCTCAAAGTGAAGTGATTGCCTCTCAGTCTGTTAGGACAGGAGTTCTCCAACCTTGGCAACTTTAAGCCTGGAAGACTTCAACGTCTGGGAGTTGAAGTCCGCCAAGCTTAAAGTTGCTATGGTTGGAGACCCCTGTGTTAGGACACACAGGAGAAAAAGATCTAGGATTTGAATGCTGAGATTAGTATATGTACAACTTCAAAGTTATAGACTACAGTCTCTGGTTTTCTCCTAAAATTATGGCTTTTCTTAAAACTAGCTTATGAAGAGCTCTTTCTGCCTGTGTCAAACCCTGCATAGCTGGACAACACCAAGAACTGCACAGATTTCAGTAAAGTCTCCTTAATGCTAGTCAGAGATAAATACAGAATCTTGGAAAATATAATAGGAACTTAGTCTTGTTTATAATTAGTTAATTAAGGCAGAGTCTCTGAAATGCTTCTTCCCAGTTTCTCTTCACCTCAGCTAAATTGTCATTTATGATATAAGCTGTCAATTGATTTGCTCTTTTTATTTTTTTATGTCATCTGTGTTTTTGTTCATTACTTTACCAGCCTGTTCCCTGTAACTGAAGTCAATCCAAGTGAAAACAGTTCATGGGTAGCTCATTATACTGATAATCAAAATTTTCAGATATCTGACATGAAATTCTTATCAACTTGTCAGGATGGTTTGAGACCTACTTTCTACTATGCACCTGGTTGAACATAGTTGACATAATAGGGTAG
This sequence comes from Notechis scutatus, assembly GCF_049901735.1. NCBI lineage: Eukaryota > Metazoa > Chordata > Lepidosauria > Squamata > Elapidae > Notechis > Notechis scutatus. Next base: position 183,287,933 of record NC_142011.1, read on the forward strand.
CAGAGATGCAGTCAAACACTCCAGAGTCCAAGGCCAGCACAAGGTTCTTAAAGTAAGCCCACTTAGAGTTCAGGTCCACAAAATCCAAAATCAATAGCAAGGCTTATTTATTTTATTGATTGATTGATTGATTCATTCATTCATTCATTCATTCATGTATGCAATTGCAAGTAGATAAATAAGTACCACATTGGTGGGAAGATAACAACATTCTGTGCACCTTGGCATATAGTCATGCCAGCCACAGAACCATGGAACGCTGGCTCTCTTTGATAAGAAACACAGGTGAGTACGTCCCCCAAGATTCAGACAAGATTGGACAGAGGAAACATTTATCTTTACCTTTAATTATTCAGCACCCATCTCACTGTCATGGAACACTAGGCAGCTTGCAATCTGATTCTTCCTGATACAATTCATATGTACAATTCATATAGATAAATATCAGGATTTTCATAAAATCTCGAGTCAAAGCACAATATCAAAAAATTGCCCAGAAGATCATTGGTTGCCTCTCTCCCCTCTTTGAAAGAGCTTTATAGCTCCCACTGTCTTAAGAAAATTCAAAACATTCTCAAAGATCCATCTCATCCTGGGAACCCTTTTTTTTGAACTATTACCATCTGGCAGACGGTACAGAATAATAAAAACAAGGACAAATAGGCTGAAAAACAACTTCTATCCCAGGGCAGTAGCTCTTTTGAATTCTGCTGTATAGTGCAGTGTTGGTGTGGTGTCGGGGTTTCTGATTCAATGTGTGAAGAGTGAAGGATGTCTGTTTGTGTTTATTTTCATGGTCATGATGTGCACTGAAGATGGTGTTTGATTTCATCGTACGAGGTGCAATGACAATAAAGTAAACAAAATTAAACTAAATGAATTTTCCGATGTTTAATTTGTTTAGAGACTTAGATACTGGAGGGGATGGGTTTCTATTTGAAGTCAGCTGATTGTAGAATTGATTGTGAATATTGCGCTACCCTGGAACAGCTTCCAAGTATCACAGATAATTATTCCTAAATTGATTACTATTCCGAAGATGCTTTTCCAAAACATCTGGCATTATTTTGTCTTTCAGTCCTTTGGTGCTCAATGTGAAGGCATCAGCATTTTGTGGCACTGGGAGATATATTCCTGTCAGAATCAAAATTCAGGCTGAGGGACTGCTGTGATGATTTATCAACAGCTCAGTGCTAAGCCCTAATATCATAACATCAGGCTCATTTGGCTTTTGACCTGGTTTCTGTTCCTCCTTCTCCTCTACAGGATAGGATTTCTCTGAGACAGCAAGGAAAGTAGTTCAGTTTGAATGTGGCAGGAGAAGGAGAAATATGGCTGCCTAGGTTATGCATGCATAGCCATTTCAAGTGTGGCATGCAAGATGATCAGGAATAGATTCTGAAGCAGTTGCACAAGTTGCAGTACAGAAAGATACAGATGCTTTAACAACTGGAACAGAGGTACTTCCTTTGCACTTTCTGTACTGCAAAATGCCTTTTTAAAATGCCTTTGCAGAGCTGTAATATACACTGAGATCTGCTCTAGCTTTGAGTTTGCAGTTCCTAGCATGCTTGAGAATTCTGAGAGTTGCAATCCCAACGTGCTCACAGTGCTTTTGAAATGCCAGTCTATTGCCATATTATAAAGTTAGAAATTACTCTAACTTCACTGTGAGCTGAGATGTGCTATCCTCTGCAGAGTTGTACCCATACAGATCACTGTGCATCCATAATTTGGAACATCTCCTTTAGATCATTCTTCCCTAATTCATGTACGTTCCCTCCAGCTGTATACTCTTCAGTTCCTCTACTCAGCACAACCAAGTGCTGAACATACTACTCAGGTTGGGGAAGGCACCATGGCAGGCAGCAAAATATTCTGAAGTTCTAGACTGACCCCATGCATCCAGATGAGCCTATGAGTCAGGAAGTGCTATTAAAAACAACCACTTTCTACTGAGAAATAAGTGGTGGCCATTCCCATTGTATTTCTATGTGCCACTCACCAATGACCCTTTAAACAACATCCTCAGATCTCCCGTGATTGCTAACTCCAGCTTGGTTCTGATAGTTGCTGGGTTGTTTACTAGATCTCTCTTTCCTCCCATAGCCTTAGAAACTAAGGACATGATTAGATAATATAGTCAAATCTGCCACTTTTTCTTTTAAGGCAGTGATTGGGAGTGATTGGGGAGACTGTGAGTTATAGTCCTGCATTAGACATGAATGTCAATTGGGTGACTTTGGGCCAGTCACTCCTTCTCAGCCAAACTCACCAGTGGTGTGATTCAAAATTTTTTACTATCGGTTCTGTGGGCGTGGCTTGTAGGCGTGGCAAGGGAAGGATACTATAAAATCTTCATTCCCACCCTACTCCAAGGGAAGGATACTGTAAAATCTTTATTCCCTCCCCACTAACCTGCTTTTCAGCTCCAAAACAAAAGAAGACCCAGTCGATCAGCTGGGACTTGGGAAGCAGAGAATAGATGTGGGCAGGGCCAGTCAGAAGTGGTATTTACCAGTTCTCCAAACTACTCAAAAATCCAGCTACCAGTTCTCCACAACTGGGCAGAACCTTCTGAATACCACCTCTGAAACTCACCTCACAGAGTTGTTGTTGTGGGGTAAATAGGAGGAGGAGGAGGGGGGTATTAGATATGTTCATCCCTTGACTTATTTATAAAAATAATAATAATAAAGTCAAGATAACACATTTAAAAATAAGAACAGTTAAACTTCCTCCTGCCCTAAAGCAGAATGAATAGATCTGATTTGGGGGGGGGGGGAATAGATGATCACTAGATGGCAGCAAAGAAAAATGGAAACCTCTATCTTTCTGCTGCCATCTGGTGTCGGGTCATTCTAGATCTGAAAGTATAACAGTGGTATTATTTATCCCTCAGGACAAAACCTAAAGGTATATACTACATCCCCTACATAAAATCAAGCCTATAGAGGTTTTCTTAAAAATTTGTGGACTTGCACAATATGCAAAGTACATATAAACATCCAGACCAAGAAAACCTATTACTGAGAACTGACTTTCACATCTACAGCCATGCGTAAATAGAGTCTTACAGTCTTCTAATGTGCTGTAAACTTCAGCTGTGATTATGTTCAGAGCTTCCACATACCTATAATGCTAGATTCAAACTACTGCAAAGTGTTGAACTTCCTTTCCTTTATGCATCCAGTTAGATCTATATAGCAGCAATTTAACTAGAATAAATAATTGTGACTACTTGAAAATATGGCTGGCAGGTGCACCTTCCTTTAAGAAGATTTAGCAGGGGCATCATTGTTCAGATTGCTGACACCTGGCTGTTTATTATTTAACACAGCCCAATAAGAGTAATGGCAAAAATAAGAATCAATTTTGGAATAGATAAATGCATTAGACTCTGGGCATGTGTAAACCTAACATTATCCAGCTGCACTACAGACATTAAAGAATTATAACATCCAGTTTTGGCAGAAATTCAAGACTCTGCAAATGTAATGTCCAATGGACCTACTTAGTCATTATAGAGATAAGACAACCAATCACCTTTGCACCTCTACAGCACTCTTTAAACAAAAACAGCAGCACTGGAATTGCATAGCTAACATAAAAGGGTCTCTTCTGTGTGGCAATACTTGATCTGCTATGTGTTCCTCTTATAGATCCAGCTGAGCAACTATGGTCCAGTCATGTCTTTAGCTCTATAGTGGCAATTTAAAAAAAAAAAAACCTGCCAACCTACATTGAACTAGCACGTTTGATTATAATCCATAACTACTAATGAGTCTTTAATCCTGCAATGAAATGAGCTGATTGATGGAGTAGTCAGAATTACTATTATCATTTAAGTGAGGAATTGTATCCTCTGCCATCCAGATCAGATTTATCTGAAATATTGTTAGTGCTTTTTAAAAAAAAAAAAAAAAGATTTTTTTTTATCTCTAGCTCTTCCACTGAAGGGGTACAGGCATTCCCCGACTTAAGATTGTTAGCTTAGTGACTGTTCAAGGTTAAATCACCCCAAGGCTATTTATGACCCAGATTCAAAGTTTCAATGTCTGTCCCCACAGTCATGTAATCACATTTTGGGTGCTTGGTAACCAGCCCACATTTGTTTTATTTATTTGAATTAATTAAATTTGTTTGCCACCCATCTCGCCACAATGCAATTCTTTATTTATGTCCATTTGCAGCATCTTGAGGACATGTGACTGTGATTTACAACCTTTTTGTCAAGTGCAGGAAATCAGGAGTCCAGGCAGTTCAAAATAATATAGGCTTATTGTATGTTAATGCTCTCTACAAGAATCTGAACTACTAATGGTCAAAGCAAATTGGCAGTAGATAAGAGTCAACAGAATTCAAGCTGGACTGGACTTCAGTCTCTTATGGGCACGTAGGGACTCAAGACTGATGACATGTTTGACTCCTCCCTCGGGCTCAGCCTGATCATCTATAATTTTTGCCAAAAAAAGGTGTTGACTTCAAATTTCCAGCAAATACACCCACTGCAGTCAATGTTTTCATTTAATGACCACAGCATTTGCTCAACAAGTGCCACCAAATAGATCTTAAAACCTGGTTGTGGTCCTGTGGGGATCTGCTAAACAATCAGCACAACTTATGACTATAATTCCAGGTTCAATTACAGTTGTAAATCAAGAATTACCTGTACTATCCTCCATAATTTGAGCTAATTACATACTGACTCTCATTCAAAGTCATTTATTTCTTATAGTTACAGCTTTGAGGCATTTTTGCTTACTAGTCAGTGTATGTCAGGCTCAAAGTAATTTCAAGCATGAACTATCATCTTTTTCAACCCGTCTTCCAGTAAGTAAGCCATACATTTACAAGATATAAATTGTATAACCAGTAACCTGAACCAGGATTATTTTTCCATAGGGAAGAAACCTAAAAGAATAAACTCAAAATACTGCAGTAACAACAAAAAACCTAAATGTAAGTTGTTTAGGTTTTTTTAAATCATACAAGCAGTCAATTTTATGAGAGAAATCATGTTTTAGCAAAACTAAAGTACACAGGATTATTACTTTCAATATGAGAGGGCTACCTACTGTTTGGTAAATAGAGAATTTGCAACAGCCGTGTTATAAAACTCCAGGAAGCAGCAACAATAAAGGTACAATATATCATCTACCATCATTTTAATTTATGTTTTTCTTATGATTCCAATTATAACATTCGACATAAGAGAGGAAGATCACAGCAAGACTGAAAAGGTTTTGCCACATAGACCAGCTGTTTTCACCACTGCCTCACACATACTGCACACGGTTAAGAAATGGACTCTAAGGCTCCCTATTACGGAAAAACTTGCACTAAAGAAGTAAAATGGAAGCCTGAATTAATGAAACAAGAGACTTTCCTAAAGTTTTTTAATGGAAAGATTGTTTTCAGTTTCACCCAGGTTTGAAAGGAAACCAAAATATTGTAAATGGCGTACCTGAGACTTGATTCCACCAAAAGAATTAAAGACCACTGAATGTTATCTCCCGTACTCACTTGTGAAACCATTTTGTTTCCCTTGGTCAATTCCTAAATAGTCACCATTTCAAAAAAGAGAGACAAAAATCAGAATAAAATGGATGATATCTTGTGCGCAGTTTCTGATACCTATAATTAGAATCATATGGGTAGGCATCTGTGAAGAGTTGTTACAAAGATGAAAATATACATGTCAGTAAAAATCTAACTGAGGTTTTTGTCCCTTGAGATTGTTTGTTTATTAGATTTGTATAGCTACCCATTTCATATCTGTGTTTTTGGATATCTCTCATCAATTAAATTAGCAATAACTGAATTTAATAAGTAGAAAATGTAACAATTTAAATTTGCTGCATCTCCTAGCATGCTTAGCTTTTGTATGCATTTCACCTTAATTAACATAGCTGTTAATCTAAATTGCTCGACCTTTTTTCATGCAAATTGCTCTTTCATTTTTTGATACAAACTGTTCTGTACAAGTCAATTTACATACTCGTAGCCCCGCGTCGCGATTGGCTAAAGCGCGCGGCGACCGGATTGGTCGAGCAAGCCGCACTGATTGGCCCGTTGCGAATCCCCCGCGATTGGTAGAAACTAATCGCGGGAGATTCGAAGCGGTGTCATTGGCCGCGGCCGCCGCGGCTCGAAAATAAAAAGCCGCCGTTTTCCCCTTCAAGCTTAAGCTGTATCCGGAGACAATAAAGAGCTGAAATTAAGTCACTGACTCCGAGCTTCCTTTCCGCGACGGACACGACACTGGCGACGAAGGTGGGATCCAGAGAATAACCACCGAGCACGTGTCCCGAGGAAGACAAAGACCGACGAGATGGCCAGCATGACCCACCAGCACCCTTCAACCCCGCTACCGAGGACTGGGAATCGTACACGGATAGATTCCTGATGTTCCTCGAAAGTAGCAATTTGAAGGATGCGAACGGGCAGAAGAAAAGGGCCGTTTTCTCTCACACACTGCGGGCCCGCAGTGTTTAAGATGGCCAAAGCCCTCGCGAAGCCCGAGGACGTGAAGGCGATGGACTGGGCCGATCTCGAGCCACTCCTTCGGAACCACTACGCCCCGCTGTGCCCATCCTCATCCGGCGGGATGAGTTCTATCGGCGGAACCAGCGGCAGGACGAGAGCATTAGCGACTTCATAGCCGCCTTGCGAGACCTAGGGGGGATGTGCGAGTTCAGGGACCTGGACGATGTCCTCCGAGACCGCGTGGTCCTAGGCCTCAGGGATCAGGCACTAAAAAGTCGACTGATGGCAAAAGGCAACATCGACCTCGGGGACGCCCTGGCCGAAGCTTCCGCAGCCGAAGCCACCCGGAAGTCAGCAGCCAGACTTCGGAGGGCAGACAACGAGGACCGCACTGAAACCCCCGAGACAAGCCGACGAGAAACCACCACACACCACGGGGACCTGGACTCCGCCTCTGATACCACGGACGAGGAGGAAGACGTCCACCGACTACAAACAGGACGGGACCGGCGAGATCAACGGGGTCGTAAGTCGGGGAACCTGTGCGCCGGGTGCGGGGGAAATCACCTTCGATCAGAGTGCCGTTTTATCGACGCGATCTGCCGGCATTGCAACAAGAAGGGCCACATCGCCCGAGTCTGCCGACTCAGAAAGACACACAGCCCCCGCCGGCGAGAACCAAGCAACCGGGGACGAGACGACACCCCCCCGAGAACCAGAGACCGCCAAACCGACTATCGCTGGAACCGAGACAACCGAGGACGACGGAGCGGGGAAGGCCGCCAGAGAGAAGAAACCCACCAGACGGTCACCATCGGTCATGCCGAAACCACGGATGCCCGGAAGGTCTACGTGGAGGTGAGCATCGAGGGCGAGCCATGCCGGATGGAGGTAGACTCCGGATCCTACCTCTCCATGGTCGCCTGGAAAGAACTCAAGCGACTGGTTCCAAACATCCAGAAAAGAGGACTGGAGAACCAGAAGCTGATCATCAAGGACTATCAGGGGAACCGCATCCCCGTCATTGGGACCGGACAGTTCGAGGTGACTTTCAAAAACCGCACCGCGAAACTTCCCCTGACTATCGTGGACCGGAACCGACCCAGCCTCTTAGGACTCCAATGGTTCGCGCCACTCGGGATCGAGGTCACGGGAATAAACCACACCACAGAGGCCGACTGGGAACAGCAGCTGGCGAGGGATTTCCAAGAAGTATTCGACGGCACCCTAGGCAAGTACAAAGGGCCCCCTATCTCTTTCAGCCTAGACCCAAATGTCGCCCCCATACGCCTAAAACCCAGACGGGTGCCTTTTGCACTCCGGAAGAAAATAGACGAGCAGATTGACAAGCTCGTCAAACAGGGGGTTTTGCAGCCAATCGACCACGCCCGGTGGGAGACCCCTATAGTCACCCCAGTCAAGCCAGATGGGTCAGTAAGGATCTGCGGGGACTATAAGGCCACCCTCAATCGCGCCCTGCAACAAAGCGCCTACCCCGTCCCAGTAGTGCAACACCTATTACACTCGCTGGGGGGGGGGCAAGGTCTTTGCGAAGCTCGACCTGGCGCAAGCCTATCAGCAACTGCCGGTCGATGAAGAAACCGCCGAGGCGCAAACAATAGTCACCCACCGGGGAGCGTTTCGTTGTAACCGACTCCAGTTTGGAGTCAGCGTAGCCCCAGGAATTTTCCAGAGCCTCATGGAGAGACTGCTGCGAGGAATCAAGGGGGTGGTTCCCTATTTTGACGATGTATTAGTGTCGGCAGCCAACCAGGAGGAACTAGAGGGTCGCCTAAGGGAGGTACTAGAAAAATTCAAAGGGGCCGGGCTAAAGGTGAAGAAAGAGAAATGCCAGTTATACACAGAGCAAGTCGAGTTCCTGGGGTACCTCCTAGACCGACATGGCATCCACCCAACCGGAAGCAAGGTCAAAGCCATAAAGGAAGCCCCCACACCCAAGAACAAAACAGAGCTGCAGGCATTTCTGGGACTGCTAAATTTTTACAATGTGTTCTTGCCCCAAAAGCGATCGCGGCGGAGCCTTTGCATAGGCTCCTGGACAGGATGGCCAAATGGACCTGGGGGAAACGGGAGGACACCGCATTCAAGAATACCAAAGACCTGCTCACCTCGGATGCCGTTCTCATTCAGTATAATGAGACCCTACCCATCGCCGTCACATGCGACGCCTCACCATTTGGCGTCGGCGCCGTCCTCAGCCATACACTCCCAGACGGAAAAGAAGCACCCATCGCTTTCTTTTCAAGAACACTCAGCAAACCCGAAAGAAACTACAGCCAATTAGATAAGGAGGCACTGGCCATCGTCGCAGCAGTAAAGAAGTTCCACGAGTACCTCTACGGCCGCCGATTCACCCTCATCACGGACCACAAGCCGCTGTTGGGCATCCTGGCGGGAAACAAGGCCACCCCGAACATCCTATCCCCCAGGATGACAAGGTGGTCTGAGTTCCTCGCCGCCTACGACTACCGGCTCACACACAGACCCGGTAAGACGATCTCCCATGCAGACGCGTTGAGCCGCTCGCCGCTTCCCGACCTAGACGACGATCCAGCTCCCACGACGACCACCCTCAGCATAGAGACATTGCCGGACCTACCCATAACCGCGTCAGACATTGCCCGAGAGACTAATAAAGACAAGCGTCTGGCGCGGGTATTACATTGGGTAGAAAAGGGATGGCCAGAGAAAGACAACGATGAAGCATTCAGGACATTCGAAACCGGCAAACAGAACTGTCACTACAGAAAGGTTGTTTGCTATGGGGGACAGGGTGGTCATACCGGAAAAACTGCAAGGGAAGGTATTAAAATTATTACACGAAGGGCACCCGGGGATTGTGAGGACTAAAGCTTTGGCCAGAAGCTATGCTTGGTGGCCAGGTATGGACAAGGAGATCGAGGCCTGGGTAGCCAAGTGCTCGCGCTGCCAAGAAACCAGACCAAATCCCCCCGCAGCACCAATATTAGAATGGGAAACGCCCAGGGGACCATGGTCGAGACTCCATATAGATTTTGCCGGGCCCACAAGAGGGAACACATTCCTCATCACGGTGGATGCTTACTCCAACTGGCTGGAGGTAAGCAACATGAAGACCACCACAACAGATGCGGTAACCAAGGTTTTAAACAAACTTTTCGCAACCCACGGTCTCCCGGATGTCATCGTGTCAGACAACGGACCCCAGTTCACCTCGCTGGAATTCGAAAGATTCCTAGCGGAACGAGGCATACGACACGCACTGACAGCGACGGCGCATCCGGCGGCCAATGGTAGGGCAGAACGGATGGTTCAATTTACAAAAAGAACCCTCCAAAAGATCGAACACGGGGACATACAAGAGAAAATAAATAAAATGCTCCTAATACAACATATCACCCCTAACACAACGACAAACAAAAGCCCGGCAGAATTACTAATGGGGAGAAAACTAAGGTCACCACTCGACAGACTACACCCCACATACAACCCGGAAAAACCCCCGGACTCATCTAGCAAGCACCGGGTTTTTGCACCAGGCGACGCAGTCTATGCAAAAAACCTTACCGGAGACCCACTATGGGTACCGGCAACTATAACCCAACTGACAGGACCCCACTCCTACCGGCTACAGACAACCGACGGACAAACATGGAAACGCCACATCAATCAAATAAGATCAAGAACAAAAAACACAACCGACACGCAACCCAACACAGACGACCCCGATAACACAAACCAAGAGGGGAGGGAAGATACAGGGGATCAAATAGGAAATAACCAGCAATACTCACCAGTCAACAGCCAGCCCGAAGTCTCACCAGGAAGGAACAGCCAGGCCAGCTCAACCAGCCCGGAAAGACCAGGCAGGAGCGGCGAAAGTCGCAGCTCGACCAACCCGGGTAGACCGGGAGGGAGCTGCAACAAGAGGCCCAGCGACACCGTCCAGGGGGTTCCATCGACAGGGCCAAGAGAAACAGAAGTCCCGACCGAACCGGCCGGGAGCCAAACAACAACTAAGCTGCGCAAGTCAAGTAGACAAGTACGAAGCCCCGCCTACCTACGGGACTACGTTACGTAGGACCAAACCAAGAGGGGAGGGTGTTCTGTACAAGTCAATTTACATACTGTAGCCCGCGTCGCGATTGGCTAAAGCGCGGCGACCGGATTGGTCGAGCAAGCCGCACTGATTGGTTGCAGTAATCCCCGCGATTGGTGGAAACTAATCGCGGGAGATTCAAGCGGTGTCATTGGTCGCGGCCGCCGCGGCTCGAAAATAAAAAGCCGCCGTTTTCCCCTTCAAGCTTAAGCTGTATCCGGAGACAATAAAGAGCTGAAATTAAGTCACTGACTCCGAGCTTCCTTTCCGCGACGGACACGACACAAACATTTCCTTAATACAGGTTTATTTAACATAAATGTCCCTAATATAACTCTTTTTCCCACTGCACTACTATCATTTATATTCAATATTCAGTAATGTGCCTTCTTTCCTGTCTTGTTTTTTTCAGATTTTTTGTCTAGGAAAGATGATATTACTATCCATGCCACCTCAAAGTATATTGTAAGCACAGAATATAAATTACTGTCATGGATTTGTGCCCAAATTATTTCTATTACAGATTTCCCATTCCATACGAACCTAGTGGACTGGGTAGTCACAAGCTGAGGGGCCCTAATGGATTGTTTTGACCACCATAAAGATATTTAAATATACTGAAGTTTTGTCTGTATAGGATCATATTCAATTATACTGTCATACCATTTATATCATGTCTTACATATTTTAATGATATAAGAACTCAGTAAAATAGGACAATATAATTGTATTGTGGACACTTAGAAAGGAAAGTGAAGGCAGAAGGTATAATAGAAACTCGCATCCTGATCAGTGCAGGAATCCAAGTTAAGGCATCCAAATTAAGATGAACAGATGATTCTCCGAGCTCCAATGCACAAATCCAGTAAAGAGAAGCTCAATACTGCTCTAATTGGTTCTACTTTTGAAGTGCTAAAACATAAACACATTGTCCCATGACCTGAATTCTGAAATGGTAGAGAATAGGTCTTGAATTTCTTTTAACATTTTGAAGAGTCTTAGCTCCTGTTCCTCTTTATTCAAGTGGTTACACAAGTCCTATCTCTCTTTATACCGGGGTGTGGTTCTACCGGTTCAGACTGGTTCTATAAAACCAGTTGTTATGATTCTGTGCAGTTCGGAGAACTGGCAAATCGTGTCCCTGGTTGGCCCCACATCTCTCCTCCCATACCTCCCCTCCCCTCCTCTCCCCTCCCAGCCCAGTCAGTCCTTATCATGCATGTGCGATATTGTGCGCATGCCCAACATCGCTGACTGCGTTCTCCCCCACCCAGTCACTCCTTAAGGTATTTCTTTTTCGTTTTTCCCTCCAGAGGATCAGCTGTTCCAATGATCAGTTGTGCCGGGGTCCCCCTTGCTGTCTTACTGCTTCACCCAGGAGGCTTCCCTGAGGCCCAGGAGGCAAAAAGAGGGGTGGGGGGGGGGGGGCTGTGCGCTGCCCCTGTGCTCCATTTTTTGCCTTCCTGAGCCCCAGGGAAGCCTTCTGGGAGCAAAAATGCCCCCCAGGAAGGGAGGCCCAGGAGGCAAAAAAAATGGGGAGTTGCTGCAAAAAAAAAAAGAAGCCATGCCCATTGTCACATGACCATGCCCACCTAGACATGCCCACTTAGACATGCCCACAGAACCAGTTATTAAAAAATTTGAATCCCACCCCTGCTTTATACCCTTGTCACCTTTATTGCTCTTCTTTGAATTGTTCCTGACTGACTCAATCCTTCTCACAGTGGGGTCACCAAAACTGGCTATAACACTCAGGGTAAGTTCTGTCCAAATAAAGGCATGTGGAACTGTTGTTTTGCATTATCTTCTGAAATGTAAATTTTTTATTGTTGCTGTGAGCTTTCATTTAGGTTTTCCGCAACATAATCAGATTTCATACCCTCAAAATTATCTGATTAACTGCTTCATTTGAATTATGCTTGCAACAGAAGCATGTATTTTATTACCCATTGGATTCAATGGAACAATGTTTATCTGGGATCTATTACTATATTCCTTTACTTATTGCCTCATAGAAGTGTTGTGATTGTACTTCTTAAGAATCCTAACTAGTGTGTTCATTCATGGTTTAACTTTATCTGTGAAATAGACTAACATTATTTGTTCAATCAACTATGATTTAGTCCAGAACCTTGGATTTAGGGTTATTTGAAAAAACAGAGCCTCTGATCTGCTTCATGCTTAATATTAAGCAAGGAAACCACCTTCATGAATCAACCCTTTCATCAAAATAGAACAAAGAAATATAGATAGATAGATAGATAGATAGATAGATAGATAGACAGACAGACAGATATAGATAACTATTAATGTATTTTATATAACAGTACAATCCATCTCTGCATCCGCTCAGATATTTTTGAGATGCTAAGTTTATCTGGGCAATGTCAAGGTCATTGTTATTCCCTCTTTGTAGAGTTCCTTCTTTTAAATCATATCTAGAGTAAAAAAAAAAAGCCATTAAAATAGAAGATGTATCAAATCAGTGGTGGGATTCAAATTTTTTTACTACCAGTTCTGTGGGTGTGGTTTCGTGGGTGTGACAGGGGAAGGATACTGTAAAATCTCCAGTCAGAGGTGGTATTTTCCGGTTCTCTGAACTACTCAAAATTTCCACTACCGGTTCTCCAGAACCAGTCAGAACCTGCTGAATACCACCTCTGTATCAAATAGAAGATTGTTCTCTGTTCAGCAGGACCCTCGACCATCCTTGTGACTCTATAGGTTCTTTGGTAATAAGAATGATTAGCCTGGATTAAATTAATCAAAACCATGAACTCACTACCGGTATATATTATAATTTCTCCAAATGTTTAAAATCATTTGAAGAAAGTACATCTAGCTAGGAAGTCTGTTTTCGATTCACTGGAAGAATTAAAATGAACATTTTCACAACTGTAGCATGAAAATGAATTAAAACTGCACACAACATAACCTCATGATGTCTTTGTGAAATTATAGGAAAAAAGTGTTGTCATTAACTAGCTTTGTATGTAGCAGAAGCTACAGTTTGTGTTCAAGCTTTCTAATGTTTTGACCATTTGCCTAAAATATTTGCAAAATAGTTCCATGGATAAAGGAGAGCATATCCTATAATAGACGGTCCTGTTTTGAGGGGCATTAGATGCATGAGATTGCTGAGCCCCACACAAAACAGAGTAGGTCACAGCCAGCAGGAAAACCTTTTCCACAGCAGAATTCCATACATAGAGCAGAATACTAACAAATATTTTAGATACTTTTTTGGCCTTTTGACAAGCAAAATACAACAATATAAATCAATGGTCTTGACCTGCCTGTATTTTTTGGTGCATGTTTCCTCTTCTTTTTTCACTTTTAAACAGAACTAAGCATGATCTTATTTTGAACAGCCTTTAGCAGAAAGTTTTCAATAAAAGTGATTCCACTGTTGGGGCAAACAACTGACAGATTCAAAAGCTAGCTTTCTTTCTTTCTTTCTTTCTCCCATCTTTATTATTTTATAAATAACTCAAGGCAGCAAACATACATAATACTCCTTCCTCCTTCCAGAACAACAGTCCTATGAGGTGGGTTGGGCTGAGAGAGAGTGACTGACCCAAAGTCACCCAACTTTTTATGTCTATGGTGGGACTTGAACTCCCAGTACTCCTGGTTTCTAGCCTGGTGCCTTAACCACTAGCCCAAACAATTATTCCCAAACTTTAACCCTTTCGGACTAAAAGAAAAGGAGTTTTACTCACTTTAATGAAGCAGAATAAAGCTGACAAAAGGCAGCAAAGTCAGCAAAAACCAACCTGTGTAACCATCTAATGGCAGATCTATAAGAAACTGGGCAATACTATGGTCATTTCATTCCAAATTGAGGATAGTTGACTAATCTCATCAATTATCCACTACTCATTATAAAAAGAACAATCAGCATTTCCAGTTATGTTGCCATTTTGGAAAAGCACAAGGTTTCTTAAAAACAAAAATGGCCCCATATACATAAATAAGAACAATCCAGTTTTCTTCCTTTGATCCCAAAAGACTGTCAACAAATCAGAGATCTAGAATTCCACAGTTCAGAAATCTTATAAAAGTCCTTACTTTCTTATTATTCTCAATTCTCATTTTCTGAAAGCTGGAAGCCAACAATCATTGCTCCAATAAAGTGTGTGATCTTCCTCCTCAGATTTGTGTTATCTTTCATCATCCATGAATCAACTTACTGTTCAGAAGCAAAACATTATAGAAGGAAAGTATTTTCTTACATAAATGACTATAGCATTACCTATATTTAATATTTCTGAAAATTTTATATTTCAGACATGAAAATGCTGTCAAAATTCCATATATAAAAAGTACAGTTTGTCATACAGTTTATCATTTCTAAAAGTGTATCTTGACAGAAAGAAAAGATCCGCCTTAAACCTGCTTATCTCATTTGAGAAATGAATCTTATTCGGAAGCAGTGGTTCAAATTTCTTAACATTATTTCATACTGTTGATTGTAGCATAGCAGTGGCTATGCTAGACATGTACTTCATAATTTTAAAAAATAGCTTTGTTCAAAAGCAATACTAATTGGGTTGTTCTGTATTCAAAATTTCAAAGTACAAATTATATTCCAACCAGACACATCCATGACATTTGGTAGAAATTCTGAGTGATTTCCCTGTTCTCTCATCTTCCTTAAATTCTATTCCACAGTGCATCTGATTAGAGCAGGGAAATATATCAAACCAGTTTGTGGGTCTGGCTATAATATTTAACACTCTTAAGACAGTTTCTGGTCTTGCCTTCAGTTCTTTCCATACAACTTGTGTAACTATGTTTTTGTAGTTTTCTATATGGGAAAGTCCAGACTGTGATAGACCACATGCCTGGATCCCATGATGGGATTCAAAAAAATTTACTACCTGTTCTGTAGGCATAGCTTGGTGGGCATGGTGTGGCTTGATCGATGTGGCAGGGGAAGGATACTATAAAATCTCCATTCCCACTCCACTCCAGGGGAAGGATACTGTAAAATCCCCATTCCTTCCCCACTCCTGGGGGAAGATTACTGCAAAAGACCATTCCCTCCCCACCCCACCAACCAACTTTCCAGCTCCGTTCTCCTGTGCAGGCCAACAAAAGAAGACCCAGCCGATCAGCTGGGACTCAGGAGGCAGAGAATAGATGGGGGTAGGGCCAGTCAGAGGTGGTATTTGCCAGTTCTCCAAACTACTCAAAAATTCTGTTACTGGTTCTCCAAAATTGGTCAGAACCTGCTGAATACCACCTCTGCCTGGATCTCTGCATTTTGAATTGGATTAGCTTCTAAAATTTTCTACCTATCTTTTAATCAGGTGATCATCCTCTCCTTGTATTAGCTACGATAGGATATTTATTTTTTTTATTTTATATTGCTGTCTATTCACCCATGGCGACTCAATGGTATACACTGGATTGGTGAAAACAGAGGCAAAGAATTTGGCACCCTGAATTTGGAGGTCATTAACAATATGCTGGGATCCAAGTGGAAGAGAAAAATGTGCTAGTGCTGTAATTCAATGGTTAAAGTCAGAAGATACTTCAGAAATTTGCCCAAGGTTTAATTGCCAGGAGCCCATTGGAGTGCAAGACTGTTGTACAGTTTGTTGATCAGAAAACCTAAGTAAATCTTTTCCTCCGAGAAGAGGAAGCATCTCTTTTTCCTTAATAGCAGAGCAACAATTGTTTGATTGAAAATGCCAGTAGCTCAAAGAGAGATTTAGAGCTGCCTATGTTGTTTACAAACTTTATCCCTCTAAGACCCTTTAATATAAATCAATCCTGAGGAAGAAAAAACAGAAGGCTATAAAACATGCATGGCATCAACTTACCCTTTTTGTCAGACAAAAGAAAATCTGTTTTCTGGCTTATTTCTATCCATGCACTTGGTATATTAATTGAGATCCAGGTCAATCAGAGCCTGGTTCAAGTACATTATCAAGCTTTGTATACTGATCTTAATTGCTATATGAAGCTGGTTATTATGATTTCAGCACTCTGGATAGCTGACCTCCAGTTCGTTAGTTTAGAAGTGGTCAAACTGATAGTCACATAAAATTGAAAATATCCCAGATAATGAGCTTGTCTTTCCTGAAGTAATTAAACTAAATTGTAACTAGTGGGCTCCTTTGTTGGCATCTATATTTACATTTATTGATCAAGCAAGGCAGATCCCTAAAGATGGGGGAACGGGAGAGAAGGAAGAGGGATAGCAATTACAGTTCCTATTTACAAGAAAGACAATAAGATCCAGCTAATTATTATTACCTTTCAGCCTATGAAGTGTCACGAGTGATAAATCATATGCAAAACATCTGAGTAATCAACTCCAAACTTGGATAGAATTTCAAGAAACGTTAGACTATAGACAAAACAATTTAAAGAAAGTCGGTCAACTGTAGACTATATTTTGGTATTTGTGCCACCTTATCCTGAAGTATGTATAGAATTCAAAATCAAGCATTTAAATCTGTGTTTTACTCTACAGCCAGAAAAATATTCTGGATAAGCTCGAGAGTATCATTGTGGATAGATATCCAGGAGGTAAACACCAACTCTTCTCTGAGTTAGGTATAATAATCAAGGACTACTCGCAGATGCAATACATTATTCATAGAGGTGTACAGCAAGAATGTATTCTGGTTCTACCTTGTTCAATCTATTCATAAACAATATAACTGAGATAGGGAACAATTTAGATGACCATGTCCCCAAATTTAGCAGCTTATAAATGCCAGGTATTACTATATGCAGAAGATGCACTCCTTATTTCCTTCCTGCTTTCCAATAGGACATAGAAAGGCATTGATACCTATTATCTAATACTACAAATGAAATATATTGTTAATTAACTTCCAAAATCTAAAGTCATACTATTTGTTCAAAGGGACAAAGTACAAAGAAGGAATATAGAGTGATTTGCAATTGAACAGATTCCCACTCCTTAATATCTGAGTGATTAATTTTCATTCCACAAGAATTGGAGAGCTTATCAAGATTGTTTCTCCCGGTTGGTATTAAGTTCTTTCTTTCTTTCTTTTTCTTTCTTTTTCTTTCTCTCTCTCTCTCTCTCTCTCTCTTTTCTTTCTCAAACTAGCACCAGCTGCCTTAAAACTATTCTTAGCTAGAATAGGGCTGCATTTTTACTTAATTAACCAGAATGTTTTCCCTTAGAATTCAAGAGTTGCAATAGCATGGTACTAACACTAAAATATTTCCAAAAAGAATGTTACTACAATATTCAGAATGATTTTTACTCATCATTTTCTGAAATTCAGTTTCTGTTTGATTTTTTGTTTGAAAATTTTTTATTGAAGATTTAATGTACATATTTCACTGTTTCTTTTCCTTTTACTAAAAACAAAAGTGGAATTTTATCTGCTATAACTGGGTGGTTTATTTTTTTTTGCATAGAATAAAGGCTATCAGGGAGAATTAAAATGTGGTTCAAAGTTCAGTGCATCTCTGAACTATGCTATCCATGTTCCAGACTGACTTGATGTCCAAATTTGACAGAAACTGATTGGTGCTCCCATATTCTTTCAAGCCTCAGCTATAAAACTTGTCTCTGCTTATAACTGCCTGCACAAGTCATAAATGTTCATAAATGTGCTATCTTATTTTTCAAGTGGTTGAACTTTTAAGGATCAGCATGACAGTTGTACAATTATTGCTGAATCCTGCAGTTGGAATACCCTGGAACAAATCAAATCAGGATATCTATAACTGTCACAGCTCCCACAGAGAAAATATACTGGATACATCTTCAATTCATCTTCTTTTCCTCATTCTTACAAATAGAATCTTAAGACACCTCACATTTCTGTTCTGTACTTGTAGACTTCAAAAAACAGAAGCTCTCTAACCTTTGCTCTCCTGCTCACAGCTGGATAGTATTAATGTAATATCTTCCTCAGTAGGGTTATTAGAAAAGCTGGTCAAGTGATCATTATCACCTTCCTGTACAGCTTCTCCTCATGGTTTCAATTCATTTGCAAGTTGCAATCAATTGTATGCTCCCCAATCTGATTTTAAAAGCTTGAATGCATTTTGAGTCCCCTGTAATGAAATCCTTCTCACCATGAATTGCCCAGTTTAAACACACACAGAGTCTTTGTTCATTCAGCCTGCTCATTTTAAACACCAGCAGAAATTTTGTCACCTTCAAAATTAGGTTTGGTTTGTTAAGAAGATCAGCTGGTTCCTTTACATAGGCTGTGGTTTTCTTAACAAGGAGATATTTTGACTTTAGCAGCGATTCATTCCTTCTAGCCATTATAAAACAGAAGACAATTACTAAAATGATTTCAGTTTTGTCAGTTGAAATTATCTTCTCATTTCACTGGTTTTTCTCCCAGTGATATGGAACCTTGTGTATATTATTTCAGAACAAAAAATGAGAGCAATCAGACTAAAAATGGAAAATTACAATGATAGAACAAAATAGATTCAAAGCAATCTGTTTTACATGAGGAGAAATAAAAATATAGAATCATCCAGCTGATACAGAATCATCCAACTGCAGACCCAAAAGTCTTCTTACTTTCTTCTGCCTTCTTCTCAGCTTCTACTAATTTTCAATTGGAAAATTAAAATTTAAAACTAAAATGTAGTGCTTTAAAGACTAGATAATATCAGAAGAGGGGTGGACAGATGGGGTAAGGATAAATCAACCTTAATAAGTCTCAATTGATTTTAAAATGTGAGATTTGATTCCACACTTGCCCACTTTTGCTTTCTGCTTTGCCCACATCCACTGTTCCTTTATCCTGACCCACATATATGATCCTCAGCACATTCTGCAAACCCTACTTATAGACCTTGGCCAAAAAAGTGTGCGTGTTTATGAGCTAATACACAGGGGTAGCATTCTATGTTCCATTCAATGTTAATGATTGGGATGTACTATCATTGGCAGACTGATAACTCTCCACTGGTCTGTGTTAACTGGGGAAAGCTCTGCTAGAGAGAAGGTTCCTGTTATTGGAAGCCCCATAGCATTTAAGTAATTCTAACCATATTTCTATCAGCAGCAGCAGACAAAATTTCCTGTCAGGACTGTAGAGATTCTCAGTCATCCAGGTCATGGTTGTCCCAAAGGTGCTTTTTTCAGGAGGCAACTGGACTTTCTTGTTTTTAATTTGAAGACATTTCACTTCTCATCCAAGAAGCTTCTTCAGCTCTGACAGGATAACAGGTAATGGAAGGATTTATATTCCTTGCAGACAGCTGTACAACTGTTTTAGCTATACAATTTGGGATGAACACCTTTTGAATGGTGTGGGAGTAGGAATGGATTTCCAGAGGAGAAAAATTGTAGATTACAGGAGCCAGGAGCACTTATTCAGGTGACCCTGAGGACACAAATAAACCTCCAAGTACTTCAATGACCCTCTGAAGCCAGGGCCTTCAAACTTGGCAAGTTTAAGACTTGTGGACTTCAACTTCCAGAATTCCTGAGCTAACATGACTGGAGGAGGAATTCTGGGAGCTGAAGTCCACAAGTCTTAAAGCTGTCAAGTTTGAAGACCCCTGCTTTGAAGGATGCAGATTACCAGCTGTCTGCAACAAATATAAATCCTTCCATTCCCCACTATCCTGTCAGAGCTGAAGAAACTTCTTGGATGAGAAGTGAAATGTCTTCAAAAGAAAAGGGGGCGGGAAACAAGTCTAGTTGCCTCCTGAAAAAAGTACCTTTCAGACTCCTGTCAGGACCTTTTGAATTAAGGGAGGAGCCAGTCTGATCTTCTATTTCCAAAGTTTATCTTATCCACCTGACCTGGACCAATCAGTGATACTAGCCTAAGAACAGGTTTATCTTGTGAATGATGGACTGAATAGGCCAGTTAAGCTATTACTATATGATCTTCTGCTTAGCTTTCCCTTTATCAGAATTTGAAATCCAACGGAAGTTCTGCTTTCCCATACTCTCTTGATTCTACTCAGGAATGTTTTGTGTATTATTAGATAATGTGGAAGGTTTGACATAAATTATTTTTGATAATTTATGCTAAATTATAACGCATTTTAAATGTGAGAATATTTTTTTTCAAATCAGCTTGAATAAAGAAAAAAATGTTAGTGGTAGGACAAATAATATTAATGCACTTGCTAAGCACTTAAAATAGTCTTTTTAATTTCTGTCAGCTGCAAATTTGCTACAATTTAACCTTAGAATAGAATAGAATTGAACTGAATTTAATTGAATTATTTATTGGCCAAGACAAAGGAATTTGTCTTGGTGCATATGCTTTCAGTGTACATAAAAGAAAAGATACATTCGTCAACAGTCAAGAATCATAAGGTACAACACTTAATAATAATCATTGGGTAGGATAAGCAATCAAATCATACTAGGAAACAGTCAATAAAAATAGTTGGGATTCAAGCAACAAAGTTACAGTCATACAATCATAAGTGGGAGGAGATAGGTGAAAGGAGGGAATGGGAGGGTTAATAGTAATAGTAATAGCAATAGTAATACTTAGTAAATAGTTTGACAGTGTTGAGGGAATTATTTGTTTAGCAGAGTGATGGGTTTGGGAAAAAACTGTCCTCATATCTAGTTGTTCTGGTGTGCAGTGCTCTATAGCATCTTTTTCAGGGTCGGAGTTGAAACAGTTTATGTCCAGGATGTGAGGGGTCTGTAAATATTTTCACAACCCTCTTTTTGATTCATGCAGTATACAGGTCCTGTCATGCCCCTGGTGGAGACTGACTCTGAGGAAGAGGAGGAACAGCCAACAGGGAGTGGGAGTGTGGCTCCAGAGGTGGTGGAGGAGGCACCAGAGTAGGGCAGAGAAGGGCAGAGGCTGGCTGAGCAATCAGAGGAGGATCCAGGACCATCCCCTATCCATCTTCACCAACCTTGCCATCCTTGCCACCTTTGACATCTCCACCACAATTGTTATTGGTGAAGCATCTTGTGCTGACAGCAAGTGTGTTCGTGCCTGATGTGGGAGCGGTGGAGATCCAAGCCTTGGTCGACTCAGGGGCCACAGCCAATTTCATGGATGCTCATTTTGTAGAGCAGTGGTTCATTCCTCAGCAACAGGTGTCCCTGCTAGTAATGGTAGAGACGATTGATAGTCAGCCCCTTTGTTCGGGACCTGTAGTTGCTGCAACCAAACCCCTTTGCATGCGTATTGGGCAGCATGTGGAGGAAACCGTGTTCTATGTTACCGCAGTGCCTCATTTTCCGGTGGTGCTGGGTTTGGAGTGGTTACAGGCCCATGATCCACAGATTGTCTGGTCGTCTGGAGCTGTGCAGTTCCTTGATAGGAAGTGTGCCAACCATTGCTTGCGCTTCTGTGCAGGGAGTGTGGCTACGCCCGTGGACCTGGATCGACCTGTGGAGTTAGTGGACTTTGCTGATTGTGTTTGGGGAGAAGGAGGCGGATCAGTTGCTTCCGCATCGGGCATATGACTGTCCAATCGACTTATTGCCCGATGCAAAATTGCCGGTGGGTCGGATATATTCCCTGTCGGAACCAGAGTTGGCCGCGTTGCGGGATTTTATTGATGAGAACCTCCAGAAAGGGTTTATCCAGCCTTCTACTTCCCCATTGGCTGCACTGGTGTTTTTTGTAAAAAAGAAATTGGGGGAGCTACATTTGTGTTGTGATTACCACAAGTTGAATGCAATCACAGTGAGGAATCAGTATCCACTTCCCCTCATCCCTGAACGGATTGAGCGGCTTCATCAAGCTAAGATCGTTAGGAAGTTGGACTTGCGTGGGGCCTACAATCTGGTTCGCATTCGTGCAGGGGACGAGTGGAAAACAGCTTTCTGGATGAGGTACGGGCATTTTGAGTATACCGTGCTGCCTTTTGGATTAACCACTGCCCCAGCTGTGTTCAAGAATTTCATGAACAATGTTTTCCATGATTTGTTGGATCAATTCGTGATCATTTATTTAGATGACATTTTAATTTACTCAGACTCCCTGCAGGAACACTGGCAACATGTGTGGCTGGTGTTGCAATGTTTGCGTGATAACCACCTGTTTGCTAAACGTGAGAAGTGTCAGTTTGCACAAACCATGATTGACTTCTTGGGACATCGTATTTCACCTGCCGGGGTGGAAATGGACCCAGAAAAGATACAATTGTTACAGGCGTGGGAACCTCCACAGCGGGTTAAGGATGTGCAACGACTGTTGGGGTTTGTGAACTACTTCTGCACATTTATTCCCTGCTTTGCTGCCTTGACTGCTCCCCTTTCTAATCTGCTCAAGAAGGGGGAGAAGTTCTATTGGGGTGCTGAGGAGCAGGCAGCTTTCGAGGCATTGAAAGTCGCCTTTGCTTCCGAGCCTATCCTCAAACACCCTGATCCAGGCCAGCCATTTGTGGTGGAAACAGATGCTTCCAATGTGGCTGTTGGTGTGGTGCTCCTCCAGGCCTATGCTCCTGCAGGCACCTTGTTCCCGTGCGCTTATTATTCCCGGAAGTTGTCAGCTCCAGAGCGCAACTATATGATTTGGGACAAGGAGCTATTGGCAGTTAAGGTTGCTTTTGAGACATGGCGGCACCACCTGGAGGGGGCTCGTCACCAAATCGAGGTTCGGACAGATCATTGCAATTTGGAACACCTATGTACAGCTCAGACATTGAACCAGCGTCAGGTGAGATGGTCCTTATTCTTTGCTCGATTTGATTTCTGGGTGACCTATGTTCCAAGTGGAGGGAATCAACGTGCCGATGCCCTATCTCAAAAGCCTGAGTATACCCAAAAGGAGGATAAAATTTTGCCCCAGACGATGATTCCGTTGGAGTGGTTTGCGGTCACCAAGGACCTCCGAGTGAGGATTCAGGAGGTGCAGCGGCAGGACCCATTTGTGGAAGCTTGACATCAAGGATTGGATGAGAATGGGAGACAAAAGACTCCTTGGGTGTATATTGGGGACCTGTTGCAGTTCCATGATTGCATTTACATGCCTGGAGGTCCTCTTCGTGGCCTTATCCTATGCCAATGTCATGATAGTCCGGTGGCGGAACACTTTGGGGTGTTCAAAACACTGCACCTCATCTCTAGGACATTTTGGTGGCTGAGACTTAAACATGATGTGTCGGGATATGTGGCACCCTGTGGGATCAGTCGCCAAGTCAAGTATGCTCCTGGTGCACCCCCTGGTCTCTTGCAGCCCTTGCCCATGCCAGAATGACCATGGGGGGCAGTTTCATTGGATTTCATCATTGAGTTATCACCATCGAATGGTGCCACAACCATTTTGGTGGTGGTGGATATGTTGACTAAAATGGCCCACTTTATTCGGTGTGCGGGTCTTCTATCGGCCAAGATAACAGCTCAATTGTTTATCTCCCATGTTTTCCAGTTGCATGGGTTACCAGACCGCATGGTATCAGATCGGGGGATACAATTTACGGCACGCTTCTGGCAGACCCTACTTGCGAAACTGCAGGTTCAGGCATGTCTGTCATCTTCTCATCACCCCAAAACTAATGGGGGGACAGAGAGAGTGAATGCTATTTTGGAGCAGTACCTCCACTGTTTCAGCAATACTCAACAAGACAATTTGGTGGAAGTGCTTCCGGTGGTTGAATTTGCTTATAACAATGCTCAACATGCATCCGCCTGTGTGCCCCCTTTCTTTGCTAACTATGGGTTTCATCCATGACTTTTCCTTTAGCCCCATCTGATTTCCCAGTTCCGGCAGTGGATATGTTCTTGCAGGAGTTAAAAGCCGTGCACCACATGGTCCACGATCAACTAGAGAGAGCCAAGGAGGAGTATAAACAGTTTGCAGACCGACATCATCATGATGTTCCGCCTTTAGTGGTAGGCGATCGGGTTTGGCTCTCTACTCGATACTTACCAACAACGCGACCATTGAAAAAGCTCGATCACCGTTACTTGGGACCTTTTCCGGTCAAGGCGGTGATCAATCCCTCGTCTTATCGTCTCTCCGTGCCACGGACCATGCATATCCATCCTGTTTTTCATCGTTCCCTGTTAGTCCCTGCCTCGGCCGACAGTCCGCATAGACCGGACTGGCCCCAGTAGCCCCTCTGGGAGAGGAGGAGTATGAAGTGGATAGCATCCAAGATTCACGCCAGTTGCGAGATCGATTTCAGTATTTGGTGGCATGGAAAGGTTATGGACCAGAGGACTTCACCTGGGTCGATGCCACTGATGTTCATGCTGCTCGTTTGGTCCAGGACTTTCACACTCGGTTTCCTCAATGTCCTTGTCCGCCTGGTCCTGGGGGAGGGGGCCATGCGAGGGGGGATAGTGTCATGCGCCTGGTGGAGACTGACTCTGAGGAAGAGGAGGAACAGCCAACAGGGAGTGGGAGTGTGGCTCCAGAGGTGGTGGAGGAGGCTGGGGAAAGGCAGAGGCCGGCTGAGCAATCAGAGGAGGATCCAGGCCCATCCCCTATCCATCCTAGGTCATGCAGAGAGGAGAGGATCAGGGAAAAGCAAGCTCTACTCAGGAGGAGATTACCATGATCCTCCTCATGGCTTGCAGCTGGGAGCTATGTATATAAGTTTGTAACTGTGTAGTCAGAATTGCTGGAGTTAAAGTTTAGTTTAATGTTTTCTTTGAAAGAGGTTTATCTTTGCTGGCATTCTTCCCATGGACTCTCCTCCCTTATCTTCCTGGAATGTATGATTAATTAACTTGGCTTGCTTCGGAACTCTCATCAATGCAGTTTGTTTTGGTTTTCTTTTTGCCTCATTATTTACTTTTGTGACTTTAAACTGTGCCTAATAAAACAGTGAAGTTAAGTTGAAGGCATTACCAGACTTTAATGTATGTTTTGGGTTTTGGATTATTTTGAGAGACTACGGGTCATCACAGGTCCTTGGTGGAAGGGAGGTTGGTAGTAATGTTTTTTTTCTGCAATCCTAATTACTCTCTGAAGTCTGTGTCTGTCTTGCTGGGTTGCAAAACCAAACCAGACAGTTATAGAGGTGCAGATGACAGACTCAATAATTTCTCTGTAGAACTGTAATCAGCATCTCCTTGGGCAGTTTGAGCTTTGTGAGTTGGCGCAGAAAGGACATTCTTTGTTGTGCTCTTTTGATGATGTTTTTGATGTTAGGTGTCCATTTTAGGTCTTGTGATATGATAGAACCTAGAATCAGAGTTATCTGTTCCATGTTCAAGAAAAATGTACACATGCATAAGCAAAAGTCTCTATAATGACCAACAATCCTGAGTCAAACTCATATTGTCTAAAATGTCATTCAGCTAAATCAGCCTTGGATTGACTGGAGAAATTACTCTTACAAATTTAAGACCACCTCAGTTATTTATGGTTGGATTTCAGACTATTATTTTCCAAAAGTAGCCATTGGAGGAACTGTATTGGGATCAGGGCATAAGGCAGTTAACACTCCCCCACCTCTATCCTCAGATAATGGTACTACAATTGAAACTATTCCTGCCTGAGATTTTAACCCCAGAAACATCTATCATATTTGATCATGATAACTTGGCAGATAAATACTAAAGTGACAACTACAAGATGAAAGGACAATTGGGGAGGGAGTATTTCATTCAATTGTGCCTGATTTTTGGAGATTGCCAAAGCCAGATGGGTGACCTTGGGGCTGGTCATTTTCCCTCGGG
Organism: Notechis scutatus; assembly: GCF_049901735.1. Taxonomy (NCBI): domain Eukaryota; kingdom Metazoa; phylum Chordata; class Lepidosauria; order Squamata; family Elapidae; genus Notechis; species Notechis scutatus. Next base: position 183,314,116 of record NC_142011.1, read on the forward strand.
CTTAGGAAGGTGGAAATGGCAAACCGCTTCTGAAAAATACTCAAAAATAAATCTGAAAGACTTGTCCAGGGTATCTCCAAGAAGGGACTGGCAGTAATGATAACTAACTCCTGTCTTTATACATTAGCCTGGTGAAGGACAGGTGGTCCATTCACAGAACTGAAGTAACATTTTTTTCACTGTTTTCTCCCATGCAAATAATAGCAGCCTGGACTGATAAGAGACTTATCATTTGCATCAGAATTAGCACTAGGAAAAGGATAAAACCAGACATCTCTAATATGGCCACTCTCTAGCTGTGAGAACTTCATCCAGGAAACATAACCTTCCCTGCAAATTCTGTGAATTGGGGAAGATTATATATAAACCAGTGATTGGGTCACATTTCGAGGTCTTAAACCCTAAAAAAAAATCAATGGTCTCTCAGCAATATCTAAATGGTTAAAATTATCTAAATAGCAGTGTCATATCCTTGTTAGAGTCAGATTCTGAGGGAGAGGAGGAACAGCCTACAGGGAGTGGAAGTGTGGCTCCAGAGGTTGTAGAGGAGGCTGGGGAAGGGCAGAGGCCGACTGAGCAGTCAGAGGAAGAACCAGGCCCATCCCTCTTCATCCTAGGACATGCAGGAAGGAACGGAAAAGGCAACAACTTGGCTTACGAGAGAGGAAGCGACCATGATCCCTCTCATTGGTTGTAGCTGGGGAGAATAGTATATAAGAGAGACGGTTAAAACACAGCATTGCCAGAAGCAAAGTGTGTTTTATTTTGGGCTGAAGTTATCTTGGTTGGTGTCCTTCCAACAGACTGTGCCTTATTATCTCCTTGAAGTTGGTAATCACTTATCTTGGTCCATTGTGGAATTTCCTTCATTGCAGTTTGTTTTGGTTTTTTATTTCACCTCTATCTGCTCATTAAGTTCAGACTGTTTTGCTTACTTTTGAAGACTATTTTTGAATAAGTTTTATCTCCAACTGAGAATTATTGTACAGTGGGGCCAAGTTGGAGGAATTAAAGGACATTTATTTATGTTTTGGATTTTGTTACATTTGTATTACACTCTGGGTCATCACAGGCAGACAGAGTATCACAGTGCAAGCCATGTCTCTTTTAAACATGTGTGTGATATCAACACATATATAAAAGTGGATGCTGCACCCTCATCTGGCCAATTTTGAATCCTCCTATCCACCCACGCATACCCCATATCCCCAGACTCTTTGTGCCTTCCACACAATTATGATCACAATGGTTTTCCACCTTTGAGCAGGTCCCTTTTAAAACTACCCCAGAAAGAAAAGGTGACATAAATTAAGATGCTCCTGTTTTTCCTTAGGTCATTTTGCTTTTAATTTATTCACTTAATTTAATATTCAGCAATAGCTACAGGAGCCACATCCGTAGTCTTGTCCTACTACATATACTATATAAAGGTATGTGTGTGCACGCACACACAAACACACACTACCAATCCTGCTAGGTAGAACAGACCGAGAAATTGAGAAAACTAAAACTACTTTTCTGACATCTGGACTTTCTTGTTTTTCTTTGAAGACATTTCGCTTCTCATCCAAAAAGCTTCTTCAGCTCAGAGCTGAAGTACAGTTGCTTCTTAAAAAATGCACTTTTGGGACAACCATGACCTGGATGTCTGAGAATCTCCATGGATACTTTTTTGAAAGTGGCTATAATAATAGTATCTTGCTGGACTGATTACACTGTAATCCTGTATTACTCCTGTTCTGACAATTCAGTGAATCAGGGTGGCATCTACCTGAACTGCTTCTGAATATTATTTTGTTTCTCAGGATTTAAAAATGCCATTTTAGATACCTATTTTTTGCCTAGGTATCTCTATCAAGGCCACCTTCCTTACTTTCCTCAGATGGGCATATATCATATATATATAAGTGAAATACCACTCACGCATCATCACAAAATCTCCAGAACTGTAAAGCCTACAAACTTGAAATTTGGCACATGTGTTCCTCTTGGCTTCTAGGTGCTCACTAAGAAAGGATTTTTCGAAATGACCATCAGAACATTAGTGTTTTGTATATTATTATTAACACTATTAACAATTATTATTCTGATGCTAAGGAGTTCTACTCCCCCTCCCCACCTGAAAAGAAATCTGTTCCAAATGCAAAACACAAGCAGAGGAGAGGAGTTTCAGTTTTAGTTTCATAGCACCAAGCAGCTTTAGTACAGAACAGCTGAGCTAAGCCATGCCCAGGCTCCTTGCTGTCTCCTTGCTCACACAGCAAATGCTGTTTCAGTTTCCAAACAGCCCTCAACTCTCTCTCACACACTGACAGGACATTAGCCAGATGAATACCCATGTATGCTCGTAGGCAGAGGCAGATTTTTTTCCCTTTATTTTTCTTCCCAAAAACTAAACCCAACCACATAGTTTCATAGCGAAGCACGGGTATTGAGCTAGTATGTATATATTTGAAAAAAATATGTTTTCTCATTTTCTAGAATTTATTTTGAATTTAGGAATAGAGAAGCATGGAAATGGCGATCACCATACATATACACATATGCACCCAGGTTAAAATATAACAGATAAATTAAATATAATTATAAGTTAGATTATGTTTATGTTTTAAATCTTTATTTGGATCTGGCTAATATTTAAGTTGCCCCTGACATGCTATTCAGAGCTACACAATCAATATCGTACTACTTTAAATGAATAAATTCGATGCATACACATGGGGTGCATGTAGACTTATCTTAGCTTATAACTAATAAGGTTTTGTATGTTTTTCACCTCCTGTGGTATTTGCTGCATATGATAAAAAATTAAAATATTTTTAAAACACATAATGTGAGAATATAAAATAAAGCTATGGTACCCAGAGCCCAATGAGAACTCAGTTCACAGTGTCTTAATACAATCTACCATCATAATACTTTCTCATGAACTCTTGACAACTTGCTGAAGAAACTATAGGGGGAAACAGATTAAAATAATAATGAATCTGCAATTTACCTGGTGCTAAGATATATAGCTCAGCTCTCAAGAATATGTAAAAAAGAGGAAAATGTGAAGCACCACTTCAGTGACATAATCAAGAAACCGCTGTGAAATGACTTCCCTGAATTATGTCTCTAGGAACAGCCATTAATTTATTTTATTCAGTTGTGACATATATGGACTTAATATATAAATATATAGGATAAGCTAATGAGAAGCAGGCACTGGTAATTCCTGAGAGATCAAAGGATGTAAGCAAACCCCATGACTCCTAAAATTGTTTCTTACCACCCAGCTAAACCTCCCAAAACTTTTTCTCTTTCTCTCATGAAATCAAAGCAGCTTTTCCTGTCTATTCCCTTCTAGGATTATGCCACAGTCCTCTCTGCCTTTCTCCCTCCCCTACCCCCCACCCATCCACAGGCAGATGCTTGGGCTAAATTCCCTGCCAGGGAACTGTGGCCTGAATCACAAGGTAACCTTGATTGTCTGCTAATTTACATTCACCGCTAACAGTGAAGAAGAAGCTACAAAGCAGGGCAGCTTGGTTCTTAATATTTAGTAACAGCAAAGCTGTTACTTCATTCTCGCTTCTCTGCGAATGCAGATATAATTTGCAGAGGAATTACCAACTGGAAAAAGGCAGCTACAGAAGCAGAAACTTAAAAAAGAGGATAAAGTAAAATGATTTAATTCACTTTCATGCTTCTGCAATTTACTATAGTATGTATCAGCACCACATTTGTGCATTATACTATGATTGCTATTCTGAGGCACTTTGTTTCCCTGGTTTTGCATGCATAGCTTTTATTTTTCATTCTTTTTTGACCCAATCTAAGCTTCATTTTGGCAATTTCTCTGATGTGGATCATCCCCAGAAATCTATGAAATAACAGAGCATGAAATCCTATAATTTCCTCTTCTATTCCAGTTAATGAGTGAACCTGTAGGTTTGTTTTTTCTGAGATTCTGTAAATAATATTGGGAGGTCACACAACTGAATGGTCACCAGTATAAATTTTGCCTTAAAATGGTACCATGTTTTAATGCTGGCAAGGATACGCAAAGGCCTCTCTCAACTAAGAACCTGGAAAAATAGGAGGAAGTACAATATATTACCAGATTCTTATCATTCTTACAGATTTTTTTAAAAAAAACTTCATATGAAGATTTCCATTACAAAATTTCAACTTCAGTTGATACTTTTGTGTTCTTCTCCAATTCTTTGTTTTCTTATTTCATTATCTTTCGGTATTGCCAGATCACTTATCCATACTTTTTTTCTTTTCAACCATAATTAAATCTAGTGTGTTATAAACAAGGCTTTATTAATTTGTATTTGGAAATCCCACAATATTTTAACCTGCTCATTTTTTATTACTTTTTCAAATATATGTTCCCACCAAGTTTTTGTTATTGGCACATGATAATATTTACAGATGTTCCAGTGAATAATTTTGGCGACCATGTTATGTTGTTGGTTATGATCAGCTTCTGTAATTTTCTGCTGTGCACTGAGTATATAATGTACTGTTTCTTCTGCTTCTTTATATAATCTGCACTTTGAATCATTTGACAATCTTTCAATTGTGGCCTTGATTGCATTATTTCAAATAGCTTCCTGGTGAGCAGCCAAAATCAAGCCTTCAGTTTCTTTTTTTAAGGTTTCAATTGTACCTTTTCCAAGGTTTATCTTTATCCACTTTCTCTTGATCTTTTGTAGAAATTGACCATGTAATGCTTTTCTTACCAGCATTCTGTTTGATATTTATGTTTTATTTCCTACACAGTCAGTAAGTTCCAATGTTTAGCTTACATCAGTGCTTGCTCTTGGCTGTCTTTTACATAATCAGCCAATTCATGATTTTCTTCTTCAACACTTATTAACTTGAAGTAAACCTCCACTATTTCTGCAAGGCTAGTATAAGTAGGATATATTGAGTCTGTCATTTGTACCTCAAGTGAGAACTCTAGATTGGTTCAATGATCCATTTGTTTTCCTGCTTATCCATAGTATTCTCAGGTATCTTCTCCAAACACCAACCTTCAAAAGTATCAATATTTTTTCTATCTTGGTTCTTCAAAGTTCACCTTTTCCTTCCATAGAGTGCCACAGAGAATACCAATTGTTTGCACATTTCTGATCCTTATATGTATAAATATATTGTCGCACATCTAAGGTTTTCATAGCTGCTCCACCAAGTGCTATTCTGCAAGTCTGTACAAATTAATTGCATTCATATAATTAATACCAAATCAAGTTTGGCCTTAATAGAAAAAAATAGTGTAGTTTGTGCAGGTGTTAGTGTGATAGAAAAATCTATCCCCAGAATTGAACTGAAAAGCACTTCAACGATTTATTGTAGGTTAACTTTCCTATTTCTTGGGAAAATTAGACACTGGTTAAATTAGACATTAGATACTTTGGCATTTGACTATATTACCAGGTTATGACTCAAGAACTGGAACAGACATGAGAAGCCATAAGCTATGCAGTTTAAAAAAAACCTCTTCTGTTTCAAACTTTAACTTCTTCCCACAGAGAATAATAGATTCAAAATAAAAATCTAAGAAATCCTGTTTTGCTCCAGTTAAACTGATGTTTAAATGCATTGTCTACATCAAAGTTTCTGGTTTTATATTACATGTCACATTAATATTTTGTATCTGTTTTCTTACTAATACAATTTAGCTTTCACGTAGTAATCAGAAGAATGAGTTCCGTATTCATTCAGTTTTTAAAAGGGACTTTGATATAAAAAAAAATCCAATTTATTCTGCTCTTATCACTTGGTCATTTTGAAAAAAAAAATGGGAAGAGAATGAACATTATACATGGGATCACTGTAATTCAAAAGGGCAGGATAAAGTGTAAAGCAGGGGTGTCCAACCTTGGCAACTTTAAGACTTGTGGACTTCAACTCCTAGAATTCCTCAGCCAGCTTTGCTGGCTGAGGAATTCTGGGAGTTGAAGTCCACAAGTCTTAAAGTTGCCAAGGTTGGACACCCCTGGTCTAAAGTAATACATAACCAATATCTGTACTGTTCTAATAGTATTTTGCTGCCCTCTAGAAGGAGATTCATGAACATGCTTTGGTCTAATGAAGTGTCCTAACAAAATATGTGGACCTTAGGTAGAAAATTAAGCACACCTATGTCATTTTGTTGTTGCTGGACTATAACTCCCAGCAAGCCATACTGTTGACCATACTGGTTGGAATCACTGGGAATTAAAGCTAACGAACATCTGTAGAATCATAGCTTCAACATCCTTACCTTAAACGATGCAGTTCTGCACATATGAGGATACATCAAATTTCCATTGATTTCCAATATTTTTAATGTATATTTTTTGTAGATAGGTATTTGCTTAGTGAACAAGCCATATCATCAATCTTCCAGGGATATGGGTTTTTTTTTTAATGAATTGCTTCATAATTCTATTATTATATTCTTAACATTGCCAAGTCTGAGAAATATTGAGCTAAGGTTACAATAACCTCAGGTGGACCCAGGATGAAGGAGGGGAAACAAGATTAACACCTGAAGAAAAAGAAGACAACTTTTTCCACCTGCAATTTCTCATTCTATTCTGGGGAAGAGTTAAAAAAAAAAAAACAAGAATCAGGTAGTACCTTTCCCAACCAATAAATCTGATTAAAAGGCATGTATTCTCATGAACTGCAGCTCACTTCATTCGATGCCAGACTCCTGATACTTAGTTTGCTCCCTTAGACTAACACTGCTCTCCTGCTATAATCACCTATGTAGTGGTGTGGCTGATGACACTGTGCCCTCTGTAGATATTGCAGCCATTCTGATCCTTAAAAATCTGGCCCAAAATGAGAGAAAAAAAACATTCAAAACTGCCAGCTCTACTGCTTCTAGGAAAGGGGTGTCAAACTGACGACCCGCAGGCTAGGTGTGTTACACATAGGCCATGCCCACTCCAGCTCCACAAAGGGAAATAAAATCATGAAACATCATGTGATCGCAACATGACGCCATGAGTTTGACACCCGTGTTCTAGGGGTTCACTGGATGAATCAAACATACATGGCAGAGCACAAGATGAAAGAATGAAGTATTGCTAAGAAATAATAAGTTCAATAACAATAATAATAATTTCACCTTTGTTCAAAAGCCAAATAAGAAAATATAAACGCATTACCCTAAACTGAACAATTTGCATTTCCAAATACTAGCATACAGAAGTATCATTTGCACAATCCAGGAACCTTCCAGGCTTAGCTACTCACTTCCTTTCTGTGACTAGAATTACCTTCCAGTATACTCACATGTGTCTGCCTTTCCACTGGTTGGAAGCAACAAACCTCTCGGTCCATCCCTCATGATTTTGCCTGTTAGATCTGAGAGCTTCACAAAAAGGCTGTGTGGCTTACATTGCTGCGAATCAAACTGACACAGGCAGGAAAATTTATTTACCTGGTGGGAGAGACAAGAAGATTGGACAACTTGGTTAAGCACAAACTAACCACTGAAATTACTTTAATACAATATAATCAACTGTCAAAACATAATTTTAAAGAACTTTAAAAAAAATCATTGTCTAAAAGACTGAATCACAAATGAATAGCAGTCTCATTTAGATGGAAGTCTCAAAGAGCTAAATGAATCTATAGAAATGGCTACATCAAAACCCCATGGCTTGATACATATTCAAGTTTCATGAAACATTCACAAATGAGCATAATGATGCTTGCTTGTTTGCTTGCATTGTCAAAATGCCAACAGTCCTGGGAGGAAGTATAGAAACTGGATTTATTAAAGCAAGACAACATCTATCAAATAAGCCTCATATAGACTCTGCTATTAAATTTTTAAAAAAAACATTTTTACGTGGAGGGTTGCTTGGCATGCTGCTTGAAAATCCCTCCAAAAACACAGAAAAGACAAAATTAATCTGGAACACAAACAATGAAATCTAGAAGAAATAAAAGTTCTTATTGAAGATGTTTTTGTTGGCTACAAAAATGAACAGCGTAATGCTTTCTATTCAAGATATTAATAAACACATAGAAAAGTACATGCATATATCAGAGAATTGGAAAAGAATTGTTATTTTGAATTTCTTGAAAGTATTAGCAGCATTGTGCAGAATTATATGAAGTAGCATTGGCATCATTGCATATTTTAGCTTTTGATGAAAACACAGATGGATCCATCAAGGATATTTGGCCCTCTACTTTCTTCCTTTCTTTGCCTGCTTACTTGCTTGCTGAGGCTTGTATGCCGGTCAGTTCCCATAGATTTTGAGTGGTTTACAAACACCAAAACATCTAAACAACTCTAATCATATAGAATACAACTAAGTAATACATCATTACTATAGGGATACAGTAATCTCCTATATCCTCAAATGAGGGGCCATCCAAAGACCAAAAATGTGGAAGAGGTCCTGCTATCTATAGTGCTTTGTTCTATAGAAGAGGAACATCACCTGAAAAAACTAGTCCTCAGGGGGTCTGTAGATAGCAATAGCATATAGACTTAGATACTGCTTCATAGAGTTTTACAACACTTTCTAAGCAGTGTACAGAGTATGCAGAGTTGGTATTCAGCAGGTTCTGACCAGTTCTGGAGAACCGGTAGCAGAAATTTTGAGTAGTTCAGAGAACTGACAAATACCACCTCTGACTGGCCCCACCCCCATCTATTCTCTGCCTCCCGAGTCCCGGGTGATTGGCTGGATCTTCTTTTGTTGCCCTGCACAGGAGAACAGAGCTGGAAAGCAGGTTAGTGGGGTGGGGAGGGAATGGGATTTTGCAGTAACCTTCCCCCAGGAATTGGGTGGGAATGGAGATTTTACAGTATCCTTCCCCTGTCACACCCACCAAGCCACGCCAACCAAGCCACACTCACAGAACTGGTAGTAAAAAAAATGTGAATCCCACCAATTGCCCCCAACAATTTTAACAACTTGGAAGGATGGAAGGCTAAGTCAACCTTGAGCTGGTGAGGATTGAACTCCTGGCAGTGAGCTGAATTAACCTGCAATACTAACCACTGCGCCACCCCAGCTTTAGATGGAATTCTTCTGAGGAAAGGACTCTTAACAAGTTTCCTCTCTTGAATGTTACCTTTCAGAAGAGAGCCGATTCAATCTGGAAAAGGTGGTCACCCAGCCTTGAGATGCTCCTTCAAACTTCCACAAAACTTGTAAATTTCAAGAAATAGCAAATGCTTCTGAATATGATTTAGTAGCTTTCAGACCTTCCAATAATGTGCACTGGGCACTTTTCACTTTTCAGCAATTATTTACAAGTATAATCATCTTTTGGAGTACTTTGAGAAAAATAAAAATAGCAGTCCAATTTCTAAATGTTGCTTGCAAGAGTTGGTTCTCAGATTATGTAGAGAGCCAGCTGAAGAACTGCTGCCTATCAGTGGAGACAGCTGCCTCCTATCTGGTAAACCAGAATGCTATTCAAAAAAGACTTAGAGACTGTCTTAATGACCCCAAGGTATATTTGTCCTAAACTAAAAAGTAGTTATTTTTTAGAATTTTTACACCTCTATGTTTTCATTTTAAATAACTCTTGCTAGGGAGAGTTCTGTGAATTTTCACTTGAGGAAAAAATCATTTTCAGTTTGGGCACCCGTAAAGGGCATAATATCATCAGAAAAAAATTTAAAAGCATGGATAAATAAGTAATATTTAAAGATTAGAATGAAGGTTTGTTGAGCTGTCTTCATTATCCATGTTGCTTCAAAATGCAATCTGACATCTGAAATAAGCATTTCAATTTGCATATGGTAAACTAAATGAGATCAGAGGACAGCATTTCTGAGATTCAGTTTTATGAAATGATTAAAGTTAAGGTTGTTTAAATTGGAGATCCTGAGAAAATTATCAAGTGGATAACCAATTTTATAATTACTTCATGAGCATCCTATGTGCCACCACGCTTCCAGAGAGTGAAATTGTATGAGGAATAGAAGTCTACTTTTGTATGCACAGCAGTAGCTCAGTAGAATTCAGTTTTGGAAATGAGCAGGTAGTTTCTTATGTTCAAAATCCGAAGATTTTCTTGCTGGAAATATAGGAAATATTTTTACATAGAAAAACTCTAATTTATATGTTTTTCTCTGTGCAGTGTTGGAACCGTTAAAACTGCTGCTCTAAATAGGTCAACCTGCAGATGAAATTACAGCTAGTGCACCTTATTATATGTTTATGTGCATTTTTAACAAGTAGTAGAATTATTTTCATCACAAATTCAGAAAAAAATAAAGTGTATTATTTGTATTATACTCTTTTTGGTGGAGTCAAGTCTTGGCAGACACATTTGAATTCTGGTTCCCCAAAAGAAGTCTTGTGCATGGTCACCAAAAATTGGAGGAGGAACCATTATTTTCCAAGACAAATCTAGAACACACTCTCATTCCTGAAGCTTTAAAAACCTTGAAGCTTTTTTTTTTTTTTTTTGCAATAAAAATGATATTATGCCCCAAGTGCTGGAACGTAAGGAGATAAAAAAGATGTAAATTGTACAAATACAAATTCATCATGACTGAGTTTCTCCATAATATAAAATAAGAAATAAGCCAGCACAATTTAGAGAGCAGGATTGTGTTGATTCATTTCCACAGACTTTCTTGTCTTACGATATCACTAGTTATATTACACAAAATAGAATCATGCACTGAAATAAGAGTGTTACACAGCTGGCTTATTGTCTGAGGATCAGTTCTTCCTGATAATTTATTTTTCCAACAGAAAATTATTTTTTTAAAAAAGTGCCATCCATGATTACAGCTATGTCTATGGCTGGGTTGAATACATTTTTCATATTAGGTAATAGCAAGTATTTTAAATTCTTTAGCTCTTTTCCTTAAGATAGGATATGGCTATGTTTCATGATTGGATATATCATACTGTATATGAGATTTGGAAGTTGGACCAAAGAAACAAAACTAAGAACAGGTATTCTCTTTTCTTCTAAAAAAAAAAAACTCAGCCCGGCAGCAATGCTGGAGGTATTACTTTAAATTTACTCCGAGCAAGAGCTAAGACAAGCTCTCCTGTTATTCCTTATGCTCTGAACTAAAAAAATGTAAAAGCCCAACTGAAAAGACTTCAGGAAATGTAATGCAACACCACCATCTGCTGACTGTTGCTATGATCTTAAAGCCTTCTAAAAGAAGTTTTTCACATGTCTTTTCCAGGTTTGCCTGCAGAAAATCCCCACTTACTACCCCTTGTTAAGTTGCAGAAACTTATCACTGTAGGCCGTACAGTAATCCAATGCACTGCCTTGGAAATTAACCACATTCCTAGTTCTGGTATAACTTGATGATTCTCTGATTATAATGCCCAGAGACCAATCTGTTGCCAAGCCCTCAATCTCCCAGATCCTGTAGCCAAATTCAGCATTTTACTTCTCCATAAATCAGGTCATATCAGTCATGTCAACCAAAGATTCAACATTGTCTTTCTAAAGGAATTATTATTCTTTCAACTTTTCTTCCATCTTTTGTAATCTGAAAACAAAGCTTGTATAGCCCAGACAGTTCATTTTGAATACAGATACATTTTTCCACGTTTTTCTCTTCATATTAATAGTGACCAAAATGTACATATTCAATATAGGAAAATCTTTAGTACAATTTAAGCTTCATTCTGAATTATTTATTCTTATTTATTATTTAATTATTTATTCTGAATTATTAATTATTACAGACCCCTCACATCCTGGACATAAACTGTTTCAACTCCAAAACAACTAGATACAAGGACAGTTTTTTCCCCAAACTCCATCACTCTGCTAAACAAATAATTCCCTCAACACTGTCCAACTATTTACAAAGTCTGCACTATTATTATTAATCTTCTCACCACTCCTTATCACCCATCTCCTCCCACTTATGACTGTATGATTGTAACCTTGTTGCTTGTATCCTAATGATTTTTACTGACTGTTTCCTAGTATGATTTGCTTATTGTACCCTATGACTATCATTAAGTGTTGTACCTGATGATTCTTGACTCTTGACAAATGGATCTTTTCTTTTATGTACACTGAGAGCATTTGTACCAAGACAAATTTCTTGTGTCCAATCACACTTGGTCAATAAAGAATTCTATCTTATTTTTACATAGACAATCTAGTTCTGTCTGTCCCTCCATTCTTTGTCCAAAGGAGTATATTCTTGACTTACAACTATTTGTTTAGCGACTGTTTGAAGTTACAACACATTTTTTAAAAAGTGATTTACAACTGGTCACATGATCAAAATGCAGGCGCTTGGCAACCCTCATGTATTTATGATGGTTACAGAATCCAGGGACATGGGAGCACCATTTGTAACCTTCCCAGCCAGCTTCCTACAAGCAAAGTTAATGTGGGAAGCTGGATTTGCTTTAATGATGTTTCACTTAACAACTGCAGTGATTCACTTCACAACAGTGGCAAAAAAAACCCAATTGTGGTCATCAGTTGAGGATTACTAGTCATTTTTTAGTAGAAAATAACATTTTGATCAGTCACATGACTTTGAACAGATGTGTCAACCTTCCCAATTTGGACTCCTTTGACTGTGGTGGGACTAATTCCCAAAATTCTTAGATAGTAAAGTTCTCTGCTGACCTACAAAATACATTGACCAAAGAGATCAATTCTAGTTTTGGAGACTGCTCAGCAAGGACAAAGACGTATTAAACATCCTTAAAGTGTTGAAGAAAATGCACTTTCCAGGAATGTTGTCCACATGTTTCACACATGCTCTTCCCAAACAGTCCATTGCCATTTCATTGGTGGTCCCAGAAGTCGTGTGGTTTGTATCTTGCAAACACACTTTGGAAACAGATGCACCAAGCGTTCGAGAGATCAACCTAAATGCCTTGAGAAAGGATGCTTTGTTCAAAGCATCCTTTGGTGAGGGATCTTTTTGAATGTTTTGCACAACTCTAACATTAATCACACAACCGAAAAGTATCTTTATTCAATGTTTTTTCTGTACATTTTATTTTATTAATGATATTTATCTTCCACCTTTCCTGAAAGATCTACAGGCATATATATAGTATTTCTTTCTCTGAGGGATGCAAACTTCCATAACTTCAGAACCATCCAACAGCAAGCTCTTTTACACAAGCCTCTCTTGCTGATGCAATTAGCAAGTCAAGTTCAAGACAGGAGTAGAGTCCCTAACATAGGGATCCCTAACCTAAGCACTTTACAGTTTTAAATATCAAAAACAGCAGTGAAAAAATGAACCCAGAAAGGAACCAGACATCATGAAACTCTAGCAAGAGAGCAAGGTTGATTCAGCCTTCCATTCTTCCAAGGTGGGTAAAATGAGGACCCAGATTGTTGGGCGCAATATGCTTACTCTATAAACCGCTTAGAGAGGGCTGTAAAAGCACTATGAAGCTGTATATAAGTGCTAATGCCAAGAGAGATATCATGTGATCCTGTTTTATGCACTACTTAATCATCATGGTTTGTATCAATGGTAATTTCCAAGCCCTTTTCCCAGCCCTTTTCCCAGCATAGATGTTAATTGAGGCTGAAAATTTCAGAGTCTGTTTGTTTGTTTATTACAAATGCTTTTAATGCATGTCAATCATAATGACTCTAAGTCAGTGATGGGCAACTACGGCCTTTGGACTTTATGACTTGTGGACTTCAGCTCCCAGAATTTCATGAAGTCCACAGGTGGTAAAGTTGACATAGTTGTCCACCTCTACTCTAAGTGGTAAGTTGATGCAGTAATCTAAGATATTCATACAAATGTACAGTAGTCCTCTACAACCATAAATGGAGCTTGCCCATCATGGTTGTATGTCGTAACAATCATAAAAGAGATAGATCATGCTGGCTGGGGGAATTCTGGGAGTTGAAGTCCACACACCTCAAAGTTGTTGAGGTTGAGAAACATTGCACTAAGCTAGCCACTTCCTTGTCTTTTTTAGCCATTTCTTCCCACATTGGTTTCTCTGGGTCTATTTCCCTCAGTAGAGTTCCTAGGTATGCACTTGCCTCTAGGCACCTTCTGTTCAACTCACAACATTACACCTTTTGTATTTTCAACAAATTAGGTTTTGTTCATTTCTCTCGCCTCTTCTAATTTCAGGTTTCTTGCAAGCTCCCTTTTTTCTGCTAAGAAGCTCTTGTTTCTCCCTGGGATCAAATTACTTTACAATTTTCTCCATTTATTTTTACACTCATGAGCTCTTTCTTACATCCTGGTAATTGCAAGCCCTGGGCTCCAGCTTCCTAACACACAAGATATTTCCTTTCCTCTAATACCAAACTTCTACTACTTGTACCATTTTCCCCACTCCTTCCATTTTAATGCAACCTGCTGGGCTATGCCATCAGTAAATGAAAACTAATATTTCAGGAATCTGTGGGCAAGTGATGTGTGCCATATGGGCTTGGGATTCAGAATGGAGAAAATTAGTCATAAACAGCAGCCAAGAAAACCATACTATAAAAATCCAAATCATACTAAGTGAATGCCACCTACTGTTTGCTTACCACTAAACAGAAAACAAATTCAAGCAAAATGTCTTTGCAGAACTTTAGGAAAATATTCAAGTGCATTGTCTGGCAGGTTGCCAGAGGAAAAGTGTTGTACTATCCGCATAAATTCCAAGACGTATATTCACATAAGGACTGGAAGTCTGTAGCTGCAGAAAACAAAGCCTGGGCATGGTAATTTGGCTCTGCAGGTTTGGCATTTGACCAGAAATGTGCATTTTTAATCATTTTTCAGAATTTGAGCTGATTTGGTGCCACATCTGCACCGCCTAAAAGTCCAATATGCCTTATATCTAGTGCCTTAATTTAAGAATGCTGAGGTCAAAGCTACATGTTATATAGAAAATATTTTAACAGAAATATCAGAAGTTCTAAGAATGATAAACGGTATAAGTTGGCCTTGTATACATATATGACAATTCTCTACCAATGCAGATGACAAAAAGTACATTGCAGAGTCCTGATCCTGGAATAGCGTCGTCTTAGAAAGTTTGGAGTTCCCTGGAAACCTTTAGACATTTTTTTAAAAAATCTAGAGTTTTCCCCAAGCTCTTTGAATAAGCTGGTGATACTGTATGCTCATCTGTTGGTTTTGATTATGCTATGTGTTTCCCCCATTAGGTGATGCTCTTTGAAATGGTCATTTTTAGGTATTGTACTGGATTTAATTGTATACCACTCATAGTGGGCTTTAAGGCTTATTTTGGGGTGAGGTGGGGTGTGTCTTCAAGTCAGTGTTGATTTCTGGCAACTGCCCAATCTAGTCTCTGCAGTTTTCCCGGCAAGATGACAGAGCTGACTGCCTCCTTCCTGGGGAGGAGCAAGAATACATAGCTGGCCCAAGAGCACCCACCCAAGCTCATGCCTACAGCTGGAGTAGAACTCATAATCTCCTTCTTTCTAGCCTGGTGCCTTTACCATTACAGGCACTTCTTGACTTACAACTGTTTGTTTAACAGCAGTCTAGAATTACAATGGCTTCAGAAACAGTACTCTGTGGTCCACAGAGGACTACTGGCCATCACAAAATGTTGTACTACTGTTAAGATAGGTACAGAATAACCCTTGAGTAACAAGGATATGCACATGGAAACGTTTATGAGAGTAGTTATGAATAATTATTCAGCCACACACAGATACACTAAATTGAGTTAAAATTTACTTTAAGAAATAGCACAGTCCAATAAATGGTCCAGGTCATATACGTTTAACAGTCCAAAGAATATCCAATTACAAAGTCTTCTTACCGGTTGCCTTTGTCATTTACAGTAAACAAAAATATCAAAGTATAAGCACAGCATAAATACAACAGAGAACCTTAGATAGCAACAGAATGTCAGAGAGACAGAATGTCAGAGAACAAGCTAGCTCCCTCTTATGGTAATTTGCAATATAATCAACCAATCGGAATATAGTATAAATCAATACAGTGATTTTGTCTTAAAGCTACAAACATACGTTGTTGATTTATATATTGCCAACCCAACTAATTGGTGGACAGATTCCTAACAACTACCATCCCATCCATGTTTGTTTAATTTATATTTCACATTTCTGAACCAACTATCTCCCTCAAACCTTCAGCCAGCCAGCTACGTTCAAGGGATGTTTGTTCCTCACTCTTGCATTCATGCCTTTTAAGCGCTTTTAAGCATATTGACCTCAACAATCTGGATCCTCATTTTACCGACCTTGGAAGGATGATGTCATGCCCCTGGTGAAGACTGACTCTGAGGAAGAGGAGGAACAGCCAACAGGGAGTGGAAGGGTGGCTCCAGAGGTTGTGGAGGAGGCTGGGGAAGGGCAGAGGCCGACTGAGCAGTCAGAGGAGGACCTAGGCCCATCCCCTATCCATCCTAGGGCATGCGGGGAGGAGAGGATCAGGGTAAAATGTGGTCTACTCAGGAGGAAAGAGCCATGATCCTCTTCATGGGTTGCAGGTGTGAGATTTGCATAAGAGTTTGGACCTGCATGCTAACAGACACTGGAGACAAATTAGTGTTTTATTCCTAAAGGTTTGTCTAGGTTGGCGTTCCTCCAATGGACTGTACCTGGTTATCTTCCTGAAGTTGGCAATTATCTATCCTGGTCTGTCATGGAACTTTATTCAGTGTGGTTTGTTTTTGGTTTTTGCTTTGTTATCGTCTCTTTGAATTTGAACTGTGTTTCTTTCCTTGGAAATGTTATTTTGAAAATAGTTTACTCCTCCACTGTGAACAATTAAACAGTGAAGCCAAGTTGAAGGCATTAAAGGACTTTTAGTTACGTTTTGGGTTTTGTTATATTTCTGATATACTCTGGGTCATCACAGATGAAAGGCTGAGTCAACCTTGAGCCAGTAAGAATTGAATTGCTGGCTGTTGGCAGAATTAGCCTGCAATACTGCATTGTAAGCACTGCTCCACCACAGCTCTTTTCATAGAATTTCCCTCTCTGTATAGAGGAGGGGAAATCCCTCAGCCTGCTGGGGAAACAGTCCTTAAAATCCAACATCCCCTCCTCTCACCACCTTTCCCACTGAACTGATTTTCTGAGGAAGCCAGCAAAGAAGTTTGCAAGCGGAAATCACAATTGTAAGGCACTTTGCAATGGGTTGTAACTACAAACAGGTTGACAAGCGCCAGAAATGCAGGCATATGACCAAGGTGGCGCAATATTTTACAATAACTGGAAGTGTTGGTAAAGCACCCATTCTAAGGCCACTGTGACTGCAAATATCATACTTCGCAAAAACCTTGGCTACCTTTATCATGGCCTCCTTTGCCATTTCTTCATTCACACGTTTACTAGGAAGCAGCCATTCCTGCAAAAGTTGAAAATAAATGGCATTTTTCTCCATTTTCCCACAGTATGAGGGACATAGTCACATTCAGCCTTTATTCAGTCAACACTCAAAATCCCAGGAGGGAAAAAAAAAACAGTTGTTTGAATTGACAGGGAAAATGAGGCTGGACTCCCCGTCAGGTTTCCCTGGGAAAATCCCAAAATATAAGGCTGCCATATCTAAGCTGCAAAAAGAGAGAGAGAGAGATCAGAGGGATCAGAGGGAAGTAAAGAGTTTTTCTATCATTTTACTGCCACCTAGGGAACCGCTGATTTAGTGCATCGGAGATGGGTTATCCAGAAATGCAAATAACATTTCATCAAGGAGAGAACGTAAAGTATCTTCACCGACTTTGCCAAAGTGTGGAAAAAAGAGGGGGAAAAATAGCGACAGGGATGACTCGAACGCCTCCAATCTCCCATTCTTTGGAAAAGCAAAGAGCAGCATCGCATCAGCCGCCGGTGGGCGGTGCTTGGCTTCCAGGGCAACCGGAGAGAAGCGAAGCGCATGCGCACCCCATCCACTTTCTCTCAACCGTCTGCGGGAGCCGCGGCCGGTCGCGATCGCCATGTTGATGCTGGGCAGGGGGCTGGACTCCAGGTAACGGGTCGCGGAGGGGCAAGAGAGGCTTCCGATCTGGAGGAGCCCGCTCGGGTGCCACGCTCCCTGGCGCGGGGTGTGTGCTCGCCCCGGAATGGAAGGAAGCGTTGTCCGGGTACGGCGAAGGCCGATCCGTCCCGTTGAAGGAGAAGAGGGAGGCTTGGGTTTGGCTTCCGGAAGAAAAGGCCTGTCAATTTAAAAGCACCCTTCCTCATCTTGATCAGGGCATATGGAAATGGTAGTCCAGCACATGCTTTAGGGCAGGGATGGGGAACTATGGCCCTTTTAGGACTTGTGGACTTCAACTCCCAGAATTCCTGAGCCAGGACATGGTGGCTCAGGGCTTCTGGGAGTTGAAGTCCACAAGTCCTAAAAGGGCCATAGTTCCCCATCCCTGACTTGGGATTTTGGCGGGAAACGTTGGAGACTGTCTCGGCATCCTCGCTCTGATCCTGAACGAAAAGGAATGAGGCGCCTGAGGCCCTCAGAAATAGCGCTCGCTCCTTCTTTCCCAGTCCCCCCTCCCCCCCGGGTCCATCTCTGGCGTGGCAGCGCGCTCGGGGACTCGCCTTCTGGGCCACGCCCGGTGAGGGAAGCAGCCGCGTCCCCCCATTCGAGCTCCCCGGCTTCTTTCCCTGGGCACAAAAGCCGTTGGGGTCGATTTTTGACCAATGAACTGAAAGCCGCCTTCCCATACATTGCGAGATGAGTCGTTTGCCTTTAGGACAGGACCTCAGTAAACTGGTCACATATGGTCGTTAGGTTTTCCTTAGCAAAACAATGTGATAAGCAAAGGGGATTGTGTCCTTTGCCTTGTATATATACCTGCCTGCTGCAGAGAAGTATTATTTATTCTGTAGGACATGTTCGACAAATGAGTTGCTTTTCCTAAGAGCAGTTGCTTTCATGTAGGTATAACTTATTTGCATTTATTATAGCCAGAAACTCTCCTCCACCTAGGGCAGCTTATAGATACAAAACAATAAAAAGAGTTAAAAACATGCAATCTCACAGACAGTCCAGATTAAACCAATAAACTAAACCAAACCAGGGCCTGCATAAACACATAAACGCCAGGCCTATTACCGAATCCTGTCTTAAATACTTTTGGGAAGGATAGGAAAATGTAGTATATAATTCCATAGCCTATATTCTATCTATTCCAGCAAATGGTGTTTCTAGCAAAAGTGTAGGTGGTTGATTTTTAAGGAAGCTCCACAAACAGAACCTCGTTTTTTTAAAAAAAAAGTCTCACAAGAAATACTGTTCTGCTAACAGCTTTAAAGCTCCCTTACCTGCTGAATAGCCTGTTTGGGAGCCAGTTGAAGCCTGGAGAATCCCAAAGGGCAGTGGGAAGCAGGTCAGTCAGCAGAAGCGACTGGCATACAGAGGGCAATTGCAGTCTGTAGGCTGAGTCTTATTTCCCATCTAGTCACCTAAGGTGATCATAAGTCAAGATTTATCTGTATAGGTTCGATTTTCTATTCAGATTTAATGGACACTTGGGTCTAACAAATGTTGCTTCCCCCAATAATCTGTTGAAAGTTTGCTGGTATTGTTGGATGTGTTTATAATTCTGAACACTGTCCTTTGCCTTTATTAACTTAACTCTTCTTTTTAAAATAGGGATAACCAGACCAGGCAAATACGGGAAGCTGTTTCAAATGTGGAAAAACATTTTGGTGAATTGTGCCAAATATTTGCAGCATATGTACGAAAAACTGCCAGGCTACGAGACAAAGCAGACCTTTTAGTAAATGAGATACATGCTTATGCAGCTACAGAAACACCAAATTTAAAGCTTGGATTGAAAAATTTTGCAGATGAGTTTTCCAAGCTTCAGGATTATCGCCAGGCAGAGGTATAAATTTACTTTCATGCGTTTTCTTATGTCAGTACTCAAATTTTGAGTGTTTGCATGTTATGACAATAATAAATGAATTACAATTAGGGCCATTGGAATCTAATACCACACAGTGTAACTTACCCATAAACAGAACTTTTAATCTTTTGGTAATTTCTGATGTAGGCCCTGATTTCATTCCAGAATAAATTTTCAGAGAGAATTAAAATCCTTTTTTAGTATATTAAGAAAATACCGTAGTAAGGCTTTGTTTATATTAAGAAGATACTCTAGTAAGGCTTTAAGTTGTGTTTGAATGTAATCTTTCACTTTAAAAGATGACTAGCAAATTAATAATTGTATTTTAAACTAAATGATGAGTATGCTAATAAATATTTATTAAATATTACTTTCAGAACAAAGATTTTTTTCCTCTATTTCCTTCTTGATTGTTTTCTATATTTCAGATTCACTGAAAGTAATGGGAATTTATGCAATGAAAAATTCTAGAATGATTCATCATGACCTCTTTTTATAGGTAGAAAGACTTGAAGCTAAAGTTGTTGAACCTCTGAAATGTTATGGAACCATCATAAAACTTAAAAGAGTAGGTGACAGACTTTTTCATGTTTAAGGTACAGGTAGTCCTCAACTTACGATCACAATTGAGCCCAAAATTTCTGTTGTTTAGTGAGACATTTGTTAAGTGAATTTTGCCCCATTTTATGACCTTTCTTGCCACAGTTAAATAATGACATGGCTGTTAAGTGAATCTGGCTTTCCCCCATTGACTTCGCTTGTTAGGTCACAAAAAATGGTAACATGACTCTGGGATACTGCAACTATTACAAATATGACTCATTTGCCAAGTGTCAGAATTTTGATCATGTGACCATGGGGATCCTGTAATGGTCATAAGTGTGAAAAATGGTCATAAGATACTTTTTTCAGTGTAGTAACTGATGGATCATTAAATGAACAGTTGTAAACCGAGGCCTACCTGTACTTCTCTGAGAACCTGGTGTTTCTAGTCTTTCTTAATTCAAATAATCAAATCCTAAAATCTATAAAAGGCCATGTAATTAAAATTCTCTATGTTTGGATATTGAAAACTGACAATATACAGGAAAACTTTGAAATTCAAAAGCATATATTTACATAGAAATACATTTAACACAGGAAGCATGCATATTTGTTCATCCAAACCTACATATATACTGAATATTAAATCAAAAAAAAGATTTAATATTTCAGTATTTTCTGTTATATACTGTTGTATAGGAATCTTGGAAAAATAGATTACATAGACTTGCTAGTTTGATTGTATAACAAAGAGGGGGTTGGAGCTGCATTCATGAGTAAAAAGGCTTATTCATATTTTGTCTTATTAAATCAAGACCTGGGTGGAATAAGTGCAGTAAATGCTTTCTTACAAAATTTGTTCCTATAAATTGCAGCAGCTATTCAATTTCAGTTACCTTAAAGTGGGATAATCTCACACGAAATTCATGTGTTAGTACTTTCCAGATCAGAAGCAACAGGCCTCTAAATCAGACTAGGCATTTTATGGCCCATGGGCCACAGCTAGCCCCTTTGGTTGTCCCTGTCTGATCATTGGCAGCAGGGAGACAAAGTGCTGGCAACATGTGGGGCGGGGGGGTGGTGGCCCTCCATAACAGTCCCAGTTTCTCATGTGGCTCCTTGGAAAAATTATTCACCCCTGCTCTAGATATCAGTAGCTGAAGATCCAGTTATGATAAATGGCTGTTTTCCTCATCTGTTGCCCAAGACTTTGGAAAACAAGATACTGGAAAAGCAAAACTTACCTAGTTCATCCTATAGCAATTCTAACAAATTGGGAAAATATATCTATATCTTAAAGCAATAGCCTCAACCTCTCGTTATCATTTAATCAATAGCCTAAACAAATGCTTCAGAATTCCATTAAAAAATTTAAATTAGAAACCTCTTTTTAAAAAATATAGTTTTTGAAATGCCTAAAATATGTTTGCAGGAGGATCTCAAAGCAACTTTAACAGCAAAGAACAGAGAAGCAAAACAGTTATCTCAACTGGAGAGGACCCGTCAACGAAATCCATCTGATCGACACATTATTGTATCCTTTGCACACATACTTATTTAAAACTTTATGTGCAATAGTTAAACTGTTGAAAAAGATTGGTACATGTAAATACAATTTCTTAGAATGTAAAATGTTTTCCTAAAATTCCTTAGTTGACAAGCAGCTACCTTGATTATCCAGCAATTAAAAGTAATTACCTTCTTAAGGGATTCTTTCTTTGCTCCCTAATTTGTTAGTTTCAAGATTTACTAAAAACCAAAAGCCATCAATAATTTCTGTCTGATAAACTAGGAGTTGTTATACAGAAAGAATTGTTTAAATATCAGAAATACTGCTGGTTATTTTCTATAATTTAGGACATATTCCTTTATTAACACCTTCAGTCGCAGGTGAGTCTTCTATTGTTCTGATAATTATGCTTTTTCATATTTATAATTGTTCCACCAATAAGATAAAAATAAGTTATATATACCAGGCATGATATTCCCCTCTGAAAAAAAAATCGGGGCCGGCCAAAAGAGACCCCGCGCCGCGAGCCAAGAAATCGCACACACAACACCAATGCTACACACCCTTCCTTTCCAGCTGGTCACGTGTGGATCAGCTCCAGAGCTGGGCAGCCGCTTCCCTGGGGCGGGGCCGAGGCCACCGCCCAGGGAGCGCCCGCTGCTTTCCCTCGCCAGGGCCGGGCGGTGGCGTGTTGCACAGAGAGACGGCTGGTCCGTGGCTGCCCAGCTCCCTTTTCCTGCCGCTCAGCGGCCTCCGCTCGCACCGCCTGAGCTCTGCTCAGGTGTCCGGCTGGGGCTGTCAGGAGTTGCTACTGCCGGTGCGGCTCCAGTCCCGCATTGCCTGGGGAAGGGAAAGGCAAAACCGGGAGTTGCCGTGCCTGAGCCTCTGGTGCCGCTGCTGCCGTTGCAAAGCACCGCCACGGCTCTTCCTTTTTGCCTTTCCCTTCCCGAGGCAACGCAGGACTGGAACCGTGCCGGCGGTAGCAACTCCTGACTCAGGGGGCCTCCGAGGGGAGGGGAAGGAGGAGAAAAAGGGGGGGGGGCGATTCCCAAAAAAATCGGAATTCCAATTTTAATCGGAAGAATATCATGTCTGAATATACCTACATATACTAACATCAGTAGTAGTAGATTTTCCAGAATGGTTTTGACAGGATCCATGCATGGGATGTATTCAGCTGTGTTTGGCTATAGACTGAATTGAAAAACTGAAGACACACCCCTTCCGGGCCACCGTCTCCAGTTCTTCTATTTAGTCTCGGCAGAACAGACGCTTAATTTTTTGCTGCTCTATACTTTCACATAGAGGGGTTAAAGATCTCTTTCTTTAGAAGGCAAGAGTGTTTGATCGTATGTTTTCTGACTAATATACATTATTAAAATTCGTAAATTAGCTGGCTAAATTGATTTTTTAAAATTAAAATGACTAGTATTGGCATAAAACATTGCATAGCTAATTTAATTACGTACACACGAGATCCAAACTGCTGTAGATCTTCCTATTACAATTTGGTCATATTTTAAAGATATATAATTATTTACGTCCTAACGTAATATTTGTAAATTAAACCGATTAGGATGACCAGGGTTAGGAGTAAACAGCTTATGATGTCAGTTCCAGTGGCTCATTCTTCGCATGGGCACAATCTAGAATTAAATGTTCTGGTGGTATTTTAACTTTTATTTTTTATTGTTTTCTTTCCTAAGGATATAAAGATGGGTTATCTGTAGTATAAATAAAAATAATTAAACATTAAATAAACTCAAAATACTAAGAAAGATATTACTCCTAAAGTTAAAAACTACAGCAAATCAGCTTAATGTCCATAAAACCTTTAAATGAAGTTTTAGGAATGAAAGACTGAAAGAATAGTGCTTTATCAGCAAATGTATTGCAAATGTTTCCAGCAAATAGTTCTAAGTTACAGGTGAGAAAAATGGAAACATTTTCCCCTCTACATCTTAGAAATCTTTAGAAACATTTTCCCAAGGATCCTAAAGCTACAGCAGGTCCATGGGAAAAACACTGAGCCCCACTTCCAGTAGGGACTTACAGTTAATGGGTACTTTTAATGTTCAGAAAAGAGCTAAAAAGATTACTGTTTTAAAAAGACTTCCTAGATCCGTTTGACTGTTTAATGATAGAACATATGTAATTTAAGAAATCAAGCTTTTCCAATTGTGAGGGTGAAGGTTCATTCTCCAAGCTTGTGGGTTGGTTTCCAAACATTTACCAGGCTCATCCTACATCCGAGCTAGATATTCACCACCTTTCCAATTGTGCTAGTTCTGAATATATGTGACAATATACTAGTGGGTCCACTAAATAGATTTTTGCAATCACTGCTGTCTACAGCATCTTTCACACTTACCATATATAGTTATCTAAAACACCAATGAAACATTTTTCGAGTTGTATTTGTAGCACTTTCCAAATTGTGGGAAAATACATGATTTATTTAGAGTATCCTATCTAGGGACTATAGATACAGCAGTATGCTTTCTCAGGAGGTTTATGTAATAATTTTTAAATAGAACATTGGAAAACATCTGTTGTAGGAAAAAAATCATTTATTTTTTAAGGCTGAAAGTGAATTACAGCGAGCGTCTCTGGATGCAACTAGAACAAGTCGGCAGTTGGAGGAAACAATTGACAATTTTGAAAAACAAAAAATAAAAGATATTAAGGTAGGTATGTAGTTCTAGTACAAAACAATACAGATAGTGGGGTTAAGCAGACTCTGAAATGGGAACAAATCTCTCCACACATTTAATGAACTTGCAAATGAGTGACCCAAGTTTGTTAGCCTTCATGTGAGGACCCTAGAAAGGATATAATTCCTGGTTTTATTTTTAAAATTGGCATGTTCAAATTTAGCAACAGAATTCAAATGTTGTTCACTAAATAATTCAAAGTGGCAGTTTTTAAACACTCATAGTGCATGTCAGAGACAATTTCGCCCCTGTAAATTGCTGCTTTTGTTAAAAATCTCATTTATGAAAAACACTGCTCAGATTTATTACTGAAATTGATCATACTAAAATTACAGAATTGTAGTGCAATTAGTATTTGAATAAACATTAAAATGTATTAATTCTAAGGAATAGACAGTTTCTTTAATAAATAAATGAAATTGGAACTCGGCACTGAGCTAGGTACTAAGATGAGTGGAAAAAAAACAATGCTCAGATGGTCCATGCTGTTACGTTTCATATAAGAAACCTTCAAACAAGAAAGTGTAGAACTTTTCCCAGTTGAAGTCAGGAAAGAACAAGTATTCTAGTCAACTGTTCAGGAATAAAATGTGGCTGCACTGATTTCTTCTAGGCAGATACTAAGTCAGCCTATACCAATTACACAAAAACTGTTACAAACAGTAAATTGAACATTCTTTTTTTTTTCAAGCATAGTGAAATTTTCTAGTTTTCATAGTGGCAGTTCAATTATTGCCACACCTGTCAAGAGATAAAGGTATATATAATATTCTACCCTTTATTTTTAGAACATACTTTCAGAATTCATTACAATTGAAATGTTATTTCATGGAAAAGCCTTAGAAATTTATACTGCTGCATTCCAAAATATACAAAATATTGATGAGAATGAAGATTTGGAGGTAAGAGACCAAATGCATCTTTGATAAAGCTGTAGTCAGTTGGTTTTGTAGCATATTAGTTTTAAAAGTTAGCTGTTCCAAAATAATTTCTTTAAATAATATTTTATTGGATAATGGAATATATTTAAAAATGTATATGCTTCTATTCAGCATAAACAAAAATCTCAATTAAGGAATAGTTATAGTCTGTATATATTTGAAAGCAAACAAAAAATTAGATTGAATAAGCAACAGAAAGGTTTCCCATTCTTGTTCATTCTTCCATAAATAAGAGATGCAATTTATTAAATTTATCTTATTCAAAGTAGATTTAGTGGTAGGAAGCAATGGATAAGAGGGAGATTTATACTTACTGTCTCTTCCTAATTTTAACTTTTTAAAAGTGTAATGTGCTTCCCTAAATTGTATGAGAAGGAATGTGTTGAAATAATTTTTGCTGATTTAAGTGTTAGCCAGCTGCTAGTACTTCAAAAGATTTTTTGCAACATGGAAGGCAAAAGTAAATAAGCCTTTTTAACCTAATTTGCAAAAATTCTTCTGCATCTAGAAATTGGGATATAACAAACCAGGCATACGCAACATAAATTCAGCCCAAACTTCTTTAATTCCTTTTAATAATTTAAAACCGAATGACTTTCTAAAAAGAGATTTCTAGCTTTTCTCTTCAGTACTGAAGAGAAAAGGAAACTTCAATTATACAAGCTCACCTGCTTCACCTGCACATATTAACCAATATCCAGATTTTGGATTGATGTTCATCTCTGGTAACATTTATATTTTCAGAAGAGATGAGGTGATATTCAACTTACTCTCTCTGCAGCCATTAACAATACATCCTAAAATCCTTACTACTTTGATTTACACCACTGTTCAGATTAAAATGTTACTGGGAGTATTCCAAGAAATTATGCGTTGAAGTGATGTTTATATAACTTAAATCAGCATAGTACTTAGATAATCATAACTTCCTGAGAAATAGTGTGCCTCAGAATAGTTGCATGCATTCCAAATCTCACTATCAACATTAAGTTTTATTAACAGGTGTTTCGGAGTTCACTTTATCCACCAGAACATCAAACCCGATTGGATATTGTTCGTGCAAATTCTAAATCTCCCCTTCAAAGAACTGGTTCTTCCAGAACTTGTACTGGAATAGTTCAGGTAGAAAAATATTTTGAATGTTTTTATTAAGTGCTGCAAATGTTTTAATATAGCCTTTGGATATCAAATTGTTTCAATGCTCACTTTACTTGCCACTTCAGTAAAGTTAAAAATGAATTTATAAAACATTTTATATCTAACAGCGAATACACACGCTCAGATGTGTAAATCATTTATGAAAATCTTAGGGATAATATTGGAACTTGTTTTAAGGGGCTTTTTAGTACCATTTTCAAATATTGAGGCTAGCATTTGTAATTCAGCTGCATATAAAATACAGTATACATGTTTTTGATGAAAAGCATATTTTTAAATTTAAAAACGTATGTGCCAATATATTTTTGCATCTTATATGTATTTGTTCATTTTGGAAAATGTGTCTGAAAATACTTCCATTTGGAAGCCATTAAAATGTACCGTATTTATCGGCGTATAACACGCACAGGCGTATAACACGCATCTTCATTTTAAGAGGGAAATTTCAGGAAAGCGCCCGTTTCACCCCCACTCCCACCCCCCGCGCGCGCTTCAATCCAGTGTCCCATTCTGCCTGCCTGCCTGCCTGCCTTAGTTTCTGGTTGTTTGGGAGCAGCTTCGGCTGAGAATAATAACTATTCGCCTCTTTTACTCAGCCGAAGCTGTTCCGATTCAACCATTAACGAAGGCAGGCAGGCAGGCAGAACGGAGCACTGCGGGCGGGCGGGCGGGCGGGGGGTGGGGGTGGGGGGAGAAACGGGCGCTTCAGGAAGCCCCCGCTTCTTTGAAGCAGTTTCTTCCTGTGCTGGTGGAGGAGCGAGAGAGCGACTGACAGAGCTGACCCAGAGAGAAGGACAGGCTTCGGTTGCTTCCTCCCTCCCCTTCTTTCATTTGTGTCCTTGATCCCCGATCCCAGCAGCATTCACCGAAGGCTTCTTAACATTATATCGGCGTATAACACGCATACATCATTTGCCCCCTATTTTCAGGGGGAAAAAAGTGCGTGTTATACGCCGATAAATACGGTAACTCAAAAGGATAGTTGGTGTGTAGGATAGTCTGAGAACAATGAATCCTTACATACAAAAAATACTTTACAAAAATGTTTTTCTTTCTCCAATGAATGCTTTTCAGTTGGTTCTTAAACAACTTATGTTTTTTGGTAGCAGATTGCTAGGAATCGCCTTAAGGAAGAGGAGGAAGAGGAAGAGGAGGAAGATGAAGAATTAGAAACCACCAAGGAGGAAAGATAGCTTTTGCTACAACAAAACATTCCTCAGATTAAAAATACTTATTGTATTTACATTTCATGGTAAGACACCGTAAGGTCAGCCATTAAAATTACCACAAAAATGCATTAAGGGGCTTTTTGACCACCTTATGATCTCTTATATGTATAAAAAGTTGCTAAAATGAGATAAAAAAGTGGTGTCAATTATGACAATAACCTGAAAGGATTCACCAACTTTCCTGGTTTCTTTGCTTTTCAAAACAGATATTCCCATTGATTATCTACTAACGGGAATGACGTGTATGTTCATATTTATTAAAACAATATAAGCAGCCATCCCTTGTAACCAAATAAAAGTGACCTTCAGAATTTTATTTGATGTATTATAGAATCCATCCAGTCAAAATACCTAAATTTGCTTTGACCTGTACACAGTGCTATAATTCTAAAAAAGTAGAGATAGTTCTCAACTTATAACTACAATTGAGCCCAAAATTCTGTTGGTAAACAAGACAATTATTAAGTTCTGTCTATTTTTTTTTTTCACAGTTGTTGCATCCAATCATTAAGCGAATCTGGCTTCCTCCACTGACTTTGTTGGGAGCTGGCTGGAAAGGTTTTAAATGGTGATTACATTATCCCGGGTCAGTGTAACTGTCATAAATACATGCCAAATGCCCAAATTTGACCATGTGTCAATGGGGATGCTGCAATGAAAACTAGTCATAAGTCACTTTTTAGCGCCGTTAAACCTTGAACAGTCACTAAACAAATGGTTGTAAGCTGAGAACAAGTTATGTCAGAAAGATTTTGATCATTATTTCCAGCCCTATCTTCCAGCATGCCATGTAACTGGAGAACTGTCAGTGAAGCTTGAATATAATTTTATCTGCCCATCCTTAGCCAGATTCAGAATTAGAATTCCCCAGAATCTAGTCTTTGGTGTTTAACTGAATTATATTTGATTTGCAACAGAAGTGTGAGTCAGTATTAAATATTTACCTTTCAGCATTTTATGGTACAGCTTTAAGTTTTTAGTCAAAATTCACACGTGACTTTAGAAGAAAAATGGGATTTTTTTATTTTATAATCAGAATTAATGCTTTAATTGTGTATCAGCAACATTCTAACATCCATTCTATTGTAGGTTATCATATTTTTAAAAATAAAAAATGCTTCTCACATTAAGTATTTATATCCGGTCTTAGTGATTCTGAAACTGAAGTCCATAGCACATTTTTAAACTATACAAAACACTAAGTTTGAAACCAAAGAGAATAAGCATTTAACTTCCATCAACTAATTAAAATGCAGATGTGCAAAAATCTAAAACTGAACCATAATCTCTTTACCTCAGTAACTAAACATCAATTTACACTGTACAATAATGCCAAGATATTATCCTGGAATACAATGATTGACCTTGCAAATCAATATATGATAAACTATATATCCATACTCAAAAAAAGCAGTTTTCTTTACTAGTCATACTTGAAAATTATTTCCGTGGCTCAGCTAATTAGAGTAATAAATACCACGAAGATATGTTGACTTTTATCCATGTCAAACACTACCTTTAAGAGAAAAATGTAATTACTCAGTGGTATATGAAATAAGATTTGATTGAGGAGTGTCATCCTGACATCCCATATGTAAGTATTCAACATTGCCTTTCACAATCTGATTGATACCCTCCAGATTATGTTTAATTCCCAAGAAAAATAGTTGACTAAATTTGAAGAGAATTGTAGTCCAGTATATTTGGAAGACAAACAGTTGAGAAAGACTTGCCTAATGCATACAAAGCCAAAGTAATCATGTTAAAATGATGCTGCAGCTGCAAGTACCCAAGTAAAAATGTCCTTATAATGCACGTAGATCAACTTGAAAATGTTTCTGAAGTTGTTTTAAATACTGGATACTTTTTAGCTGTCATTTCCTTTTTAACCCTAACCCTAAAACATTTAAAAGAATGTATTAAGGCTTTTTCTACCCAAGGATAATACTATTGCCAAATTAATAGAAAATCTAAGCATGAAACAAAATCGTAGGGGTATACAGATATCACAGTAGGCTGCATTATTTAGGCTATACTATACAATATTTTAAATTGTACCTGTTCCTATAAAAATTTATAAAATCATTACCTATGTTCACATATGCCAAATATAAAACTTACTAGAATTGCAAGATATTACTGCTATGAATAAAAAATGCATAAATGACCCATCCACATATTTCAGTGCATGTACTTTTATTTTAAAAGAAAGTCTAACTGA